>NC_046321.1:51188506-51531006 GCF_009819535.1 Lacerta agilis
AATGTGAAAATTCCAGCATACAGTAGTTGTAATAATGTTAGAAACAATTGCTGGTCAAGTTCAACTTGTTGCTATTGTTTTTAATTTGCACAGGAGTAGTATCAGAAATTAGTGTCACTGCTTGTATCTAGCTGAATTTTGAACAACAGAACATTAGTTTTTTATGTTGGTGCCACCAACTGTAAATGACATAAGTTAGTTATAAACAAACCACAGTAATTAGACTGTTGCAACCATCTAAAAACCTTTTTAAGCTTCCAGTCTGTGCTGTTAGTGTTAAGATGTAAAGTGCAATCCTAAGCTAACATTGTCTGTGCAAGCACCATAGAAACATTTGCATATCTGCATATTATCTTACAACTGTACTCTTTACCTCCTTGTGATAAAGCTTTGTCTACCTGCAAACACAGTCAAAGGCTACAGCTGCAAACCAAAGCCTACTCTAACAATGGCCAATAGCTCAATGACAGAAGCAGCCACATGCTTTGGTCAGCCTTCTGTAACTTTAATTAGTACAAAGGAACCTTTCCATGAACTACCTGCTGTTTTCTGACGACCTCTGGGATCTTTTCATTTTAGCCCTATACCAAGAAACAAATATGGGGGGGAAAGTCAATTTTGTCATAGTGTAATCTTCTGAGGCCAAAAGTCAATCTTAAGTGCAGTGAAGATTTGCTTTCATTTTTAAGACAAAGGTGGGAACAAAGTGCGGGCAGAAGTTACGATAGAAAGCAACAAATATGGATCACTGACCAAAACAATTATGTACTTGATGCAAATGCAGATTGCATATTGTTATGTAAAATATGTTTTTTTAATTATGTTCCCTCCCCATTCAGACCGGTTTCCCCCCTCCCCTGTGGTGAATACATGTTGTTAGAATAAGTCTTGTATGGTCTTAATCTTCGTTGTGTGCTATTTTTTATAGTCTTAAGTTATAATGACAAAAAAGTAGGAACCAAACATAAAAAGGTCTAGTAAAGCCAAAAATTAATTTCATATTGATTTAAAGTAATCTAGGTGAGTTTTTACACTGAAAGCAAAGATTATAGCAATTGTAGTCCATGGTATTTATTTTCAGTCAAACCAAAGTTACATATGATTCTGCCTCTGTTTATACGGGATACTAACACTAACAATACACTCCCTTTGGAAGACTTGCACAGGCCAAATTGTTGGAATGCTCTCTCTCTCTCTCTCTCTCTCTTTCTTTCTCTTTTGACAACTCCAAACCCAAAAATACGACAATACATTAATGGTGTAGTTAAAAATAGCATAGTCAGATGTTTGCTTGAATCCTAGAAACTTTTCGTGTTGCTTTTCATGTGCTGTGCCAAGTCTTGATAATACTTTCCCCCCCAACCAAGGGACCTCATAACCTGATTATGGTTATTGCTTTACAAACAGTTTTTTCCACAGAAGGTGACTGCTGGAGCTTAGCATAGGTACCAGTTCCATGTGATGGGCCTGGGTCTTGCAAACTAAGCTCATTGTGTTCTTTGCTGAAATCAGCAAATAGACTTAAAGAGAAACGCAGTCATCTATCACGCCAAATAAAAGGACAAAATGGCTTTCGAAAGGGTTTTCCCACTTACCCAAAAGGCTTTCTGAAAGCTTCTACCTCTGCAAAAGAAAACAAAAAACAAACAAAAAGAAATTAGAACAATTATGGCAGATTGCATGAATTGTGAGAGAAAGTCACAGTAACTGCTACTTTTCATTATGTTTGTCTTTGGGTCATGATAACAGAAGGTTTATAGTAATTACATCAAAAGAAAGATTTACCATGTGAATGATGGGGTGTTTTTTTTCCAGTCGCCTAGGATCCCTAATGTGGGGATGACCTGAAAGGAACTAATGTTTCTTTCAAGTGTATGTTCAAAAGACTTTGATGGACTGGAAGTAAATGTGATAATTGGACCATCAAGGTGGTGGCCTAAGACTACAATGCTAAAGTATGCATACCTCAGTTACAAACCTTTTTGAAAGGAAGTCTCAGCCACAGAATGCATATACCTGTAGAGTTTTGCATGGGTTTTATATAAATACAATTTAATGAAAAAAATAGCTGCTTGCACATTATACCAGAAAAACCTCCAAAACTGCAATTGCTTTGAAAAATAGACTTTAGGTTTTTTGGAGTTTTCTGAGATGCTTGGTCTGTATTTTGATAATTGTGCATATTATGTAAAAATGTTGGTGGACCCATAAATGACCAGACTTTTTCTAAGAAAAATGTTGCTTTAATGCATTTCATGAATTTTTACTCTGATATCATTGCTTGCTAGTAATAGCAAACCTGCTTTTTCTGCATCTGCTTTGCGTAGCTATTGTAAGGCTTTGAACTAATGTATGTATTTATTGCTTGAACTTCTGTGCATACCTTATAAAGCATAATGTCTGACAATTTAAATGGCTCATGTATTCTTGCTTCTATCATAAGCTGATAATGGGGACTATGATCTTTTGTATACAGCAAATTTTAACTGTAGCACAAACATTTGTTTATGTATTGGTGGAATATACCTGTTTTATTTATCTTTTTTGAGGTAAACTAATTTTTGATACTTTTCATTACTGTGTACTGTGTTCATACCTTGAATTCTCTGACGTTAGAAGTCATGGTTGAGAATTGTAACAGCTGTTGTTCGTTCTGTATTCATGGCTCTCACTGCTGAATAAAATAAAGGACCAAACCTAGGATTTGAAAGAAAACTGTCTACCTCTAACACCAGGGAGTTATCAGATTTTATTTTACATAGTTTTAGTCTACAAAGACACAATTGCTTAAACCTAGTGGGCTTAAGGCTTATATTCTGTGTGGTTGAATTCATGGCACAGTTGTACTGTTTGAAAATCAATTAAAATTTCATGTGAATGTTACAAGCATTAGGTAGAATTACCACTAACTGGGTTTTCTTTGGATAACTCAGAGATGGGGAAGTTATCATCAGCATTCTGTGTCTACAGCTGCTTAACTTCATAAGAATGCATTTCTTTGTGATTAGGGAATCGAAGCATAGCCAGCTAGGAACAGAGCAACAGAGCTATACTTTAAAAGATAAACCAGGGTGGACTTTAATGTCCCCGGTCAGAATCAGTCGCAAGCTCCCATAGTCTGTTTTACTCAGATTCCTCAAATTGGGCATTCACATTTTGGAGAATTTACTTCAGGATTTAGACTACACATTCCAATACTAGTGTACATTTTTGGAAAGCTAGTGTTATTACTGCTTATAAAGCACACTTTCACACTTGTTACTTCAAGAGTTCAAATCGGAATGGGTTTTGTCCATAAAAATCAGGCATATTTAACAAACAAAAAAGATGTAAATTTTACTATAGTATTAATGTAAACAGTGTTTTCACTGCTGCTGGATGTAAAAATTGTAAATGAAACCATTTCATTCACTTGCTTAAGTTTCTGGTGTATAAATAAAATGTCTAATTCTTTTTGACCCATTTATAACCCACAAGGTTTTATTTTTTATTTTTTTCTCCTTGGAAGTTCATTCTTCCACCCTGCGAGCTCATCAGTTCCTATGTGTTAATGTAGGAGTTATGTAATATTTCTAAGATTTGTTACAGAGGTGTTTGTAGGTACCCCAAGGGCTCTGAAAGCAAGACTAACAGACAAGTTAGCAGAGAACCTATCTGCTTTATTAATACTACATGGGGCTTTTAAGGCTCATATTTACTCCTTTCCCTGATGTACACATAACATGCTCTGCCTTGCCTATTAAAAGGATGCAATGTGGGGAAATACTCACCATTCAGCTGCTTATATCCTTTTTATTCCAAGAGGAGTAGTCACAAAACCAGTGGATCCTTTCTCATACAAAGTTTTCAGGTGTCCACATTTTCAGTATAACTAAAAATCAAAAGTCTGAAGGTGAGAAACATGGGCTCAAAAAATCTTAAGTTATACAGGTATACTTTGTCAGGAAGCCATGATTGGTTCCAGTTCCCTGATAAATGTAGTATCAAACCAAGGCTTGACTCTCGAGTAAAGTCTGCAATGACCCAAAGATGTAAATATTGGCTGCAATGCAGAAGACTGCAAATGGAATGGAAAAAGGTACTTCTTGTCTGCACAATATGCTTGTTTCCACATGTGGAACAGATTTTCTCTTGCACAAAGTACACAGAGGATCTGCTTATGAGAAGCAAAATAGCTGCACCAGAGCAGGATTTCTGGATCATGGCAACCACCTGTGCTTAATCTCCCACATATATGTTGTGTGACCATGACAATGATTTCTTTCTTGGACCAAGTTCTGTGTTGCTCCTAAGTTTACTTTGTTTTTGTTTTATGGCATAGAGATATCTATAGGGTATGCTGCCCTAGCCAGCTAAACTCTAAATATCGTGATGACAGGGAAATAAGGAGGCAAGCCACAAAGTCTTGGTGAACTGGTCCACATTTATTTATGGTAGAACCAACAGGTCTAAAGTAGGGGGAGCAAGGGGCAGGATCTAACTGTAAAAAAGCAGTGGGTGAGCCAACCCTGCCAAGCTTGAGGGGTAGTATATCCACAAGCTCTTCCCTTAATCCACACACTTTCAGGTGAGTAGGGAGGCCTTTCTTTTCCAGCCCCACAACTCCAGGCAGCTGTTACAGGTTGGTCCCAGGTGCCAGCAAATCCCACAGCCTTGAGGGGAAATATCGGAACTACACCCTTCGCCCCTAATAGTGATCAACAAACTCTAACCACCTGATAACTCCCTGCACCTCTCTGCCAGTGTGCCATTCAACCTATTTAAAGGTTACCCCTGCTACCTACACCCGCCATCAAATCAATACGGAGGGGGGGAATCCTGCCAGCAAGGCCCATCAGCGGAGAAGCCAAAAATTCCTGGTCTCAAAAAGCAACCTGCCAGTGCTGTACTGAATAAAAGGTGGGAAGCTTGCAGAATGAAGGGGCTGCAGAGGAGGTGGGGCGGACTTGAATAGCCCACATGAACCTTCCCCCCACAATATTGGCACAGCATGCAACCACATGCTGAAGCCAGAACACCCAAGTCTCCCTGTCCCCTATGGCTGATGCCGCCTTAGGTGCAATGGCAGTGGGATTCTTGGGATCGTCATTGGTGTGGGTAAAGATGGAGGCATTGAATGCATTTCAATCTCTGTCCCACATCAAAATGCTTTGAAACCCTTGAAATTAAGATGTGGGGCACAAACTAGTGAGTGGTTTCTTTCTACCGTAAGTGCACAGAGGAGTGGCAGAGCTGTGATTAATTTATTACATTTAGAATAATATAATAATAATAATATTTATTATTTGTACCCCGCCCATCTGGCTGGATTTCCCCAGCCACTCTGGGCGGCTTCCAACAGAAATCAAATACAAAAATATCAAACATTAAAAACTTCCCTAAAAAGGGCTGCCTTCAGGTTTTTTCTGAATGTCAGGTAGTTGTTTATTTCCCTGACCTGTGATGGGAGGGCGTTCCACGGGGCGGGCGCCACTACCAAGAAGGCCCTCTGCCTGGTTCCCTGTAGTTTTGCTTCTCGCAGTGAGGGAACCGACAGAAGGCCCTCGGCGCTGGATCTCAGTGTCCGGGCTGAATGATGGGGGTGGAGACGCTCCTTCAGGTATACAGGACCGAGGCCGTTTAGGGCTTTAAAGGTCAGCACCAACACTTTGAATTGTGCTCGGAAACGTACTGGGAGCCAATGCAGATCTCTCAGGACCGGTGTTATGTGGTCCCGGCGGCCACTCCCAGTCACCAGTCTAGCTGCCGCATTTTGGATTAATTGCAGTTTCCGGGTCACCTTCAAAGGTAGCCCCACATAGAGTGCATTTAGAAGTGTTATCATCACTGTACAAAGAGAACAGGGAGGCTTCCCCTCTGGTAAACTGAGGTGCTGGCAGTCTGACCGGAAAGGGAACCTGTTGGACCAGAAATAATTTTGTGTGGACAACATGCTGAGGACACAGTTCTGCTCAGCCTGAGAGAAGATAATTGCAGGGCATGAGACACCTGAGGTGTGGGTCCCAGCCGCTGAGAAAGGAGAGTGAGTGTTTGTGTGTGAAACAGAGGAGGAGGGTGAACAAGCAGAGATGCAGGTAGTGAACAGGTAAAACCAAGTGAAGGTAACTGGAGATGGTAGGAAGATACTGAAGGAATAATGGAAAAGGCCTACAACTGAATAAAAGAGGGTGGCCAACAGTACCAAGGAGGGAGGAAAGGTGGTAAGAGAGGCTGGAGGTTTGTAAAGTCTGAGGCAGCATATCCCAGTGGAAGGTTAAGTGCCAGGAGTATAAACACACCAAGATTAAGCCTGCTGATGAGAAGAGCTAAAACCTTGCAAGGACTGTGGCTCACTAAGTGGCTATGAACATAAGAGATGAGCTGGAGCTCTGAAGGCACTTGGGACCTCAAGGAAGTGAGCTAGGAAAGTAAGGTGTTCATCAGGTTAGTGTCCAGTATTTTTATTGCATCCATCCCAAGAAAGCGCTATTGGACTGCAATCTCCCAACTTTAATAAAAACACATTTGCCTATGGCCTATTGTCTCCCCACAATAGTTATGGATATAGATACAAATCCTCCACAAGCAACTATTAAATCCTTGAGAGTCATTTCCAAGTCTCAGTCTGAAATAGAAATCAATTTCCTTGTCAAAAAGATTCAATAATAATCTTTGCATAAAACGATGGACAGCCCTGCCCATAGCCTTGTTCTGCTGAAGTGCTCGCATTTAAAGTGAATTAGTCCCACTGATTTTAATGGGATTAATCAGATGAAATTGAAGCAGTGTGGTTAGCAGGAATCTGGTGGGTTTCAGAACTTGGCACAAGCAATTAATAACCTAGATGAGTGACCTAATATAGTGAGCAGGAAATAAATACAGAAGGAAAACTTCTTGTTTGGAGGTACTGAAGCAACAACCTTGATAAAATGTGTTTCTGGGCTGTTGTTGTTTTCCAAATGGGATTTAAGCAAATAACAGCAATTTCAGATTGCATAATTGAAGCAGGCTTGGTGCTTTTGCGCCACATCCTCACTTCTTCTCCAGTAATAAGAATAATGGGGAAAGGCACTAGAAAGTGTGGGATTGCAAATGCTTGACCTGACATCACATAACTTCCAGACAAGCAAATCTGAATAAATGCTCAACAAATAGCTGGTGCTGTATAACCTCCCTGAAAACTTTGTGCAAACAAATCAAGTGCTGTAGTGTTGATGAAGTAGGCATTCAATGATATTAGACAGTAATTAGTCCTTCACAAACACTTGTTTGTAAGACTACTTTCTGTTTAAATGCTTCCCTCCCTGATTGTCTTTGCACATCACATCTTCGTTCTGTTTATAATATCTGCAACAGCACTGTGCACAAGTTGACTAAGTAGAGTGTCTTGAAGGGTCAGCTCACACTGTCAATTTTGTCTCCACACTCCTCTTTTATGTACCCGTCACTGCATTGATACAGATGGAACATGTAAATGATGAACTGAGATCTCTGCAGATGCAGCCTCTGTTTCTGAGCAGCAGCTCCTGCATCATAGGGACACATATGTTTTTTAAGCTGCCACAAGCACAGCACTTGTCCCTGGGAAGCAGAACTTGTATTGGAAAAGAGCTTGGCTCATTCTTTTGAAAAAGATGTCCTAGGGAGGGAAGGATTGCACTGAAACAAAGTACACAGTGTGAACCAGCCCTTAGCTATGGCTTATTTTAATTTCTTGAAGAGTATCCGCTGCCAAAAATAAGAAACCTCTGCTTGTAAACACTGCCAGTGGGTATCACTCCATGGATAAGTGTCTAAACTTTGACCTGCATATACAGGCTGCTGTTGCAGTAGCTGGTTACAGACATATTGCGCTCACATTCCATGTGCTCATTGAAGGGAACTGCTGGCCCAAGGCGCAACAGGGCAAGCACTTGCCATCAGAATTACTTGAAAAGAATGCACCCAGAATGGGTGTGTGTTGTGTCACGTGGCAAATTAAACCATATTGTTATAGCAATTGTCAACTGTTTGGAAACCTCATCATTTAATAAAGAGTAAAGGGAAGGTGGAAGGGGTGAGCTACAAAAGAAAGTATTAATGTCTTGTCTATATGAAAAATTGTTACAGAGAGACATGCAAATATTCTGGTGATACTAGACATAGGGGAAATACTCCACAATACATGACTAACATATATTCCGTTTTTTCTGCACAGCCCCACCTCAAACCTTTATATATGCCTTTCAAAATGTTCAAGTCAAAAAACATTCCTCTCCCTGTATAGTTCATTCTTAACTCAGTAACTGAGTGCAAGGTTTACAGATAAGGGACTACGACCGGAAAGCAGTCAAGAGCTAGGAAGCTATTCAGGCTGGCTATCAAACATCTACCAACTTGACTGTTGCAGAACTGGTGTTAGGCCCCAGTAGATGTAAGTAGCTTATACCAAGATGCAGGATCAGCCCAAAGCAAAAGATCAGTGAATCAGCAGCAAGCAACGCACCACACACATTTGCCAGTTACACCTTAAAGTTTCAAATGCCAACAATGTGTGAATGATTGGTCAGCTGTTGGCTGATGCTTGTAGATCTCCTACAGGCTGTTGGCCACTGTGAGTGCAGGATGCTGGATTAGATGGGCCAAGGGCCTGATCCAGCAGGGCTCTTCTTATTTATCTGTTCTGTGGCTATCTCTGTGAAACCATTTTATTACTCCCATCATATATTGCTACACCCATCATATCTAGTTCTACTATGATGCATTTGCAAATCTTACTGCCTTTAACATCTTGACTGAAATACAGATGCTGTGAGATTTCATATCCTGTCTGTGTTAATTTTAATTCCACAGTAATTCCACATTAATGCAACTGTTTGTACTGAGAGTATTCAACGGCAAGTCAGTGTACTGTTTGTGCTACAGATGTATCCTCCCGAGGACCTGTTCTAGTGTCTCTGAAATTTGATTAATCTCACTTTTTATATCTTACAAGACAAGCAATTTTTTTCCTGATAATATGATTTTTAGGGATTACCAAAGTATTATATCAACACATGTGTCAACACTGTAGCCCAATACCTGGGTGTAATTAAGCTGGAAAAAAAATTAAGCTGGATGAAGCTGTTTACAGACAAGACTTTCCTGGGCCCTCAAAATGGGTAGGATGCTTATTAAATGAATCAAAAAGAAGGAAGCAATCGATTTAATAAGTGGGGCCTGCAACAAAATGCTGCAGTTGAGGAACACTCCTGTTCCATGTCTGCCTCCACAATACCCCATTGCATTCCCCCTAACACTCTTTTTTTGCATATACATATACATCCCAGTCTGTTAATATTCCAAATACATTAGGATGGACTAATCAATAAATTTCACTTCCTCTGTTTCTCATTTTTCCAATCTTCAGTTTGTCCCATTTCCGCATTAATTTACATTTTAAAAAGGCCACAAACACTTAGGAATATTCACCAGAATTTTAGGGAGCATTTCTCTTAATGCATTTTTTGTATGCAATTTTGCCTAACATTTTTACAACTCCCCCCCCCAAAAAACCAATGCATTGTTATATGTAATTTTCACTAAAATGTATTATGCATGTTTTAGCCTAATATACACACATTGGACATGTTTTTTGGTTGGATAACAAAATTGCAAAACCCTGATAAGTGCAAATTTCAAGAGACAGCTACATTTAGGTTCACATGCAAGTGGACTGTTTTGGTAGTTCTCTCCATCCTTCCCCAAATACATTCTGTAGTTCTGCAATCATAGGGGTTCCCCCAAGCCTGCTGACCTCTCTTTCATGCATGGGTGGCACCATTTGGGCTACAAAGTTCCACACTCACATCTGAACTTGGAAAAGGGAGGGGGATGATAATATAATACTGTATCTGGAGATGAGCTGCCTATTGTCCAGTGTGTGTATGAAGCAGTGTGGAGGCATCAGGTCTCTAAGGTAAAGGGAGGGCAGAAGAGGAAGAAATAGAAAGTGGCACCTTGAGACAAATGTGGACATTAAGACCTAGTTAATTAAATGGGCTGAGGCCGAGTTCATCAAGTGGAAGAAATTTCATTTATAAGGAAGCTGAAAAAGTCACATCTATTTTGTGATGGCTATTTCTCTCTTCCTAAGGACATGTCAGAGAAAATGAAATTTTGAGGAAGAAAATACTGACTCTGGAGCAAGGAACTGACGACACACCGGTTGGAAGAAAAGAGATTTAAGTTTCTTTGAAGGAGGTATTCAATACATCTGAGCTTTATCTCAATGCAACAAGAGGGACTGGCTGCATCATTTAGAGCAGGGGTGGGAACAGTGTCCCCCTCCAGAAATTGTTAGGGTTCAGCTTCCGTCAGCCCCAACTAGCATGGCGAATGGTCAGGGATAACAAAAATTTGGAGAGCCACACGTTCCTCATTCCTGCTCGAGCAAAAATGCAGAGGGATTTGGGACCAACTCAAGACATTTTGCCTCATGAAACAACAGCACTGCATGATCCAAGAGGTGTACCCAATGGATTTGTTACAATGTCGCTGAGGTGAGACTTCAGTCTTGTATGGTTTGGGGTAATATGTGCGCTCAGCTCCAGCATCCTTGACTTTGACCAGTGCAAGAAAAATTGAACGTTCTGCATTTAGACCAAAGCCCATGTGATTGTGCATTCATACATGGGTGGGCCGTACTCGCAACTATGTGAGCAAGGCCTACTCATAATGTGCCTGGACTTTGAGGTCTTCTTCAAAGGCCCTTCTGTAGGTGCCCCTCACTGAGGGAGGTTTGATGGATAGCTATGGGGGGATTTTTTTTGGTGGTGGCATTTTGGCTATGGGATGCACTCCCCAGAGATGCTCACTTGGCACCCATTTCAGAGGCAGACTAAGACCTTTTCATTTTCCCAAGTTTTGTAATCCATTTTTAGCTTTAAACTGCTTTGACACTCTGTGGCCTCTGCTTTTATGCTGCACTATGCTTTTGTTATTTGTTATATTGTTATTGAATTTTAAATTGCTTTATTTCTTTTTCTGAGCTGCCCTGAGACCTGTGTCATTGGCTGTCCTATGAATACTGTTAACGAAGAAATAAATAAAGCAATACACATGTAAGGCCCAGCTCACACAAAAAGGATGCCCGGTACTGTATATGGTGAAGTCCAATGTCTGAGCCATAAGAGGAGTGAAGATATGGCAGTGTAAGTGGTACATATTCTTAGTGCATGTTCAAGAGTACCATGTAGGATTTATGCACTGGAAATAGCATGTTAACTAACCAAGCAGAAAGAGTATGATGTCTGATCACATAGCCATCAGAGTTTCATTTGTCTTCACCAAAGTGCTCCTAGACTATCTGTCCAATCATCACCTGCGACCGACTAATGCAGGAATTAGTCTTTCCCGTAACTTAACAGCTTTGAGACTCTCAGAGGCTCCTTTTAGTGCTTAACAGCAAAGACGGGTTTGGTCTATGAAACCATTTGTCAGCAGAGAATTGGCAAGTTGCAGAAAAGCTGGTAAATGCAAACTCTCTCTTTTCACTTAGAAAAACATAAATTGATTACTATTATTCTTTTTTTAACAAGTGAATGCCTACTGACAAAGTGAGCTGAAAGCTGTCAGCCTGGGACCAAGAGGTATTCAGTGCAAGTTTTGCTATTCCTTGGGATATATTGCTCTTGTTTTCTAACCATTTACCATCTGCCGTTTGTTAAGATCTATTAATTCCTTTTATAATGGCCTGTCAAGCCCTAAATGCCTTGGGCCCTCAGTACCTACTCTATACACACATGAACTATCATGATCATCCTTAAGATCAGCGGAGTTTCCTTTTAAAAATGCCATGCATGTGCAAAGCATAGCTGTCAACTTTTCCCCTTTTTAAAGGGAAATTCCCTTATTTCGAATAGGATTCCTCGCAAGAAAAGGGAAAAGTTGACAGCTATGGTGCTAAGTTTGAAAGATGGGGCAGGGAGGTGGACAGTAGCCACTACTGTCAAGGTAGTGACTTCATAAAATATTGTAGGGGAGAAAATGTTCTTTCCAATGTATGTAGATCATGTGTGTCTGTTTCATAGGATGTACACCTTATGTGTATGTGTGCGAGTGTGTTTCTATTTTACAGCATATACACAATGGGAAGACAACAGTTTCCCAAGTATGCATATGGCAAACAAATTATTTCCTAATAAATCAGGCAGGAATAAGGTAATTACTTGGGGAAGGTTTATAGCTCAGTGGTAGGGCAGAAGATCCCAGTAACCAATCCCCAGCATCTGCAGATCAAGCATGGAGAGATCCTTGTCCAAAACCCTGGAGAGCTGCTGCCAGTCAATGTAAACAATTTTGAGTTAGATGGACTAATGGTCTGGGTCAGTATAAGGAGGCTTCTCCTATGTCTTTATGGTTTACTACCAACTGAATCTCCTTTTCAATCTGATCAATGCAGCTTGAAAGATTCCACACACACCCCAGTGCAATTCTGTGCAAGCTTGCTCAGAAGTAAGCCCTGCTGAGTTCAATGGGACATACTTTCAGGTAACAGTGTATAGGATTACTGCTGCAGATGCACACCATGGACTTTGAAACGATCACTTTCGCTCCAGTCCAGGCACACAACCTTTCTCGCAGACTTCCTTCCACACCCTTTCAGTACTTGTAAACCTCATGGCACGAGGGAATGCTAATTCTTTTTAATCCAATCTTTTCTCTCTCCACCCCCCCACCCCCCCCCCCCGGTAATCTTAGCACTTTAAATATACCCTGATGCTATCAGTTAATTTGCCCAATATTTTTCTTTGACAATAAGATGGCTATGTCATTTCTTTTTCATTGAATATTTCAGCATATTCTAAATATTTAATATTTGGAAAAAATTGATGATACCACGAACTTACAGATGGAAAGTGGGTTACAGGTAACAATTACTGTTCCAGGGGTGGCCGATATAAATGGAGGATTGCCATAAAGCCAGGCAAAATTCAAGCCTTATTGTTCATGAATGTGGTTTGGGGTGGCGGTTTCTTGATACCACCTCTACAATAATGTGCCTCAGTTGTTTTCAAATCTGTACTATAGTTAGACTGATAGTCTTAATATTTAAAGTGGTTAGAAGCCAAAGAAACAGTTAGTGGGGAAAAAACTGGTAGGACCTCCACTAGCTACTTCCTGGAGGGGCCCCACAGGTGCATGAGGGGGAGAAGGCGAATATCGGATAGCAGCTATGCTCTCCAATCACCAATCCATGCCCTATGCCTGGCAAATCCCACATATTTCCTGTAACCAATAAATTTGTTGCCTGATTTCACCCATTTCTGGTCCACCCTTTGTTCCACTCATGGGGGGGGGGACGCCTTTGCATGTGATGCACAACTAGATCCTTGCAAAGGGGCAGTATATTTTGAGTAGGTTGAATGTGAGTTTTCCGTTGTCCCCATTTTGCTCTAGGCTGTATTTATCATTTACCAGAAAGCACATATCCATATAAATTGATTGTGCCATGGCTGAGGTCTGTGCCCCACTGTGGTAGTTGACATTAGTTCAAACAGCCTTGTAGACATAGCCTTCAAAGCTGTTTTTGCTATTGCCTTCAAAACCCAGCGCTCTCTTAATCTGCTCTTTATTCCACAGAGAAGAGATCTTGTTTCCCCCACCTTTTTGAATAACTACAATCTCTGCGTCTCTGCAGTACTTCACTTGCCCTCAGCTGCACCTTCCCCATTTTTATTTTATCTTTCCTTTATAATAAGGTGAGCAGGAGTGTGCCAAGCTCCTGATACTATCTCATTACTCCGTACATACAGAGTATTAATTTCCTTAGCCTGTTTATATATCATAGAATATTGATTGCCTTATGCATACACCACACCTAATTACTAAAGATTTCCTCATAATCTAGAGATTGGCTCTTCCTAAACATTTCCTATAATTTATTTCCTAAAGGGTGTTCTTTCTAGCATTTCTTTGTGGCATCACTGAAAGCAAATTCATTTGGTGAGAGACATTTCTGTTGCAGAAATTCTCTATGTTCATAGAATTCTAGAGTTGGAAGAAACCCTAGTCCAACCCCCTGCAATGCAAGAATTCTGTCCACAGCCGTTCCTGGGTGGGTTCAAACCACCAACCTTCTGGTTAACAGCCAGGCGTACTGATCCATTGCACCACAGGAGAGTTGACGTCAACTGACAGCAGTATCCATGTCCCACAACAACCCTGCAAGCACAGCTGTACACTTAACAACTCCCCTTAACGCCAAAGCCAGCCATGAATCAGAGGCAGATTGTGTCACATTGGGTGCGGAGCCTAAGGGGTGCCGCAGGGATGCCACAACTATGATTCAGAATGGGGTGGAAGAGGTGGGGGTGCCGAATTATGGCACTGCACAGGGCGCCACTGAAATTTAAGACCCCAAGGTCTGCCACTGCACAAATGTCCCTGTATAAAACTGATAGCCCAAAACCATGGATACGTTGAAACTAGCCAAGTTTTTTGCCCCAGGTGAAGCCTCCAGAGGGACACCATTGAGGCTTCCAGGCTGTGTGTATGTGTATGCCAAACTGGGTCTTTGACCTGGGTGAAACAAAGCCTAGTTTTGCCCTTGGATAACCATAAAAAGCTATGCATTTTTGTCTCGCATGGGATAGGATGCTTATAGTTTGAGCAAGGCCCTGTTTAGTTGCTGAAGTTGTCTTAGGGAAACAGCAAAATTCAAGTAGGGCGGTCCATTGTGAACATTTGATTTCCATAACTCAGTGTCTTTATTGCTCCCTTTAGTTTCTTGATATTTCTTTCTGAAGAGTGTGTGTGTGTGTGTGTGTGTGTGTGTGTGTGTTCATTCATACTGAGTTTTTATATAGAAAAAAAATCCACCTTCCTTTTGGTTGTCAGAAGCATTATATCCTCTCTCTTTGCTTCACCCATATTTTAAAATAATATGATGTTAAAAAACTTCATATAAGTTGTCTACGGGGGCCCTTGGTGGGTATATCTTCATACAGCATCAGATGGGGAAGGTTTTGTTTCTAAAATACAAAGTTATACAAGGTCAAAGGGGTCACAGACAGAACCTTTCTCTCACTTCCTATAGGGATTATAAAGTCACAAGACCAGATGCCAAAAGTTCAAGCAACAATTTATGATGGAATTCACAGCAAAATGTCTCTACACCTGTCATTTAAGCATGACTGCTAAAACAGTGGCCTGGTGGGAATTGCTACCATAACGCAGAGTTAGATGTTTTGGCACTAGGTGGGCGCAGAAATTACATTTTTCCACGTAAGTAACCTGAGGCAGTAAAAGGAATGAAGCCGGCATGTGCAATGAGCCTCAGACTGGGGATGCAGCACACACACCTGGTCACTTCCACTCATTATATTTTTTAATGTGTAGAGCAGGGATGGGGAACCACTGGCCCTGCAGATGTTTTTGGGCTACAACTCCCATCACCCCCAACCAGCATGGCCAATGACCGAGGAAGATGGGACTTGTTGTCCAGTAACATCTGCAGGGCCAGTTGTTCCCCATCCCTGGTGTAGAAAGCATTAAATATACACAGAAAATTGCAATGTGTTTTCCCATGTGTTAGCTGAGGGTTGAGATTCTCACTTTGGATGCAAGGAGGCTAATGCACAATTCTCAGGGGAGCTCTCTGGGTTAAAAAAGGGGGGGTCTGCAGCTCCTTGGTGGTGTGCTGATCCTTCCTCTGCCTGTTATGTGAGGGACCAGGGTTTTGTCTCTAGTGAGAAATGCATTTTGAGGAGGGCATCAGAGCCTTGGTGGTGTGCTGATCCTTCCTCTGCCTGTTATGTGAGGGACCAGGGTTTTGTCTCTAGTGAGAAATGCATTTTGAGGAGGGCATCAGAGCCATGAGCTGTGCATGCACAAGGTCCAAGGTGGAATTCCTGAATCTCTAATAAAAGAGTTACCTTGAGTAGCATGGCTGAGAAAGACTTAAAACTTTGGAAAGCTGAAGTGGAGCTGAAGTGTTTGCTAAATGGACCTTTGGCCAGAGAGCATTAAACAGCCACCTATGCATGCACCTACATAGAAGAAGGGGGGGGGGTTTCCTAAAGAATCTACGTGAGAAGCCCACTCAGAAGTCTGTATAGCTGCCTGAGAACAGCACAAGCCAGAGTTCCTGGAGTGCTAAGCAGAGTATTGAAACGGGTATGAGATGGGAAGTGATTGCTTAGTGAAAGTGACTTCCAAGCAACTTTAGGCAAGGTAAAGAGCCACAGGACTACGGGACCCTAGGGCCTTCTTGATTTGTCTGTGCAGGGTGCAGGTGGGATGCACACAAGAAAAGCAATTCCCGCCATGCACTGTTTCCTACTATAAATACCCTCTATGTGGCTCTATGGTTGGCCACAGTAGTACTTTCTCTGGTCAGATGCACTGTCGGCGAATCATATTCAACACACTTTCCCATTTAGGGACACGGGTGGCACTGTGGTCTGGCACCCCCTGCACACAAAACATACACTCTTATCACTCAGTTATCTCTCCCCCCCCCCCAGCACTTTGGATTCTGGCCTGGAAAAAGTCTATAAATAACCTAACCAACATTAATATGCTCAACCAGAAGTACAAGCTCTGTTGCCTCTTCTCTCCAAAATTGTGGGAAGACAAGAGTTTTGCGATATGGTAAAATAAATCCTATATAGAAAATAACTGCTTTAAATATAGTCTTTGTACCATTATAATTTCTTCTAGTAAAGTAAATTCAGTGTTGAACATAAATGGATCATATATCATCATCATTTAAGCTGATTTTATTAGTTCAGTGTGAAATGTTAATTGCTCACATTACTGACAAAATGATGCTTGCAGAAATTACAAATTCATATTTTACACTTTGCAAATTAACAGGAAATAGAATTTCACCGCGAAAATGAAGCAACGATTAGTTTAGAAATATGTTGCCCCTCCTTCTCTCTGTCCCTCACTCTCTCTCACACACACAAATATTTTGTACAAATAATCTGAATCATTACTCCTAGAAATCTGGCAGCCTATCTAGGTGAACGATAGGCCAATCCACAGAACACTCAGTTCTTGTCATGTGATCCCTTCAGATCAATGTGTTTTTGTTACAACTTAGAGAACCAGGCTGAAAGAAGCCATCCCTCAATCCTATTTTGAAAAGCCACTTTAAGCCCTTAGGATCCTAATTCCCATTAACTTTTCACATTGGATTTATGTACTTCAAATTGTGCCTTTGATGCTTAAAACATTATTGTAACTGGCAGGACACCGAGGAAGGGGAAGGGGATCCTGGCGAGGGGTGGAGCCACAATTGGCACACACCGGGAAAAGCTGAAGATGGGGAAGAGGAAAGGGAGGCCAGGGGGGGGGGTTAGGAAGTACTCACAGGACACCAGAGGACGTCAAAGAGGTAGCTGAAACTTCACAGGAACCAGGGGAAGTAGACACATCACCAAAATCAGAGGTGGTCCTGTCCCTGCGAACATTGTGGCCTCTGAGGCATCAGAAGCAGCAGGAAATGCACTCCAGGAGACCAAAGCAGGCAAGAGAAAATAGCCCACTTTGCTAGTTGACCAGGTGAACATAATTAGACTCGTTAGGTCTGGGAGGAGGTTTGTGGCCACTCAGCTTGATTAAGCTCAGGGCAGGTGAGGATCACATGCTTCATCAAGTGTTGGAGGAAAGCAAGGCAAAGACTCTGTCTGCTCAACTTTCACTGTAAATGGACCACGGCAAGAGGATTGACAGCATTGATAGTGTATTTGGCAACTGCAGAGACTGGTTCACCTAAAATTATAACGTTCCTAGTAAATTAAAACTTTCCTAGTACACTAGGCTGGTTGAAATCCTATGTATCTCTACCTTTCAGTAAGCTTCAATGAATGCAGTCAGACTTCTGAATAAAATACGCATAGAATCCTGCTATGAATACACATAGAACGCAGTCCACACACGAAATACAACTACCGATGCTGCATTTTAACTTTTGAATATTTTCCTATATATGCTGCCATTTCCAAATGGGTGACATGGCAATAATGCTGAAAAGGAATAAAAGAACATAATTTCATCTTGCCGTCCCATCATCCCTGACTATTGGCAATGGTGGCTGGAGCCGATGGGAGTTGTAGTCCAACAGCAGCTGACTACCCTGGCTGTACGCTGATGTTGCTTGAGAAATCATTATTATTACATAAAGGGCACAACGAACATTCAGTTTCATCCAGGTATTCTGTAACAACGTGAGGATATCTGTCTATATACAACTCGCTTGGACATGCAGGCTTCTTTCTGCCTGTGCCACTGTTCTAACTGTCCCTGCTGTGGCCAAACACATTTTGGCAGTTCCAATCTTTTAGTTATCTGCAGGAGATGTCTTTCACAGATCCTCTGCACTCTGGCATATAAAGCTTAGTATGAACCTTGAGGTGTCAGCTTCATGATACTGTTTAGTCCTCTCCAGGCAGTAGCTGACTGAATCCTGTACTAATAGGGTGTTCCTTCTATGTTAACGACTCTGTTAATGGTGACCCATTACACTGTAATATGCACCTATCTATCTTACACCTATCACCATAGTATCTAGTATTTCAGGATGTAATATATCAAATGCATTGTAAAATAGAGTGCCACATCTGGCTGCATACAAACGGAGTAAATTAATTTTCTACTCTTCCAAGGATAATGCCTTTCTTTCTTTCTTTCTTTCTTTCTTTCTTTCTTGGTTTAATATAATCTGCTGTGAAAGTTATCTTGCCACCATGTTGCCTTGTCCAAACCATGCCCATATCTTCTGAATTCTCCAGCCTGGCATGACATCGCAGTGAGTGCAAAACTTGTCAGGCTCATTCTGAAATTAGGAAACAAGCTGCTCTGGAGGAGGTGACATTTTTCCACTTTGCAGATTTCATACGGCTTTTAACTTTCTCCAGAAACATCAGGCACTTCATATACTATCTGTAGTATCAGTGCAGACTGTTGAGTTTTGGGAGTGGGGTGGACAGCTTTCCTGGGTACAGTGCTTGAAACAGTGAGGTGGCATAGAATGAGTCAGGAAGAAGATTGTCAGGTGCAGGTACCGTATGTTAAATGTGAAATCAACACCTGTGATTTTGTTTTCCGCCATCATTTTATCATGCAAACCTCCTGTCTTTTTGTTTAAACAAGATTTTGCATGGGATAGCAACTAATAAGACACAAAGATGGACTTCTTATCCCCTGCAATGCCTCTTTCATTGCTAACCTCCATTTAAGATATTGATAATGCCTTATGTTTAATTATAATAACTAGATCAGAGTTTCTCTAATGTAGGTCTCCAGCTGTTTTTGGACTACAATTACCACCATCCCTGACCACTAGTCCTGCTAGCTAGGGATGATGGGAGTTGTGGTCCAACAGCTGGAGGCCCAAGTTTGGGAAACTATATGCTGAAAGTCAAATTCCATTCAAGTTAGTGTGAAAACAAACAGGCATTGACTTTGGATGGACGGTGAATTTTATCCCTAAACACATGTAAAGTAGGCCAAATTCTGGCATTGACTAAAATTGCCTTAGTTTTGCTTGTCCACTGATCTTTGCTATGAACTAGTCACAAAATTTGGCAACTTTTTCTTTCCCTTTCCCCCATACAATCTGATTTCGGCATTACTTTAAATAACTAGTAGTGAAATTCTATGAATGCCTAATCAGAAGTAAGCCCTACGGAGTTCAATAGGGCTTACACCCAGATAAATTATTATAGGGCTGTAGCCTTAGTGTTCCTCTTCATATATAAAACTTTTCCTACTTATGATAATTTTTCAGCCATTTTTTTAAAAAAAGTGAGATTATTATTTTTAAGTAGAATGGTATGTTCAACAAATTGCTCATGATTCAGATAAACATTCTGAGAATGCAGCATAATTGGAACTGAACTGCAATGATATCATGGAGCAATACTGGTTAGTACAACTCTGGTTATTATTAGGAGTGACTGTGGATAGTTGCAAATAGTTTTCGGAAGATAATTTGCTTATATAAGGCACTGGCTTGGAGGATGTGTCTAACATCTAAACTCCTGGCAACCAAGATTTTGCTTGTATCTTACACCCTGTGCTGCCAGTACTGTGCTGGTACCACAAGCCTTACATCATGATTTGTCATTCAGTCAGCTTATCTTATAAGACCACTCAGAGCCTGTTTCTCTGCCGTAGCCAGGGCTGGCCCCACCATTAGGCAGAATGAGGGGACTGCTTCAGGTGGAATATGCAGTTCCTCTTAAGCCATTGCACTCTGTTGGAGGAAAGAGTTATGTGAACCACACAGTCTGCCCTGAACCCCCCTAAAGGAACCTGCTGCCCTCAGGTGTGTTGAAGGACACTATCCTATTGCCAGGAGTGAAGTAAGCTTCAACTTCCAGCCTAGCCAGATTCTGTAGGCTAAATGGGAGAACACTGTCTTGTCCTTGGACTCAAGCAGAAAAATGTCCTGGTCTGACAACGCTAGAGAAGAAGCCACCCTGCTAAGCTCCTCCTTTCTTATCTCACACAGTTGCTTGGGGAGCATGAACTCAGGCCAACTCAACTGCTTCCAACCCTTCGTAGCTCATGGCATCTTGGTCCTAGCCTGCTCAATTATTCATATCCAGTGGTTCTCACTTTTTTCTCTGGGCCACACTTTCAAATTAAAAATTTGCTCGCGCCACATCAATGTTTTAATTCATATTGGAAATAAAAAAGAAATAACTCCTAGCAGTGCTTGATTGATATCACAGAACACAACTACTATATAATATGATCATAGGATATCCAGAAGCTGTAAAACAATGCAGCTACATAAGAACATGAATCATTCCCAAAATATTATAAACAAGTCTCTTACATATGTATGTACCTTGAGTATGTATACAAACTCAATGAGAGGTGTGAGCTTGCTTTTGCTATGTAATCTCATTAACATTAAGTCTAATTTGAAACAAACAAACTCCCATCTCCTCATCAACACAAAGAAGCCTGTCTCTTTTCTGATCTTTTATATTTCTCAGAGTTGAAAATCCCTGTTCACAACAATATGTCGTGGAGAACTGTAGAATAGCCAATGCTATTGAAGAGAGGTGTGGATACTGTTTCTGGCTGTATATCCACACTACCCTGAAATGTTTAAATGTTTCTCTGATTGTCCTTGATTCTTCACACCACACTTGCCATCCTCTCCTACCACATCAGTGTGGCACAACACACCCTTTGAGAACCACTGTCCTAATAGGACTGACAGATAGCCTCCCAGTGCATGCTGAAAGCTGACTGCTTAGTAGGCTCAGCTCCAGATTTGGGAGAGATCTGGGCAGGCTGCCCTCACTGGACCCAATCCAGGGGTGAGCATCCCTTGAGGCCTCTGGCAGCACTCCTTCTATAGTCAACAACCTTCCACATGCACTTGCTTGCCTGCTGATAGGCTACGAGCTGAGCAGTCATTTAGTTCCCAGTCCCCTACAGTGCTATTGCCAACAGGTCAACTAAGGGGAGGGGTGAGGCAGCCCCCAGTCTGCCCCTCAAATGTTCACTTGCACCCAAAAAGCTGGGAGCTGAGCAAACAGTTCGAGGTGCCTCAATATGCCAGGGGCTGGTGCCAGGTCTGCCATTTGGGAATCAGCCTCTGCCAGACCCTAACAGCTTGGCATAGGTTTGCGGGTTGCCAGACACACATTGTGGGTACAGCCTGGTGCACAGTAGTGCAGGATTACGTAGGGCAGCTGTGCTGATGTAGCACTAACTGTATGCTGCACTGCAGCCTCAATGTTAATTTCTTCCTAGTCCCAACGCTCTTCAAGGTGACTGTCATGGTCAGATCAGGTAAAAAAAGAATACTATTGTAAAAAAAAAAAAAAGCAAGAAAATCTATAGAGCTACTATTCAGTTTGTAAACTTCCTTGGAAATAAGAAGAAACTGAAGCTCTGAAAGCTTTTCTTGATTCATCTATTATGAGCTACCCACTATGAATATGCATAAGGTTACCTCTTTTGAACTTCCTTGAAACAAATTCTCATAAATAAACAAGGAATGCTCAGTACCAACTGACAGAGTCACTTAGACTTAAATGTATTGTGCTAATGGAGTGAAAAGAATAAAAAATTTCAAGGGCTTCCTCTCTCAATTTTAATAAATTTCATGGAAATTGGATCAAGTCCTAATTGTTAATTCAACTGAAATTATTAAAAAGAGATTTCAATTACATCCCACCATTGAATTTTGACGTACCAAATTAAATTAGGACACTAGATTATATCTTTTTTTCCTTAAACCCAGACCCGTTTAAAAGCCTTTTCTGTAAATTCTAAAAGGGAACTTTGTGTTCGGTTATGTTGTAAGAAGAAGAAAAAAAGAGAGGGGGAAAGAAATCCAACATTAGTAAGAAATAGTAGGTTAAATCTCTTACTGAAGATTTTTAATGACATTTCAGTGTTCCTCTTATAATTACTCTTCATCTAAGATATCCCATAATGATGTTGGACATTCTTGGTTCAGGCTCACTGGCTTGCTTCATTAGCATGTCATTCCCATTCCACATCATAAGATTTAATTGTAATGCCGAATATGTGCAGCTCTCCACAGAAGTCTAATCAAAGTGGATTCACTTGTATTATTAATATCAAAAATCAGTCCACTTGCTATTTTTATAAATAAAAGAATCCAGATACATAAATCAACTGTCATTTATTAGCATGTCCCTGGCATATCTGCCAGACATATGAGCAGCCCTATCACAATTCCTTAGGATTATTTTCATCAAGATTAAAACCCTTCTACATTAAATATACATACTAATTCCTCCATAAAGTAATCAGATTACAGTTCAGGTGACATTGTGTGCTGGAATTCAAATGATTTGCAGTAATGAGCTGGAAAGGTGTACTTGAAGACAGACAAGGAAAGAAAGAGAGACGAGGGGAAGGAGAAGAGGAAAAATAAGAATTTGCCTTAAAAAATAATAATATTGCACTTGTTATAGCTGCTGCTTTATTATTATTGTTGTTCTCCTCTTGTTCTTTTCTGATAAGTAACAAGTCATAACAGTCGTCAACAGAGACTTGACAAATGGATGTGTCAGACAGCCCAGCAGTTGCTTGAAAGTGGCTGCTTTACTGCTGGAGGAAACCAGCAGTTTCAGGGAGCCATTCCTTCACGCTATTTAAGGCTCGGCTGTGTAAATAGATATTCATTTGATTGTGTCCTCCAATGTACTCCCTCCAGGGCTCCCCCCCCTCCCCACTTACGATCTCATTGCCTCCTTTGATGTACGGGTGGAAATATTTATATATTTGGGTTGGTGTGTTTCATATGGATTTAGTAGATGAAATGAGGATAGTTGATGGGAGAAAACGAAGAACTGCACTAAGGGCAAAATGCAATCTCCTTTATTATATATGTGCATACCAGGCTCTCCCATGACCACAGTGGCCCTAGATTATGTGGGGCTGAGTTTTGTGTTGTATGCATTCAGACGGAATATGTAGCAACCATAGACTGAGATACCATTTTCAGAGCAAAAAGATGCCTTAGCTGATTTAATACATGGCCACCTACTTTTCATATATATTCACAGCAAGGTGCTGTAGCATGGCCAATAGTGAAGGAGGATAGGAGCTGGGATCCAGCAACATTGGGAAGGCACTCCATTACGTATCCCTATACTAGAGTTTGCCTCAGTTAACACATGTAGCCTGTCTCCAAGCATTTGGGCAATGTGTATTGTCCCTTCAGGGCCAGTCCCAATGTACCCAGCCTATAACTAGGGATTTATTTACATGAACGGGGGCAAAGCAATCTTAACAGGTGGGAAGAGGCTGTGGCAGAGGAACTGCCATAGATAAGGCCTGCCAGACTTGGGCCCAGCTAGGCTGTAAGCAGAGCTGGTGACATTTTCTGGTGCTCTTGTGGGCTTTTCCCTTCTACAATTTCTCTCCCATTGGTTGCTATGGGAGGGAGATTCACTACACCAGCCTCAGAGCCACACAGATCTCCTCCCATTTATAAGGAGCATGCCATGATAACAAGGGGGCTCTGGATCCTGCAGATCCAAGTGATATCTTGATCTGCCTTGGCACATTAATTTCCTCTTCCCTTACACTATCGCAGCACTAACAGTGGAAGAGAAATGGCTACACTGCATTCCACAGCCCCAAAGAGGAGACCTCCAATGGTGGACTGTAAGAATAAGATCGTGTCCTGAATTAGAATCAGGGATAGTTGGAAGGACTTGGGCCAGATTTTGTTAAGCTTGGTATAAGCAAGCAGTTAAACAATGGGAAAGTTGTTGCTTTTGTAATATAATTAAACTAAGAAATTAAGTACAGTACAGTAGATAGATACATGGTACATCTGCACAATGTTGATTTGGGAAAAATCCCTTAGTTAATGTAAGATATCCCTGGTGGTCCTATTAAAAAAAACCAATTACTACACTTTCTTAATATCTTTGTAACATTTACATATTTATTTTTAACACTGTTTGAAAAACCCACAATTCTTTGATTAAAACAAACAACTTCAAAAGGATGCTTGTTTATCAAGCCCCTGGGGACAGGCTTATTTGGGGAAGCCTGACAATTTTTATGTGTACCCAAGATCAAAAAATAATGCTCAGCTATTTGTTGATATTTTTATTTAAGTTGCATGCTCTGTGTGGAGATCATGACAATGCTTTTGTTACAGAAGATAACCCGTTAAAAAAATTAAAATACTTCCATGCATACATACTAAAGCAGTCAACAATTTTGGGGTGGAAAAGATTAATTTGAAAATGCCCGTTTTTCATGTTAAATCTCTTTGTTAATACTTTTGACCAACTTTCCTTCAAAGTACCAATTACTGTAAACCTGGTGTTAAAGGCTTAAGTGGCTACTAATATCATACAGAATAATTTGAGTAGCTCATCAGAATGGAAATGATTTTTATCTTAACATACAGCTATTCATCAGTCATCCTCACTATAATGCAGGCTCCATAGTTATTGCTAGTTGTAAAATGAGAGTTTTGCCTAGATGACTGCAGCTATTCATTTCAACACCCCATGCATTTACTTCCAGTGGGATCAGATTGTATAGAATTTTTTTGACCTGTCCTCCTATTATGAATCCATGTCTTTGTGGAGCATACACTCTGCCCATGATTACAGTGGAGAAAAAATTACAAATAAATAATATATATAAAATTTTGTTTTCAATTCCATACTGTTATGGGCACACCAAATCTCCATGCAATGAGAAGCTTCTTGGGTGAAGCCTTAGGTTTCCTCTGGCGTACTGGCTTTTCATAATATTTATGCTTATTTCCAAATGTACAGATTGAGAATAGGTGCGGGTAAAGCATTAAACAGTCTGGCTAATGTCCCAAAGTTCACAGCTCCCACATCAGATCTGGGAATGGGGCAGCCAGCACCCTAAGATGCTTCCACAGGCACCCCAGCTCTCCAACCTGTACTTTCTTCACACATGTGGTTTGACTGTATCATCCCCATGTGGTTTGATTGTATCATTCAGCACAGCCTCTGCCCATTTCCTTAGCTGTTGTTAAGAGCTGCTATTGAGAGCCATCATCTAGTCTCCTCAATAAAGGGAGGGTTCCAGCAACTTTGCCAGGACTGTAAAAAACAAACAAACCCAGGTAACCTGCACTGATGGAAGAAGCCCCATTCACAGAAACCAAATAATTGCTGATTTGGAAGAGACTCAACCCCAAATGGCAGGGCCGGCTCAATCCCTTTTGGCATCTGAGGCGCAGCACAAAATGGTATTTCTGCTGGCCAGGGAAGAAGGGGTGAATGAAGATATAAATTAGAAACAAAGGTGGGAGGAGACCAGTTGTGTCTCTTATTCACCAAGAGGCTGCTGTAGAGGCAGCATGGACATGGGCTGCTAAGGAGGTGGTGGATCCAGCCTTCAAGCAGTGCGCCTTGGGTCAGCATGTGATGCTATGGTATCGTTAGCTGGGTTGCCTGGATGGAGAGATTGGTGTGGGTGTGAACGAGCTCTGCCTTTTGCCTGCCCAGAATGGAGTCTACCATGCAAATCTAATCACTTCTGCTTCTGGCTCCACCCCTGGCTCCTGGCAAGTTGCTTACAAGGGAATGCAACCCTCAGCTGGCCCTGATATATTGAGTCCAAACAGACTTATTCTCAGCTAAATATGTATAGGATTGCAGACATAGGCACAACGATGGCAATGGACACTTAAGTCAGTATGGGGCTGTGTTCTGCATTATCATACAGTGCAGTCATTCAAGTACTTGACACATACACACACGGCATTTAGTGTGAGTATGTGTGAGCCTTGTTTGATAGTTACTTCCCTGAGCTTGGCAATCCTATAAATTGCCACTTTCTTGTGCTATGTTGCAGTTTCCCTGGCCAAGCAACTAAATGGCAAATGCACACGCCTTTGCCGCATGTTATAGTAATAGTAATGTTCTCTGCTTCTATGACAGGTGAAAACCAGTAGGGTTTGCTTTGCAGATCATACTGCTTCGTTCTTGTTTTTTGTTAATTTTCCCTGTCAGAGAAAGGAATATGTCTGCACTTGGGGACTTCTCAGTATCTTTCCCTGTGCATTGGATTTTCTCTCCAATCCCTTTAAACACAATGAGAAGGAAGTAAAGGCATGGGTTATTGCCCTCCTTGGTGAGGCTGAGATATACAGGTAAAGGAATGTTTGCCCCCCAAACCAAAATTTGGATTACCATCCTATGAAAAGCAAATGAACAATTATAATGCTGAAGTTTCCATTCCATAGGATGGCTGCATTAAATTCCAGGTGGCTGTGGTTAGGTTTACTTTATACCATTTCCGATAAAGATTTAGACATGACTCAGAGTGGCAAATTGAAGCATGCCCATGTAAATCACACTCATATTTGTGGTTTACCCCACCCTTTCATAACTTATTGAATGTTTATTTTGTTTCCATTGCTGGTAGTGATGAGATTACTTAGATCTACTGCAGGTATGAATGTCTATGGTGAAAAGATATGACTGAAAGCCATTATTAATAAGACTATCTGGTAAATAGATTTAAACCTGCATGGAAGATATATAAATAGCATTAAAATATATTCTTGGCAATCACGGAGTTCTTGGCTTTTTATTAGGTATAGTGGAAAAAAGCTCCATGTGTATTTATTAGAGCTATAGACTAAAATACACCTACGGTCTTTTTCGCTGAATTCCAGAGTCAAATGCTGCAATTCTTCACCTAGTTATTCATGCATAAGTTTTGTTGAAAGTCAATGGACTTGCAGATGCAGAATTAATAGGAGGATCACACCTTAAAAGAAACACAAAATGAAAAGAATTAGATAATTATAGGTGTGGAAAGACCCATAAGGCAATTTCATCCAGCCCTCTGACCCCAGAGAGAATCCTCTACCTGTTAGCTCCACCCTGCTAGATTAACCCATGCAAGCTAGACCAGGGATTCTAAACCGTCTATCCCTAGGGCCCACTTGAGACAGCTGAAAATGACTGAAGTCCACCAGACACAAAATGGTGGTGCAGAGGCCAGGGCCAGATTTAGGTTTGATGAGGCCCTAAGCTTCTGAAGGTAATGGGGCCCTTTATATGTCTAGTTGTCCTTTGTCAATGTAGGCACACTATATATAGAAATGAGCAAACCAGTGATATTTTAGGGAGCAGGCAAGCAGGTGGGGACCATTACTTACATCATAGGAGTTTACACAACACAAAACACTGTTGCTGTATGTAGGTTTTATTTTATTTGTTTTTTATCTTGTATTTTGAAAATGTACATCCAGTTTTTTCCCCTTTATTTTTTTGGGGGGCCCCCAAGAGAGTGGGGCTCTAAGCTATAGCTTGTTTAGCTTATACGTAACTCCGGCACTGGCAGAGGCTGAGCCAGAAACAAAATGATGGCAGAGGGAGGCAGAGTTTGGCATAATCAGCTGGCAGTTACTGATATCATTTTCTGCTCCTATCTAATCCATATTTAAGGTAAAGGTAAAGGGATCCCTGACCATTAGGTCCAGTCGTGTCCGACTCTGGGGTTGCGGTGCTCATCTTGCGTTACTGGCCGAGGGAGCCTACGTACAGCTTCCAGGTCATGTGGCCAGCATGACTAAGCCACTTCTAGCGAACCAGAGCAGCGCACGGAAACGCTGTTTACCTTCCCCCCGGAGTGGTACCTATTTATCTACCTGCACTTTGACATGCTTTCGAACTGCTAGGTGGGCAGGAACTGGGACCAAGCAATGGGAGCTCACCCCGTCACGTGGATTCGAACCGCCGACCTTCTGATCGGCAAGCCCTAGGCTCTGTGGTTTAAACCACAGTGCCACCCGCGTCCTAATCCATATTTAGAAATTGCTAAAAAATTTGCCACAGTTTTCTTTGGGGCAAAAATGGTGACAGTGATAGGGCTGGGCAATATATTAATATACATCAAAACCAGTTTCAAGTCCATATCATGATATTGATTTCATAATTTTTGAACTGGTAATATGTTGTGAATCATGATGTGTGTGTGTCTGTGAGCAAAAATCACAATGAGGGATAAACCATGAAGCCAGCCAATGCCTCTACATAGTTCCATCCTTATTTCAGACATTGTAATATATTGGTATATCACAATGTTTAGCTGGTGATATATTGCTGTGTTGAAAACCAGGTATTGCCCAGTCCTAGACAGTGAGAAATGGTTCGCCTGACACAGTTGGGCAAAAACCACCCCACTCATTCATATTCTAGAAGGGCTTATTCCCTGAATTCAGAAAAAATAATTTGCAGATGTGTACAGACACACATCTCAAGAAAGCATGGAGCATTGTTGTAAACCAACCTGGTGAAGGATGGTGTAAGAAATCAGTAATGATGATGATGATAATAATAATAATAAATGCACAACAACTGGCTGCTGCCAGAACCAGGATGCTGGACTTGATGGATGAACAGCTAAATAAGGAACTTACAAAATACATTTTTAAAAGTCATAAACTGCTGATTTACAAGATGTGATAGATATCCTTGAGTGACATTAGATCAAGTGCCAAATGAGAGCCAGTGTGGTGTAGTGGTTAAGAGTGGTAGACTCGTAATCTGGGGAACCGGGTTCGTGTCCCCGCTCCTCCACATGCAGCTGCTGGGTGACCTTGGGCTAGTCACACTTCTCTGAAGTCTCTCAGCCCCACTCACCTCACAGAGTGTTTGTTGTGGGGGAGGAAGGGAAAGGAGAATGTTAGCCGCTTTGAGACTCCTTAGATCAAGTGCCAAATATTGTACCTCATCTTGGCACTGGTATGTGGATGTCCAACAAGGAAAATTCAACCTGGGAGTAGATTTTGGTTTATGTATATTCAAATGTTTTAATAAACTGCAAAAGCACTTCACCCATTGGGACTGAGTCTCCCTTTAGTGATCCGTTTCCAGCAGAAAAGATTCTGCAGGGTGTGTAAGGTCTATGGCAATGACCCTGGTGAGTTTATATGATGCTTATTTCTCTCCTTCATTATGCTGATGATTGAGACTGAACTCTTTTAAAGACCACTGGGACATGGGGAGAGGAGGCTTCATTAAGATGCACAATATTCATTCACCAAGAAAGCATATAAGAAAATTGAAATGAAAATGCAAGTTTGTCAGGTTGATGTTTTAACTGGTGCAGATGCTGCTGGTTGAGAATGTTCACCAAGACACTGCTGGTTGATGATGGCTATCAAGCTGTGTGCCTTCTGTACTCAAAGGGTATAACATGTTTTTAGGTTGTGCCTACAGCACAGAAGTCCATTATTGCAGCAATCCAGGGGGTGATATTGCCAGGAGATATTTTCAGGCAGTACATTTTTTGAGGACAGCTCTGTGGTGATAACATTATATGATTTCTTGAGACTATGAGAATGAGAGAAGGAAAACAACAATATTGTGCGTAAGTGTACAAAAGATTTGCGAAATGTGTGGATGAGAGGTGATATAATAGACATATTTAAAGAAACAACAACACAACTTTTGATGAAATCCCTTGCCGAAAGTTCAAAGCTTCAGAAGCAGGGAAGAAGACAACATTAGCTAAAATGTGCAAGGGGATAAATTAACTGTTTTGAGAACTGAGAGGGAGTAAGTGGGTAAAAGTCCGTTTAATGAAACTAGTGCTGTTTAATTTAGAAATGATTTTGGGTGCTTCCAGATGACCTGTTTATTGATTTGTTTGCAAGGATATTCAATAATGTTGGCTATTGAATGAGCACATCCTCAGATGTTTGTGGGATGGTTAAATGATATTGCGCCAAAACAAATGTTAGCTCACACATTTCCACAACACTTCCCTTGTAGTGTAAAAACTCTGAACTTTTTGGGGAAAGGGGTTTGTTGCACGTGAGTTCCCAATCAACTACAGTTGTGCAATCTGAATTTGCCGACATGTGACAGAATCCTGCCCCAAAATAGCGACAATCTGGAAGCACCCATGGTGTCATGGCAAACAGTTTTGGCTGCCTCATCTAAAAAATGGATAACATAGAGCTGGAGACTGTGCAGACAAACGATGCTTTTAAAAACAAGGACTGTATCTACTTTATCACTGTATAGCATTGTATAGCTCTTAATAGGCACCTAATTCCACCCACCCACCCCAATAAATGCAATTTCTGACTCTTCTTGGCCGTGTCCCTCTAAGGGGGTAATTCCTCTGTGTCTGTTAAAGGTAGGGGGAAGAACCATCCATACTTAACATATGCTAATTCAATTTATTTATTGCATTAGCCATATGGCCATAGCACATAGTAAAAGACCAGGCAGTGGCCTGGCACGATTTTAAAAAGAATACTACAGATACAGTTAAAACATTAGATGTAAAATCGTGCTGGATAATACAGATAAAATACAGAACAATAGCAGGGCATGTTAACAGTGTCCATATCAGGAAGATAGATAGGACTAAGGTTAAGGCAAGTTAGCCGAAAAGGTGGTCCTGAGTTTCAGGGCCTGTAATGTATAGATGGCCACGTGAAATCAAGGGGTTGGCATCCGCCAATTCATTACTACAAGATGTGATAATGGCCACTAACTCAGTTTTAGATACCTTTTTAAAAGGGACTAGATAGATTTGTGAAAGATAGTTCTGTTGATGACTTTTAGTCATAATGACTAGTCAAATCTCTATATTCAAAAGTACCAGCTGGTGGGGAGGGAGGGAGAATAATAGTAATTATTCAAAATATAACAGTCATGAAGAACTAGGAAGTTAAAACTAATAATTAATGGGGAACCCCACAGAATATGGTTGCTTGTTGTTATAAGTCCTGCTTGTGTGCTTCTCATAGACATCTGGTTGGCTACTGTGAGAACAAAATATTGGATTAAATGGGCCACTGGCCTGATCCAGCAGGCTCTGAATGTTCATTTGTGAGAGTAAAAGAGGTCCACTGCAACAAAGACATACAGTGCTATTAAAAAAAAATACATATCAGGCAGAAAAAAATATGGAAGCTGATCACAAATATGTCTTTTCCCAGCAGCCTTTGAGATTGCCTGATCTTGATGTCACCTCTTCAGATTCGTTGATGGCATGGAATCTCTCAAAACAAATGAACCAATCAAAGTAAGGTATTTTGTGAGCAATGGGGGAGGGGATACCATGGCATCAGGAGGAAGACTTTGATGAGCATCATAGCTTGTCATACTTATAACCATTTTAGTATATATGGAATATATATTTGTAGGGGCTGAGAGTGCCTTGAGTAATGTCTGAAGTGCCCATCACCACCATTAAGCTGTCTCCTGATTAATGGTCAGCCTGCAGCAAAATAAATACCGAAGTGTCAAAACAAGCAAAAAAGAAAGAAAGAAAAGTCCCAGCAATCTTTCCTGGGTGATATATGGACAGCAGCATACATACCCTGCTTATATGAATGAACATGCCTACTTACTGAGTTTGATCTCCCCAAATATTTCTAAATCTTCTGCCCAAATGATGGTTAGTTAAAGCCGAACAGATTTTTATGTAGTCTCAAACTGCAGAGCCTATTGAAAACTCATTATCTTCAAATAGGATTACACTCTCTTAATATGAGAGCATGCACATTAGAATATCTCATAAAAATCAAAAGTTCCAATTTGCTCACCATATGTAAATCCAATTCAAAATATTTCCATAACATACATCCTGCTAGATGTTGCACTATTTGTATGTCACTCTAGAATGGATTAATGCCATGACAGTCTAGCCTGAGTTTTTCTGCATTTGGTGTTTTTAAACAGTTTATATTTGTTATCATATCAAAGACAGGCTTGCAGTTTTCAAAAGGAAGAAGAGAACACAGCGCCCAAGGCTCTTCCAGCATTACATTTCTTATTCCATTTTATCTTTCTTGGTTTTGACTAATGTCAGTAACAGCTACTGGTAATAAACTGCTTGTTACAGCTTGCTCTTGCCTTCAAGCAGTGGCTTTGATACATTGTCAGCCAATTGGAAGCATTTCCTGATTACATTTCCAAATTGCTTGTTTATTGATCGAAAGTTAATAAAGCAAAAGACAACTTTATGGGCTTAAATTAAATGAAGGTTTCCTTTGATGTTCAAATTATCCAATCAACCAATGTGCAGTGAAATGTAAGCATTTGAAAGTTGTATCTGGAAAGGAAGAAATGTGCTAGATAAAGGGATTCTAGCAAAGGCATTGTATTGAAGGGCTAATGAAAAATAGTCTTCAGTTACTAGATAGATATTTCACTCATTTTCAGTCTAGGAGGGAAATGTGGATTTTTTTTAAAGCAGAAAAAATGCAAAAATGCACATGTAATTTGACTAATTATGATTCCTGCATCTTTGATTAGCAGTCATAAATAAAAATGTTCTCAAACAAAATCCTGCCAGACTAATGTGCTAATGACCATTTAGTTAATCCAGATAAGTAAACCAGGTGTATCAGTCTGCCAGGTGATGAGAGGAACACACTCCTCCCTTGTTTCTCTGGATTCCTGATCAGGTGCAAAAGTGTGGTAGGATTTTCAGCACCACTTGGCAGAATAATGAGGTTGAACAACTTTTTAATCTTTTAGTCAAAGGTTTTCAACCTTTTTGAGTCTGCAGCACCCCTGTGGGACTGAGGAGCCCAATTATGTCACCCCTTGCCTGAGGAGCTGGCAGCCTCTCACCCTTTTTTCAAACACACTCCCTTGTAGAGTGTTCCCTCAGCCTCCTCTCCCCTTCCCTCTCCTTGGGAGTCCTCTGGTCTCTGAGCTGCACCCTCCCCCCGCCCTAAAGAGAGGTGCCTCCTCACACTGCCTCACAGTGGCCTGGGACTTGTCTGACCATTCCCAGCAGCGAGTGCTGGAGGAGTGGCTGGCTGGGCTCCCTCACCTGCTTGCTTGCTTATGCTGAGTTTGTCTCAGCTCCTGGCAACAGGCAACCCCTGGCCAGCCCCAGAGGCACCATTCGCCCATGGAGCTTGTGGCCAGGGCTGTAACAAACAGCTATGCAAGCCTTTGGGAGGCAGAGCTGTGAAAGGGCAACAGAGGAGGGAGGGAAGGAAAGAGGGACAGAGGCCAGTGCTGCCCGCAGCACCCCTGACCATCATTCAAGGCACCCCAGGGTGCCACGGCACACTGGTTGAAAACAACTGTTTTAAGTCGTTATAAGCACCCTAGGTTGCAGCTTTGTAGTGATTTGTATGCACATTTAGGCTGTGATCCTGAGCATGCGTAAGTGGGAGTAAGTCCCATTGAACTCAATTGGATTTACTTCTGAGCAAGCAGGGGTGTACTTTTAGTGAATTCATTTTAAAAAAAAGTTGGAACTCAGCTGAATTTGTGTGAGAGCCATCAGTTGTTAGAACCCAAGTGAGATTAACAAAATATAAGTGATCAATAGCAAGGTATGTATTGCGAAAACTCTGCCCAGTGAAGTGTAACTTTCCCTACCAACAACTCTTTGCTGTGTCCTGGGTTCAAAACTACTGGCTGGATTCAACTAATTGGTCCTACCAGCAGAAGCCCATACAAGAGGGGAAAGCAGAAATGCTTGTGCTTACAGAGAGATCTCCTTACATCTGGAAGTTAGGGCTTGGCAGAGTGCCCAAGGCTGGGTCCAGGAAAATGGCCCAATAATTATGGAATGCATGAAGGGGACCAGGGTTATGCAAGTCTTCATGTATAGCATGGTCTATTTTCTATCCTGACATTGTGATGTCAACTGTGTGGCTGAAAAGTAAGCCTCAGCTATGCATGGTTTGAAGGCCCAATGTCACTTGTACATTAAAAAGACTGAACATGGCTCAAATTGCATTTCTAGAATCACACTTCTTCAAAGACCTTATTTTCAGTATCAGTTAAATGTTTTGCAACAGTATACTGTATATACACATTATATACATTTAGGGCACAAGCTGCAGTGGGTTATGTTTTACTGAAAGCTGGACAAATAAGAGTGACAGGTTTGATGTGGCATCTATTCTATAGCTCAGTCTAAAAGCAAAATATTAGCAGCTTAATGCTGTGATTTAAATGCATATGACGAGGGTAATCTTAGAATATACACTTTCTCGGAAAGTGTATAATTATACCAAAGCTGAATACATTATGTGTTTTCTCGGCTTTATCCTCCACAGGAGCGCACAGTTCAGACAAAAGGGGCAAGACTGACCAGAGAATAAAAGCATACAGCTTCAGGTAATTTTCCTAAATTCACTACTAATGGAACATTTAGAATATATGCCAAAATCATAAGAGCAAAGTCTGCTGGATGGCAGGCTAGCAAAAGTACGTTTTTTCTATGCTCCTGTTGCTTTTATGGATTTAGCAAAGCAAATGCTTTGTATGTTACTTTCATGCCTTCCTTGCAAACCATGTTATGTACATGTGTCTGTTTGGGTGTGTGCACATAGAATCATAGAATTGTAGAGTTGAAAGTGACTCCGAGGGTCATTTAGTTCAACCCCCTACAATGCATGAATCAGATAGCCACCCAACCTCTGCTTAAAAACCTCCAAGGAAGGAGAGCCTACCACCTCTGTTCCACTGTTGAACAGCTCTTAGTGTCAGAAAGTTCTTCCTGATGTTTACTCAGAATATCCTTTCTTGTAACTTGAATCAATTGGTTCGGGTCCTACCCTCCAAAGCAGGAAAAAACAAGCTTGCTCCATCTTCCATGTGACAGCACTTTAGATATTTGAATATGGCTATCATATCTCCCATCAGTTTCCTCTTTTCTAGGCTAAAAATGCCCAACTCCCTCAACCATTCTTCATAAGGCTTGATCTATTTCATGTTAGGGGCCAAATGATAATGCCATACCACTGGGAACTAGAAACATTGCAGTTTTGTCTGTTTCAGCCGCATAACACCCATTGCTAAATAATCCCTCTGTATATGGGACTGGAGGAAGGTTAATAGGAACTGGCATGTGTACACAGTTAGTCACCATTCGCTTCTAAGACTGTAGCAGGGCTTTTCCCAGCTCTCTGTGGTTTGTAGTAACACTTCTACATGAGTTTGTCCATCTATCTACAGTTTTCAGGAATTTATTTGTATGAAACAGCCCATACCACTTGTCCCAGTGATTTAGCAACTAAAGATACAAATAAGAAAACCATGCTGCGGGCCCAGGTACAGTGACCTCAAGGCCACTCAACTCCGGGGTGCAGGAAGCAGTAAAAATGACATAACATCTTGGGATTGAAATGACCACTACTTTATCGATTACAGATAGGCATTGGGTATGTATCCAGAATCAACCAACCTAATTGCTGGTTGATTACTTCATCAGAGTTGATCCTGGGTTAAGGATCCCCCCAGGATGCACATCAAATACAGCAATCCCTCCAGGATGCCATTTGGAGTTCTATGGACGCAGGTGGCACTGTGGGTTAAACAACAGAGCCTAGGGCTTGCTGATCAGAAGGTCAGCAGTTCAAATCCCCACGACGGGGTGAGCTCCCATTATTCAGTCCCTGCTCCTGCCAACCTAGCAGTTCGAAAGCATGAAGTGCAAGTAGATAAATAGGTACCGCTCCAGCGGGAAAGTAAACAGCGTTTTCGTGCACTGCTCTGGTTCGCCAGAAACAGCTTATTCATGCTGGCCACATGACCTGGAAGCTGTACGCTGGCTCCCTTGGCCAGTAAAGCGAGATGAGCGTCGCAACCCCAGAGTCATCCACAACTAGATTTAATGGCCAGGGGTCCCTTTACCTTTACCGCCTATTAGCCACCGGCTGAGCATTCAGACAGAGACCTTCTCCCTGTACTCCTTTAACCAGGGTACCCTGATAACTGGATCATGAAGGGGGGGTTAGGGATCCTTCTGATTCCCCTTGTTTAGACTAAGGATCTGGCCCAATGCTGAATTCCACCAGAAAGTTGTGACAGTAGCTATGAGGTAGGCAAAACCCATAGACAGGCCAATTGGTCTGCAGGCAAATTCCTCCCTGGCCCTGAATACAGTGACCAATCAATTCCATGCACAGGGGCAAAACACACAGGGTGGGTATTTTGTTGACTGTAGTGCTGACTTCAAGTGTAGTCAGTTAAATGAGTTGGAGGTAGACATCTGCCCCTACGTCTTGCCTTCTTTTATTGGCCATGATTGGCCCATTTAATTCAAATTGCTGCAGAGTGCCAACAATCCCTGCCACCAGCCGAGGCTGATGACTCCGTCAGCTAGTCGCACAGGAAAGGATTTTGGCTCTCCATGGCTGTGCCAGGCTGCAACAGCTGCTGCCAAAATGGTAAGTGGTGTCTAGAAGAAATCGTTGTGCTGGAATTGACACAGGAAAAGGGAGATACAAGAAATTTGATTTTGCTTGCATTTTAATGAGGACTGTCCCCCAGTCACACTTCAAAATTAGCACTTCTGTGAATTTTGTGATGCAGTTCTACATCTAAACAATGTATACAAAAAATAATAATCTATTGTTCCCAGTTCTTAGACATGAAAGCAACTCTTGAAATAGTTTAGTTGAATCCGGCTCAGTCTGATCAAAGTTTCATCTTAAACTGCTTGTCCTTTTGATGTAAGTTCATGCAACGTCCACATATACCCTGAAGTAAAACATAGCTAACAAGTCAAGCCTAGACGGCTTAAACCAGGGAGGGTGGGAATCCTTTGAATGCTATTACAGTACAGTGGTACCTCTGGTTACATACTTAATTCGTTCCGGAGGTCCGTTCTTAACCTGAAACTGTTCTTAACCTGAAGCACCACTTTAGCTAATGGGACCTCCCTGCGCCACGAGAGCACGATTTCTGTTCTTATCCTGAAGCAAAGTTCTTAACCTGAAGCATTATTTCTGGGTTAGGGGAGTATGTAACCTGAAGCGTATATAACCTGAAACGTATGTAACCCAAGGTACCACTGTATTTGTCACAGAACAAGCTAAGCAGAGGCTTCCAGATATTGTTGGACTGCTGTGCCCATCAGCCCCAGCCAGCATGGTCAATAGTTAAGGATAGTGGAAATTGTAGTCCAGAAACATATGGAGGGCACCGGAATGGCTACCATTTCTGAAAAGTCTTCCCGATGTACTGTATCAGCCTCTCTCCTTTAAATGACTAGGCAGACAAAGCAGGCACTATTACACTTGTGTCTGAAAGACATCTGATTCTCCATTGTGGGAACAAGATATTGGCTTAGATGAGACTTTTGTTTGATCCAGCAGGGTTCTTCTCTTGTTTTTATGTTCTCTAAAGAGTGTGAGATTCTTGAGCAAATGGAAATTAAGCACCTTAGCTGAAATGGGACCAATATATACCAAGTAGAATTTTCAGGGAATTTACCAACTTACTATTTTTTTTCTAAGTCATATATTTTCACAAACTAAGCTACTGATCTAAGTATTTTGGATACTGCTTATGCTGTTCCCTCCCCCTCCCCACCACATTCTTTTTCAAACAGCAGCTTAAAGCATTCAGTCCAGAAGCAATTTTTCATGTCAAAATCTCTGTTAATTGACTTACTGAATATGGGTATGAGGCATGAGCCTTTTTTTTTAACTTAATTGAGCCCTAAGCATCCATTTTTAAAATAAAAAGTAAATATCCCCTGTGACTGTTTAGCTACCAAATAGCATTATTGTTAATAATTTCATAGTGGCAGCTCCGCAATTAAAGAAGACACACCAGTCTTTCTTCGTGAAACTGTAGGTATGTTTTGCATGCCATTAGCTGCGCTAAATTGCCATGGCCTTGCTGTTACCTTATGCAGCTTTGGAAATAATAATCAGCCATCCTTAACACAAAATTTCTCTACCTGTTTTCCGCCATCTTCTTGGGTCATTTTAAGTGGGCAAAAGCCCTCATTGGGAACATTAGCTTTGTAACGTTTGGACTTTCTTTCCTAATTGGTAGTGCTGTGCTGAAGAATTATTCTGTGTTTTTTCCAGTCATTCTCCATCAATGAATGAAAAAAGAAAATTATATATTCAATTATCAGGGAGAGAGGGGGAGATGATGGCAAAATCCTTGTGGGTAGGGTGTTGGGTCTTCTGATTACCTTTTGAGGGGTTTTGTAAGTGTCCTCTTTTTCATTCTACAAATCATCTCTCCGGTGGGCAGCTTTCTGCAGGTTTGCCAGAGCTTCCTGAAAACCATATGAGTGGCTTTCCTTAGAAGCACAGGAAGCAAGGGAGGCTGTCTAACATGCTCTTGATAGCTGTTGATTGTCACTCTTTTTTCAGTGAACTAAAGTTATTTGTTTTGTTTTTTACTTTAAAAGAAATCAAGGTGAAGCAAACCAAAATCAGTAAGTCAGTCTTTGCAATGCATAGCTGAACTATGGAACTCACTCCCACAGGAGGAAGTGATGGCCATCAACTTGGATAGCTTTAAAAGATTACTGGCCAAATTAATGGATGATAAGGAATGACTACTAGCCATGATGACTATGCTCTGCTTCCAGTTAGCAATGCTTTTGAATACCAGTTGCTGGAAACCACAGGCGGGGAGAATTGCTGTTGCGCTCAGGCCCTACTGATTCAGCATTCTGAGCATGCTGTCTTCACTGGGCTGTTTTTGAGGTTTCCCTTTTAGAGTTTTTTCTAAGGTTTTGTTGTAATTCTGCAAACCCTGTGGTACGTGGGGTGACCTAGGCAGAGCAGTGTTGCTCACCAGGCTTCCAAGTGCCATGTATTGCCAATGGTTACCAAAACGGGAGGCCCAAAGCAGCAGAGAGCTGGCATGGTGTAGGTGTGGTGGCTGGGTCATTAGGTTTGCTCTGCTGCTGAGCCCACACTATGCCCAGCTCCCCTAAGCCTGCTGACACCTCCATTATAGATATGGATGGAACTATTGTGGTTGCATAAGAATCTGAACTCTCACCTGAACTTCACAAATATTAGTTTATACAATGTCTGGGTTTTTTGCTTTAATTTTTCTCTGACTTGGCCCAAGCCTTTAGGATAGGATGGAGTGGATCCAGAAAAAAATTGAATTCAACAACTTGTCCTTTGAAATAGTAGAATAATAATGTTAATAAGTATGCCAAAGGCCATCTCGTTAAACCATCTACAATGAAGCCATTTCAGTATAATCTATTTATTTTCTCAACTCATCCAGTAGGAAATTGGTGGGGTTTTTTTTTTAAAAAAAACTTCTTTTTTATATTACTGTATTATAAACCAATATTATTATAAAGCAATATAAACCTATTGCTATTTACATTTCTCTGGTAAATCAATTTTTTATTGTCATCTTTACTGCTTTTCGTATACCACAGATTAGTATTAAATACGTTTATATCTTAATTATTTACCATTTTAAAAACCTTTTCATTTACACAAAACTGTTTAAAAATGGCAAATTATGTCTATATTTCCAGCCAGTAAAGTTAATAATGATGAACAAAATCTTCACTTTTAACTGCAAGTCAAATGTGCATCACAGTCAAGACTGTAGCTATGTTTAATTTTAAAACAAGTGAAATACCAGAGGCAGTTTGAAATTCAGACCATTAATTGGATTCCAATTTTGTTTAATTTTAGTGACAGTAAACTGGTGACAGAAGCTATTGCATGCAACATTAACCTTTCGCCTCTTACATAACAAACTCGCCCGGGGTCTCCACTTGAAGGTATTTCCAATTACAGTATTGTCAATATAACTTTGCCAGGCTAGGCCACACACAATACTGTATTCTCTCTGTGTGTATATATATCTCTATATATAGACAGAAGGGAGTATTCTGATGGTTGACCCATGCTGGCTGGAAATCTTTCATTGCTTCTTTATGCCATATCTAAAAATTATTCTGACAAAACAATTCACTAGCAGTGGTGAAGTTAGGCAAATTTAAACTCTGCGCTGAATGGTCATGCTGTTGTCTGTCTGCCCCCCATGTTTATATGGTAATATGTATTACATTACTTTCTTTGGTATGAGGTGAGTCTGTCGGCTGCATTCAGGTAGCTTCCACATGAACAACAGCTGTTATGTGTGTAGGCTCTTCTGCCCATTGATGAAGCCGTAGAATCACATGCTCAATGAAATCCTAGTGAGTTAGCAATATATGCCAGCAAGTTTGGAAAACTCAGCAGTGGCCAGAGGACTGGAGAATATCAGTCTACACCCCAATCCCAAAGAAGGGCAGTGCTAAAGAATGCTCCAACTATCGCACAGTTGCGCTCATTTCACACGCTAGCAAGGTTATGCTTAAAATTCTACAAGGCAGGCTTAAGCAGTATGTGGACCGAGAACTCCCAGAAGTGCAAGCTGGATTTCGAAGGGGCAGAGGAACCAAAGACCAAATTGCGAACATGCGCTGGATTATGGAGAAAGCTAGAGAGTTCCAGAAAAACATCTGCTTCATTGACTACGCAAAAGCATTTGACTGTGTCAACCACAGCAAACTATGGCAAGTTCTTAAAGAAATGGGAATGCCGGATCACCTCATCTGTCTCCTGAGAAATCTCTATGTGGGACAAGAAGCTACAGTTAGAACTGGATATGGAACAACTGATTGGTTCAAAATTGGGAAAGGAGTACAACAAGGCTGTATATTGTCTCCCTGCTTATTTAACTTATATGCAGAATTCATCATGCGAAAGGCTGGACTAGATGAATCCCAAACCGGAATTAAGATTGCCAGAAGAAATATCAACAACCTCAGATATGCTGATGACACAACCTTGTTCCTGGAGCTGAGCCCCACATTTAGTTTGGCTTTCAATTCATTTTAATTATGGACTGAAACATGTACATATGCTTTATAACATATTGTTAGTCTATCAGAAGCCTCTGTAGTAGGATCAAATATAAATCTAAATGGGTAAATAATGAGTTGAAAGCGACAATATAATAAAATAAATTATGCATTGAACTTTTCCTTTATACCTGGATTTTTGGATAATCGGCTATGAAAATGCAAAGTATGCCTGTTAAATATACACACTTCGCTGCAGAATGTGCAAGTTTTACCATAAAATACCGTAAAATGAGAAAGCATTGCCTTTTTCACAGAATGAAGACACAACATAATTAATAACAATAAATTGTAAAGAGAACATTCTGTGTAGTTGCTGTTGTTTTAAGAATGTTATGAGGGTAACTGTTGTACTTAACACACACTGCCCAGGCTTCAATTAGATTTTATGGTTTGGGGATGTCAGATTATTCAGGGTTATTAAAAAGGTTCATACTGATCCTAGCCATTGTTTCCTCTCTCCCACCCCACCCCCTCTAGATTTCTTCATGGCGCCTCTGGTTTTCGACTCAGATTGTAGAACACAAGCAACATCATTTGCTGCTGCTCCATATGTCTGTAGTACATGTCTGTTAACCTTAGGCACATAAGCATGCTCCATACTGGCAAAAACAGAGAGGTTTGTCAGAGGCTAATTGACAGTATCGTTGCAACAAATCAGCCTTAACAGCAAATACACGTGATTTAAGCTCTGGCATTTCTGCACTTTGATAACAGACATATTCAGGCTCTCGATTATGATGGATGTGCCCAACAGGGATAAATTACCTCTCTCCACAGCATGACTGTGCCTCCGAGACAGATGCTTTGCCTTGTGTACTTTTATCTTTGGCTATACCAACTAGTAGCATAACAGAACAAATATTCATGTCTTCTTGCCATATACAAAGCAAGATGCTTCACCCCTAATATCTTTTCCCACTGATCAAGGAGCCATTGGACTAAAGCCTAAATTTGTGGGCAGGGGCACAGCTGACTTCATAGAAAGTGGCCTTATATTGAGTCAGACCATTGGCACATCTGGCTCAGGATGGCCTGTGGGATGATGCTCACTGGCAGTGGCTCTTTGAGGTTTCAGACTGGAGCCTTTTCTAGTTCTGTCAGGAGATGCCAGGAACCTGACCCAGGAGTACTGTCTGCATGCCCATAGAATCATAGAATTTTAAGCTCTAGGGGAAAATATGCCTGTTGTTTTTGTCCATGGAGTTTTCTTGGCAGGGATACTGGAGTGGCTTGCCGGTTCCCGTTCCAGGTGGATCACACTTAGTCAAAACTCTTCACTATGACCTGTCTTGGGTGGCCCTGCACAGCATAGCTTCTCTTGAGTTATTCAAGCCCCTTCACCACGAAAAGGCAGTGATCCATGAAGGAGACAGACCCTGATGTTGGGAAAGGTTGAGGGCACAAGGAGAAGGGGATGACAGAGGACGAGATGGTTGGACAGTGTTCTCGAAGCTACTAACATGAGTTTGACCAAGCTGCAGGAGGCAGTGGAAGACAGGAGCCATGGGGTCACGAAGAGTTGGACATGACTAAATGACTAAACAAGAACAAGAACAAAGGGAAAATATGGTGTGTTTGTGTTTGTTTTCAAGCTGAAATACTCTCTCAAGGACAAATGAGTGTGATCAGAAGTCATCCCATCTCTGCTGACCTACAACTAAAGTGGCTTATACAACCCAAAACAGCTAAAATGTGGGTTGATTTATCTTTACAATATTCCATGTGGATCTCCAGTAGTTTCACATCTGTGACAAAAATGTCTCCTGCTTCACTTTGGAATGATCCACTATAAATGTGTGCCTTATGTTGTTGATTACGTAAGCCAGGGGTGGAGAATCATAGGGACTCATCCCTTCATGGGTAACCTTTAGGGCAGTGTTCCTCAACCTTGGGTCCCCAGATGTTTTTGGCCTACAACTCCCACCATCCCTAGCTAGCAGGACCAGTGGTCATGGATGGTGGGAATTGTAGGCCAAAAACATCTGGGGACCCAAGGTTGAGGAACACTGCTTTAGGGGACTGCACACCAGTGGTGAGTAGGGTCAGATGTGAAAGTAGGTGGAGCCACAGGTGTGACTCTTATCTAGGTACAGTTGGTTACATTCCAGCCATGTGAAAACAAACAAAAAGAACTTGGAGGTTTCTACATGCCTATCTTTCTCCACCCAAGCAAGCAAGAAGCATGATGAGAGACCAAGAACACAACACAACCAGGTGAAAATACTCAAGGAGGGTGGAGAGAAGGACTAGTGGGAAGTGTGGCCTGGGGAGGAAGTGTCCCAAGGGCCAGATAGAGAGGCTGGAAACAGCACATCTAGCTTTCAGCTCAGAGATTCCTCATGCTTGATCTAGGGTCTCTTCAGTGGTTGTTTAGCTGTGGTAACAAACATGTAGTGATAGAAATCACACATACACAGCACCATGTGTGTTTGACAATATCATGTAGCTCCAAACACAAGTGTGTGTCCTAGTTCAATCAACTAACCACAAAACACCAGTCACATAGTGAATATATGATCTCACAGATGACCAGGATTAAAACTGGGAGGAAAGACGTTGACCTTTTCCACCTAATCACTTGACTCAAGATGGCAGCTGTGTCTCCTGCAAATTACAGTACAATTTTCCAGAAAACGGTCTAACTTCATATTGTTTTACTACTCAAGAGTTGTTGTGAGGTTAAAACAGAAAGGAGGAGAACCTTGAGCTCCTTAGAGAAAAGGTGGGACATAACTGTAATGATAGATAGATATAGATGCATTACTGGGCTGCTTTTGTAATACATGAGCTCCCATTTCATATGTGAGTATATTGACACAATCAGTGTTTTGTTTTTTTAAAGTCCTGGGCTATATGAAACGGGAGCCAACCCAGCAGTGGAATATTCTGCAATCTTTGTGCCAAGATTAACCAGGCATAATGAAAGTTTTCATTTCTTTTGTTTTCAATGACATGTCCAGAGAAGCTGATTAGTGTAGGAATGTTATCCCTGGACATCACCCCACTTGCTGCACCACCATGGAGAATAACATGATCCTGTATAATTTGACATTGTTGAGCAAAGTTCCACACACACTCCAGCTGGGAACATGTGTTCAGTTGTTTATTAGCAACAGGTGCCTCATGCTCCTGTTTTTCCAGGCTGTTTGTTCAAATATGATTTCATTTATTGGCTAGCAACCTGATTCCACTTAATGGAGCTTTAATTTTAAATGCTTTTTGGGCCTAGCAGTCTTATAATGTGCATCAGTCTTTAGTTCAAGCCCTCAGTGCGGTTCATGTCACATTCTTCTATCAGAAGCTGGGGTAGGGGAAGAGTTAAAAGAAAGATGACCACAAATAGGATGCATTGTCGTGGACTACAGAGATACAGAGTGATCCAAATCCCCCTGATCTGCCACAATGGACAGGGTCTCCCTTTGCCCAACCAAGCTCTGCTGGCCTCCATCAGTGAGATATGTTCCAATGTGTCCACTCAAAGGGCAGGTGAGCAGAAGCTATGGATAGTGTTAGCTAGTGTAACCCCACCTCACCCCCCAAACTGGGTGTTTCATGGGTAGGAAGAGGGTGTAGTTGGGTCACTACAGAATTGGCTCAGGATTTATCATAAATAAATATTTAGGACTTATTATTTTTATTTATTTATTTGAATTTATATACCGCCCTATTCCCAGAGCTCTCAGGGGTATAGAACTTACTACTACTAGTAGTAGTAGTAGTAGTAATTTTAAAGGATGTGCAAATAGGGTTGCTGAACACGACTTGTAGTCCAGGGTTTCCCATACTTGGGTCTCCAGCTGTTTTTGGATTACAACTCCCTTCATCCTTAGCTAGCAGGACCAGTGGTCAGGGATGATGGTAACTGTAGTCCAAAAACAGCTGGAGACTCAAGTTTGGGAAACCCTAATGTAGTCCAAGGGTGGGTTACCTATGGCCCTCTTGATGTTGCTGGATGGTATTTATCATCATTCATAACCATTTGTCATGCTGGCTGAGAAGGATAGGAACCAGAAGTCCAAGAGCAGCAACAGTGAGTAGGCCATGGCTGTTGGAGAGCTGTGTTCTCTTTGACAATAGCTGAGCAGCTTCTTGTGTTATGTGGAAGCACGAGTCCTACCACACAAGAGTTCTATGGAACTCTTGCACAAGCATTTGTGGAATAGCACTGGAGTCTTTTCCTTCTGGCCACCTGTTGTGAATCCAACCCAATGTAAACAACCACCAGCTATTATTTGCCCATAGGATCTGGTGACCAGAAATGGGTTATCACTGTATATGGAGGAAGAGAATCTACTCTGAATAATATCTACAATATTGCTCTAGATAGATTTTGAACTACTGGCCCATATATGGCAATGTGCTGTGGGTGGGACAGGTCTGATATGCACCTGGTGTCCCCCAGGAACTACTTGCTTCCACATTCCAGCCAGCAGAAGTCACAGCTGCTGTACACCTGCATTTGTGTAGGGGGAGCTGCCTTCTTGACTGAAGTAACTAGGAAACGTCTGGGGTGCATAAGAGCTCTGGGTCAGGGTGACAAACAGTTGGAGCCTATTAATTTTGCTTAGAAGCACATTGAGATCCATTGAACCAAGTAAACATATTTAGGGTTGTATCAAAATCCTATACATGTCTTCTGAGAAGTCTGATTGAGTTCACTGGGGCTTACTCTCCGGTAGGTGGATACAGGATTGCAGCCCCCCCCCCTTAGCTTGTTAGGTGGAGTTATAATAATAAAAAATACTTTGTGTGCTACCCCCATTTTCAAAACCCTTCTTATTGGTGGGAGAATGCAACATCACCCAGATTAAGTAAACTCTGGTATATGTATATTTGGGTGGAGAAATACTTGGAAGGCAGAGATGTGAAACAATTATAGCTTTAGTTATTGCCCTGGTCACAGCACATTTTAATGACACCCCCCCCCCAACACACACACACCAAACTGGAAGAAGCTCAGCAAAATTCTAATTTCATTAATAAATAATTGACTGTGTATTATTTCAATAAATAAATGAATGTTTATACAGTAAAGAGTACAAATGTTTTGTGCATACATGCTGACCTACTTCTCTCAGTCCTCCTTGGCTTTTCCCAAAGAATTGTTCTTAAAAATTAATAACGTCAAAACATTTCTGTTTATATCATCTTATCAATAGCTGTTAAATCTATAAAATAATTCAATCATCTGCCTTGGGAATGTTTAACCAAGCTTGATATTTGCTTTAAATTAGCACTGTCAAATGTACATTTTGCAAAATCTCCCAAATCATGAAAGATTTATCATTCAAAATATATTTGGATTATTCTCCAGCTAATCATCAAGATAAAAAAGAACCCCAGCAGTACAGTTAAGTGGAACAATTAACTGGATTTAAAAATTATAATTTTCATATGTTATTCAACAGAGTAGGAAGCAGCTACTTCATCTAAGGGATATATTAGGAACACAATCTAAAGAAAATCAGGAAATTATTTCTTTGGGGCCATTCCAGATAATAAGTTCTTAATATGATAAACATGTGCTAACTTGTCATTTGTGGGGTAAGATTTAAATATCACCTCTCAAGAAAATGCCCATTTTGCTGCTGGTCAAAGGCCATGTTTCTGTCAGCTATCTCTTCCACTGCTATTTTGAGTGCTTGATGGGACCTATTGGACAGTGTCTGTGACATCAATAATGATAAGTAATCTACTTCTCTGTCCCATGCATGCACCCTTATGAATGCTCCCTGGTCGGCTGTTGCCATACAACACTAGCCCTGTGTGTGTGTGTTTAAGCCAAGCAATGTCCCTTAGGAATGTTTTATATTTGTTGGAAGCTGCCCAGAGTGGCAGGGGCAACCCAGTCAGATGGGCAGGGTGTAAGAAATAATTTATGTTGCTGTTGTTGTTGTTGGTGGTGGTGGTGGTAGAAGAGGGGCGGGCAGGCCTCCCCCAAAAGAGTAGGCTCTCCCTTCAGCTCTGCCTCCACTCCTGTATCTTTGTCATTACTTCAAGGAAAAGCACTTTTCATATTTCAATTACAATTTTAACACTGGAAATAAAAAAGCAAGGCTAACAATCCTAAGCATGCTTACTTAGAAGGTAATTCCATCAAATTCAATAGGATGTTAATATGATATATGCCATTCATTTCCTTCAGAAATGAGAGAAAATCTGACTTTGCTAGAAATGCACTTTGTATGTATTTTCCCTAGCACTGCTACTCTTTGGGCTCCTCCTCCCAAAGCTGTTGTTAAACTTTCTCAGCCTCAAACTACACAGGACATTAATCATATGCACTTGTTTTCCCTTTTCAACTTTCCCTTTTGAACTCAAGCATTCACCCACATCTCTGATGAGGAACTGGGAGAGGATCGTTCCTTTCTTCTCCTCTGATTTTCTATCTCCATATGACACTTCCCAAGCTGCTTTTGGCCATATGGAGAGAAATGATATGGCTCTGAAGCTTTGTTGTCAAGTTGGCTGGAAAAAACCCTCTTTCTTCAATCCTTTTACACCAGCGAGCTGGACTTTCCAGCTCCGGGAAATGTGGTGTAGAGTCCAAAATATATTCTGGGAAAGAGGTGGGTGTAAACAGCTTGCACATGAACATTTAATATTATTACATTTCTATTGTAAACTGATTCTTGTTGGAGGATTAAATATTGTTCCTATCACGCCCAAGGCTTACTAAGAAGAGCAGCAGGAAAAGGGAGAGTCCTACTAAATAAACAGGCCCATCTTCTCCAGACGTACAGAAAGGTTTATGGCATTCAGATTTTCAGAAGGGGAAAACAATATCTTCACAATATTACAACATATCTTTTGCACACGTTTCTTATGTGAAACTGATCAAACTCACTACTCCTGCAGTACTACTCAGTGCTGTGTTTCCTTGGTGGAAGCTATATGATGGATGGCTGAGCTGTAAAGAGGGATGTGCTATGGTCAGGGTTTATGGCTTATCGGTCAGTGGTAGTGACACTGAGGTGCATTGGGCAGTGCAGGACAGCACTTCCAGTTCGCATCAAGTAACAAAATGGGATGTGCAGCCCCGTCATGATATTTACTTTTGGTGTGCCGGTCTATACATTTGGTGTGCCTAGTTTCACACACCTCATACACTTCTGTCCTTCTTGGTTAAATAAATTCTCTGACTTTTACCCTGCATTCTTTCTATGAAAGGTCAAGTTTTAAAGGAGGGTATTTGGGTTCGGAGCAGCGAACTGAACAGTCTATCATTTTCCTGCAGGTTTTCTCACACCTTGTGGGGAAATGTGAAATGGATAAGCAAGTGGCAGTACTTTTGCTTCACCACCCAGGTTTCATAGTCCCCCTCCCCTAAAGCATCAAGGTTGGCAGGAGAAGAAGGGTTATACACATTTCAAACTATGAAGACAAATCTAATTTGCACATTTAACTCAAATGAACAATTTAATGGGTTTGATCCAGACTTGGCCGTACTTACAGTAGACCCATTGAAATAAATGAGATTTAAATCAATCCAGGTTTAAACCTAGGCATGCATCAGTGCATAGTTAGATAAATCAGTTGCCGTTTACATCTGTTGAACATATGACATTTATTCTACAATTGTTAATCCCAAATAAGTAACTCACAAATGTGGAAAATTTGGAGTCAGAATTGGATTCTATCAGTGATTAATGATAAAAAGGGTAGGAGCCAATGATGTTTGGAAAACATAATGCATGTGGATGTCCTTTCACTTCACCACCTAGTTTTTAACACATATGACAACACATTTCCAGGCTTATCTCCACATTCAGGGGTGGGACTTGAGACATGTGCCTGTTTTTTAATAACTAGTTTTTTCAGTTACAGGTAGGTAGCCGTGTTGGTTTGCCATAGTCAAAACAAAATAAAAAAATTAAAATTAAAAAATCCTTCCAGTAGCACCTTAGAGACCAACTAAGTTTGTTCTTGGTATACCAAGAGCAAACTTAGTTGGTCTCTAAGGTGCTACTGGAAGGATTTTTTTTATTTTTTATTTTTATTTTGTTTAGTTTTTTCAGGTTTAGCAAAAAAGAGTGAAGGTCGCATAGATGGTCTCATAGAAAGTCATGGCAAACGGGGGGGGGGTGTTTTAAGAGGAAGGTGGTTTGTATTGTATGACAATTGCTATGGATTAACTGGCACAAAATGGTATAGGGTGCATGATGGTAGTATTTCTGGTGCCTTCTGCTTTCTTTAAAGTTGAAAGGATCATTAATGAGCCCTAGGCTACCAGGGAGAGCAAGGCAGACTTGGTTTGCCTTTGGTCATCTTGATAACAGGCTTTGGTTCCTTTTCTTGTGGGTTTTTTTAAAGCATGTGGCTGGGAGGAGCTACCATTAAAAGGTGATGGAAAAGGAGAGCAGTATTGTGTATAGTTCTGATGTGTATCTCCACCCACATTGTCTAGCCGGGACACTGAGATCCAGCTCTGGTGGCCTTCTGGTGGTTCCCTCACTGCAAGAAGTGAAGTTACAGAGAACCAGGCAGAGGGCCTTTTCAGTAGTCGCGTCCGCCCTGTGGAACGCCCTCCCAGCAGATGTCAATCAGATAAAAATGTGGTTTTTAAAGGACATATGAAGGCAGCCCTGTTTACTATTTTTTGTTGAGAGCTGCCCAGAGTGGTTGGGGCAACCCAGTATAGTGCCAGCTTTATACTCAACAATTCTGCTATTCCAATAAAAACAATATTTCTGAATGTACATTTTTATAAGGATTTATAACTCTGTTCCATACAAAATACATCCCCCATAGTCTTAAAATAAAAGCATTATAATGCTATCATTTTCCTCACATGATTCTATCACACTTCTGTATTTCTTTCTAAGATCATTGACAAGATACTTGGAGGACTGCAGAGGACCATGTGCTTTAGATCCAAAACTGTTATAGGAAGCCAAGACTTAGAGAGAGAGGCTTTCTTCTCAGTGTTTATTTTGTAAGATCTGTTAAGTTGAGATTACCTTTCCAGTATTTACTGGAAATTTGCTGTGAACAGTTAAGGATTCATGTGTGGGATTTGTTTGTTACACTGCATCATCATCATCCTTTATTATAGTAATAGTAACAGTAATATAGGCAGTCATATTTCTGGTGCTCTCAAATACGTTACTTCTTGCTCTAATTGATTGAATATAAATACTATTCCCTTCCTTCCATCTTCTTTCTTCCAGTCCAAAACAATTGCAAGTCCCTTGATTCACAGCTGGGTGTGCTTTGCCGATCCTAACAGGCTAGCTAAGCTTTGCACTCTTAAATTATTTAGATCTGCCAGAGAACTCTGAATCTGTTTCATCTTAGCCTTATATATTACACTATTTTTTCATCATACAATCTTTCCATTAGTCATCACAGACATGCTTGTGGGCTAACACATCCCCCTCGTTCACCTTATGGCACTGGAAATTCTGCCTTGGGCTTCCAAAATTATAAAATGTCCGCAGGGACCTTGATTCCTGCAGACCAGCTCACAGGATTCCCTGGCTTGCCTGGAGAAACAAGAGCGCACCCTGATAGTAAAGATTATGGACATACTGGATTTCCTAAATGCATTACATATGAAAGGAAAAGTCTTTCTGCTGTTGGAACTACACTTTACGTTGTAACAAGCTCCCAGTCTTTAAAACAAATACATAGATACAAAAGGAAACAATAAAAAGTATGTGCTGTGAAACATGAAATAGTGTCTGAGGGGAAAGTTTAGATTCCTGTACATCAGATGCATAGAAATTTGCTTATACTTCATATACATTTCCTGTGATTGAGATGCTATTAGTATATTCAGTGGCAAAGTGAATTGTATTTGCAATGAACAATACTATGTGTTTCTACATGCAGAAAGTGACTATTTTGGGCACATCCAATTGAAGGGTGACCCTTGACATGCCATCCTCAAGCGCAGGTTGTTTTGGACCCGAAAGGAAGAGGAAAGGGGGCATAATGGGGTGTAAGGTAAATGGTAAAAAATGTAAAGGGCCCCTGGATAGTTAAGTCCAGTCAAAGGCAACTATGGGGTGTGGTGCTCATCTCGCTTTAGGCCGAGGGAGCTGGCGTTTGTCCACAGACAGCTTTCCGGGTCATGTGGTCAGCATGACTAAACCGCTTCTGGCGCAATGGGACAGAGAGACGAGTGCCAGAGCGCATGGAAATGCTATTTACCTTCCCGCCACAGTGGTACCCATTTATCTACTTGTACTGCTAGGCTTCAAACTGCTAGGTTGGCAGAAGCCGGGGCAGAACAGGAGCTCACCCCGTTGCGTCGATTTGAACCGCTAACCTTCCATTTGGCAAGCCCAAGAGGCTCAGTGGTTTGAGGGCTTAATGGGGCGGGCTTATGCGTGCTCCACCAACGCACGCTTTGACCTGGAACACAACTCCCACAGAAACAGGGCATTGTCTGTACACTGCTATCGGTAGGGATGGAGGGGAAACAAGCTAGTTAGCATTTTAATGCAACTCTATCAAACTGGAATTCCAAAAACGAAACTTGAACTAAAACATGGGACACCTTTGAAATACACTCTCCTCCATATTTTGTGATGCAGGTCTCCAGCCAAATACTGCATACAAAATCAGTGTGTAAGTGAAAAGTGCGTGCAGAAATGTGTATATTAGTAAAAAAAAACATGCACTGTTATGTAAAAATTACATATACCAGGCTGAATTGTATATAAGCACACAAAATGCATATATATATATATATATATATATATATATATAGAGAGAGAGAGAGAGAGAGAGAGAGAGAGAATTGCATGTGGACATGAGGCAAACCAGACTTACTATTGGAAAAATGAGAGGAATTGAAATGGACACATTCATCCACCACCACCTTTCAGTACTGCCAGGAGGGCTCAAATTGTCCACATTGTGGGGTGGTTATGAATCTCTTTGCTTCTAGCCTCTGGTCCCCTAGGATTCAGAAAGTGTCTACTATAGAAAATGGTGCCAATTCCAGATAACGCTGTCAAAAGTTTTTCATATGGTATATGAAGTTTGATGCACACTTGACATTTCATCACTCAATGACTTGATACTCAATGATACACAGCTGAAAGAGTGAACTGCCTTCTATGTCTGTGGGTGTCTAAATTGAGACTAGGTGATATGAAGACTGTTCATGATGTTTCATCTGTGATGGTTGTTTTATGCATGCAAATTATGACTTGATGTTACAGACAATGATTGATGTACATCCATGGATGGATGGATCTTCCTGACTTGACTGACTGTATTCGGACAATCCATTTAGATTTCACAAAAATTGATTTGTTTTGCCGTTACCATGAAATGTGACATGTACAGAACTGAATGATACACATCATTTTGGGCAGGTTTCACAAACACGTTTAACCAAAAATCATGGCAAGCCATGTGTTTGACCCCATCCTATAAGACTATAATTGTTTTTAAAAAAAACAAAAACACACACACACACACACACCATACCCTCTATTTCCAGTGATCAGGCTCTGGGTGCCATTCCTTTTGCAGCCATGGAGGGCAAGGCGCATGACACACAGATATGTTCTCCAACAGAAGGGAATGTTCAGGGAGCTCAGGAGCCTACAAGCATATGCCGTCTGAGGCAGTCACCTCACTCTGCCTAATGATAGGAGGCACCCTTGCCTGTGGGGTGGTGGCCTGGGATACTGGGAAGGTGAATCAGATGATGCAGGGTAGTTTAAGCACTTCTCCCTCTCATCAATTGATCCTACCTGGTAAGTTTCTTGGTCAATGTAAGGCTGGGACCACACATTTGCTGAAAACAGCTTGTTCCACCTTAAGGATGAGGAAAGCTGTCACAAAAGCTGCAAGGTGGAGATTCTGGAAACATTTCTGTTGCGAAATCACATCAGACCTACAGTACCTCACTGATACTGCGCAACAAGCTTAGCTCACCCTTTTCATTGAAGAGTCAACAGATCTCGCTGAGTATTTTGTCTTTGTCATTTCAAGTCAGCTTTGGCATAGATTTTGGCTAAAGAATTGTGCAAGGGGGAAACGAAGGAAAAATCACCCTCTCACTTTCTCCTTTATGAAATTATGATGGACTCAATTGTTTATACCTTTAGCACTCAATCTGCTCATAAACTAACAAACATGGCTACAGGATTTCAACATTTACTGCTTTGGGAGGGCTGGGATTAAGGACCATCTGTTTCCACCCTTCTGGCTGATGAATGTGACGTTCTTCATTCACAACAAGGGACACTCAACTATATAAACATTTCCTTTCACCATGGAAACTCTTAACACACCTTTATGGCTTTGTTTCCACAACCTGGACATTTCTGCAACTTCTTGCCTTCTGGGTTTTATTTTATTTTGGAGAAGAGGTTTATCACGACTGGCTGACATTTTCTTTGCAGTCCTCTAAGCCACCTTAAATATTCTGCATTGGGTATTATTCATTTAGTGTTTAATTATTAGCATTTATATCTGTTTTCATATCTTTTGCATATCACTCAGCTGTTCAAAGGCAGTATTCCCACACTGCTGGGCTGAAGAGCTGCTGTTTGAAGGCACAAGCAGCGTAGGGAATCCTTCCATGTACTGTTTGCAGGCAAGCCAAATAGTGGTGATTGGGTACTGTCAGTGTATATTAAACTGATGCTATTTTGGAGCCTGCTCTATTTGTAATCTTGAAATAATGAGCTCAAGCAGATTAGAGTATTCTCAGAAAATTAGGCTCACTTATACTTTCTCAGTGCTTTTCACATGGCACATGTCCTCTGCAACACATTTGCCCCTTGAAAAGCTGCACCTTCTCTGCACAGGTTTGCTGTGTCAGAGATTACCCTGTAGAGGCTGTTTAAGTAACTCTCTATTAATAAAAACAGCAACAACCCAGCACCTGCTCTCTCTGAAAGCTAAGTTACTCAGCAAGTCTCTCTCCACCTTGGAGATGGTTTTGACAGACTTTCCTCATGTACTTGACAAGATCTTCTGGATAATGGAACTATTAATTAGGTCCTGTAGCAATGCCTGGTTGAAAAAGCAAGACATAGCTTGGCACAGATTATTTTTTCCCCTCCTTATAATTTCAGGTTTGTAATGTTAGGAATACTTCTTACAATGAGCAGTGTGAAATTTCTCTGAACAGGTCAGGGGATAAAAAGTAAATGCTATCTGAATTAGAAAAAATATATTGTTAAATGCAAATATGGCTGTTTGAATAGCTATGCTTATCAATGGCAACCAATCACGATACATGAATGTGGCTCAGATCAGCACAACACTAAAAAGAAACCCTGGAATTTAACTCTCCATTGAGAGGCAGATTTAGGGGAGCACGACCAGTTCAGTAGCACTGGGCACTGCTGGGGGCGCAACAACTGATTTAGAATGGAGCATGAGAGCAAGAGGGGCACTGAATTTTTCAAACAGTGCTGCTGAAATTTGAGACCCCAAGGTCTGCCACTGCTCAATTCCAACTTGCCTTAAGCATGCTGCATTATATCAGCTAATTGTAGAGCTGATTCACATACTCATGTTCATTGTGATGGGAATGTCACATTATCCTGTACATGTGTGTGTATGGGTTACCACAGTTCAAAGACATAATAACATGAGAACAACTCTCCTGGATCAGACCTGTGGCCCATCTAGTCCAGCACCCTGTTCTCACAGTGGCCACCCAGATGCTCATGGGAAACCTGCAAGTAGGACCTGAGCTCAATAGGACTTTCCCCTTCTGTGGTTCCCAGCCACTGATATTCAGAAGGAGATTTCCTCCAACAGTGGAGGTAGAACATAGCCATCGTGGTTTGTAGCCAATGATAGACTTATGCTCCATGAATCTGTTATATTCAGCGGCCCTGTGGGTGGGTTGCTCTGCCCCCGCCACACCGGGTACCAGAGGACCTAGCCACGGCTGAGTGCACCTCTGGTCCAGTAATTACAGTGGGTCTACTCTGGGTAGGACTAGCATTGGTTAGTTAATTTATATACCACTTCATATTTCAACAGATAAAAAAATATACTACTGCAGATTATAATCCCACAGGGGTTACTCATTCTCTTTCAAGTTAATATCATTCAACTTGTTTGAATTCAGTACTGAAATCCAATTGAAACAGAAAAGTTGGGATAGCATTCTCAGAATTCGTCACTTTGTTCAGCACTTTCCTAGTCTTCAAAACAAATCACACCTGTGAGAATATTGCAGCAGCATCTGGCCACAGATGCTGCAGAAAGTTCTGGATTCCTGTCAGTCTCCTCCTGCCAGCACAGAAAATGGTTTGAACGCTGCCTGTCATCCAGATCTTTATATTCTCCATTGATTCAAGCAATGGTGCTGATTCAATCTATATAGCAAAAGCTACCTGCATTTGTTAAGCGCATGGCCATGGTTTTTCTTCTTTGTCATATGCCATGGTTAATAAATGCCAATGCAACCGTGCCTGATCCAACACTGGGTGGTTAATTTTTAGGTAATTGTTCAGATGCAGAAAGACTGAAAAAATACAGCCAATCGAGATGGAATAATCAGAAATCAATGGGCATTTGAAGAGATAATGGGGAATATTGAATTCAACCCACTTTAACATCCAAAAGAATTTGGTGAAGGAGGTGTAGGAAAACTACTGAGAACACTGAAACAAAACGGCACGCAGAGTAAAGAATTATTCCTAAAAGGAACTGCTACACAGGAATAGTTTTACTTGCCTAGTTAACTTACTAGCCCTTGGAAAGCCTGGGGAAAAAATGTGATGCACACCATCAAAAAATGGATTTCTTAAATTACACTTGTATTCTAATTACTCATTTTAGGCCGTGGTTTGGTTGAAGCAGTAAATGATCCTAGACCTTTCTGTCTCAGTAAGAAAAAAATGCCAAGCAACTGATCTGTTGGGGACTGTTAGTCACCGGTGCAGGAATAGCCACTTTTCTAAACGCTGGGTAGAAATGAATTCAATAAAAAGAAAGATAATGACAGATTTATAAAAGTAACGTTCCTTATATAATGGATTTTCTATTCTAATGTTTCTTTACTGTAATCTTTTAAAATTATGCAAAAAATTATTCTTTAAGTGATAGTAAGGAATTCATTAGAAGATTAATAGTTCTGGTTTACCAATTCGCTTACCAGGTCACTTAATTATTTAGTTCATTAATTCTGTAAATGTCAGGCTTGCCATGAACTCTGGTGATTTGCATAAGTAAGGTAATAGTTCTACCAGCAATCTTAGTCACACTGAAATTTGGTATCATTTACAGATCTCAATGGGGGGAGGGTAAGACTATGTATTTGTGTGTGTGTACATCAATGATGGAATACACCGATATAACAAATGTGAGGATTTTACCTAGACATTCAGATATGAGCTGTTTCTATTTCAAATGCATTGTGAAGAAAACAAGATCAAAGGGTTCCAATAAGGAAAAGACATCTAGGATTTAGTCCAGAGGTAGAGGTGCTGTCACCCTCCAGATTTTGCCAAGCTACAACTCCCATTACCCCTGAGTACTGGCCATGCTGGTTGGTTGGGGCTGATGGGAGTTGGAGCCCAACAGCATTTGCAGTGCCTGCCACAGGTTCCCCTTTAGATTAATACCAGGAAGGAAACAAGGCCTAGGAATAAATGTCGAAAACAATATGGGTGTTTGTTTAGGCTGTTAAGGTATTAGTGTGCTGACCATGGAGAGAAAGGATGGAATGCCTGTGGGACCTGTTTGCAGAGGTGTTCTGTAGGAAAGTGACAGCATCTGGTAAGGCACAATTGTGGTAGAGGTAAATTCTTAAGTGCAGAAGGTCATCATTATGGCCTCATAGCCACGCCCCCAAGAAGAGTTCAAAACTGCAGGCAGCTGTTTTGATCTAATATATACCCAATACAACCCACTCAAAGAGCAGCAGTACATATCATAATAAAAGTCATAGAATAGATGTTTATAGAATAAATCCCACTTCTAAAACACAATGAACTTTAACAAGAAATCTTCAGCAAGCTGACATATAACATTTAACTTGTATTCAGGCATGCAAACAGTATTGCAGTGAGGTGTTACTGTCCTAGTGTGAAGTAGGAACCCCGTCAAAGAAAAGGGAAGATGTATCCAGCCTCTACTTGACTATTTTCCTCATTCTATTACTTTCTCTGTGTTTATATATCACCATAAAACTTGAAAACAAGAGCAAGAAGAGTCTCTCAGTTGCCCTAGCACTCAAGCAGATGGCGTCATTGCTCCTGTTCTGAAAAAAAGTCCCTGAGCTGGACTCCCCTGCATTCCCCTTCCACTACACTGCTAGTAAGGAAAAGATAATGATAAAGATAATTATTATGATAGTGGCTGGTGAGGAAAAATGTATTCAGGAAGATGAGGAGCAAGAAATGAGAAGGGGTGGCTTCATGACAGTAGTCAGTTGGGGAGGCATAGGTAGTGGTGATTTGAGTTGTGGTCCTCAGTCATAGAAAAATGCTGGAATGAGTTATCAAAGATTATATCATTGGTCATCTTCAGTTATTTAATTGTAATGTTGGAAAAGGGATGGAAGGAATCATTGCACTCCTTGGGAACATAGTGCAACACAATATTGTCTAATTATTTCATTAACTGTAATTAAAATAGATTCAACTATACAGTGTATTTTCAAAAAATACAGTTCCCTTTAAAAAAACCCACCCAAATCCTATCATTTAATAAAATATCACATAATCTAAAAGTGCCCATTTTATTTTATTAAAAATGGTTAGTCTCTGGAACATCTTCTAGAGAAACATTTCATTATCAAAAGGGTCCCATTGAAAAGCTGACTGTTCATATAAAAATGATCATCATTTACATCCTGCTAATGACCTCGCATTATTCACACTTAAATTTAACGTATATGATCCTATACAAGCACAAAATAGGCATGTGATTAGCTCTTACAATGGAATTAGTCTAAATAGTCGTCAGATTTTATTTAAAACTCACCAGCAGTTATAAGAGGGGGAAAGCACTATTCTTCAGTGTTGGAAGCACCTCCTTTGATACGTGAGTCTTTCTGCCTACTTAGCAAGCCTGAATGGAGAACATCAGAAGCTGGTCATTATGTACCATGTAAAATAATTTGATGCCCTCTGATGCGTACAGGATAAGTAAAGGCCATCTTAAATAATTTTTATTGTGGAAAGATTTTCTTCCATTACAGATTCTATGCACTGCTAAAATCCCTAGAGGAGTGTGAAATACTCATAAAAGAAAGTGGACTCTTCTATCATTAAGGGGTGGGGAAGAGAGTGAAGCAAACTCTTCAGTGGCCAGTGCTTCCTATCCATTTCTCATGCCGTTCAAAGAGTTGCCGCACTGCAGACGCTGTATAACTTAAGATTTGGGGTGGGGCTGAATTTTGAAACGCTGCTGTTCCTGATCTTTTTTTGGTAGGGTGGCTATGTGTTGTACTTTACAGAGAACAGTCTTCTATTTGACAGGGACCAAGACCCGGAGTCTTGTTGAGATGCTCTTGTAACTCTCTAGTAGCGAAAACAAAAGTGGTGATAGGCATAATTCCCAACACAGGTTTCTGTCCAACACAGCCATTCCATTCACACAACAGAATTCCACTTGCACAGTAAAACTTCCCCTTCTCTTCCCTGCACATCTTCAGCAAACACTCCAGTGGGGTTGAGAATCCATCTCAAGTCAATTTGGGCAGTGGTGCAAAGAAAGGAGCAGAAGAGGAAGTCATGTTGCACAAGTGAAATGCATTCACACAGCACTGGATACAACCCATAGTAAAAGGCGAAAGATTTATACGATCTGAAGAGATACCACGGTATTATGCACAGATGAAAGCAGCATAAAACAGCACATGTAAAAATGGGAGCTAAAAGCCTGAGAAAAAAGAGAAAAAGTTTGCCTAGTGCTGGAAAACCATTATATATATTCACCTTCCATATATGCCCCAAGGCAATGGACAAAATATAAAAAGGCAGCTAAAAATGGCACAAAAATAACAGAAGAATTTAGAAACAATACAAAGTGGACATCCATGGCAGAGACCTATTAATCCAGCTAAGAAAGCTTGTCGGAACAAAAATGTATTCATCAGGCTGGGCACCCCACAAGACTTCCTGGTAAGAGCATAGTACGAGCACAGCACTACCACCAAATAGTTTCTTTCCTCAGTCACCACTTGCTTCACCTCACAAGGCTGAGGCATCAAAGGGAGAACTTCTGAAGATGGTCTTGTAGTATGGACAAGCGTGTGTTGGGGGAAAACAAACCTGCTGATATGGCTTGAAAGGCAAGAACTGCCACTTTGCATTGTGACCAGAACAGGGCTGCAGTTGTTCCTATTGCCTGATCCTAGTTAGTAGCCCAATGGCTATAACATGCAGTTTCCAAACAATTAGCAAGGGAAGTCCCATTTACAGCACATTACAGTAATCTAATACCAGAGTACTGATAATGGTGGATGGTCCATCTGACCACTGGTTCCACCTGATGGCCCTTCTCTATATTCTGTTCAATAACCCAAATATGTCTTTAATTTGTTCCATGCCATTGTTATATTCCTAGTCACTGTATAAATAACAACAACTAAGAATTATTTATATTCTGATATCCCTCAGTATGACACCCTCCCACTGCCCAATATAAGGAAGAATAGTCAAGAAAGGGTAAGTGAGAAGATCAAATGAGAACCATCATGATGATGCTAGGTCAGCTGCCTTGTAGAGGGGACATAATCTGTTATTCCTTAAATCTCACAAAGCCTTCTGTCTTGTTGGCTCTGCATTGTTTCCCCTGACTGTACTTATGGTAAGTGACCTCTGGCTCTGACCAGCTTAATGTCTGACCTTGGTCTTGATATCTATGCAACCACCTGATCTCTGGCCTTGGGCAAGCACAAAGTCGCCCTAACATTCTAGTAATTTACAGTAGGAAACAGAGGGCCTGACAGTGACATAACAGCTTTATTCTGTGCTAACCAGACTACTATTGCAAAACTTTGGTGGATGCAGGGATGAATCTCTGCCAAGAAGACATTCTTGCTCTTCTGAGCAATGATTCATAAATGCATATAAGGTGTTGGAAAGATGTAGAAAGCCATCAGTATCCCAATAATTATTATTCTGATGATGCATACCAAGTTCTCACTTAAACACACACACCACAGAGCAATATGTTGCCTTGAAGATGTTAATAAAACAGATCATTAGTGAAAGCTGAAAAGAGGAAGAAACCAAAGACTCTGTAGCCTTGAAATGTCCCCCACACCCTATTAAACATATTCACCTTCTATTTATCATCATTATAACATGCCCACTTGTTTTACCATGCATTCCTCCTACCTTATTTATTCCTAATTTAACTGCATATTAAAATCTCAAATAATATAATAGTTGCCCAGCACATCAGCATCTATTAATCATTACATTATTGAGTTAAAGTTCTCTATATCAGAGTCAGAAGCCCTGTCCAGGGGTTTTTCGTCATCCTAGAAAATTAACAACTGGATCAATGATTCTATATTCACTTTAAGATTTCAAAACAATTCTAGGGTTGAGAAGTTCTATAGAAAGGAGATGTTCAAGGGCCTTGATTAGAAAATTGTCTTATTGCTGCCTAGCCCATGGCTATTCCTACACTGCTCAAAAGAACATCCATGTGTTCTATCAGCACCGTTAAGGTGGCTCACAAGGCTTTCCGCATCCTAAGGACATCCTAAGGATGCCTGTGGTCATTGCCATTATAAGATTTCACTCTGCAATCCAACCAATCAATGTAGATGAAAGATGTAGACTCTCTGTGGCCACAGTTTTGGATCAATTTTAGCGATTGTCTCCAACAAGTATTGTCCCCTGCATCAAACCCCATTTCTCCTACTCAGAAATGAACAGATGGTCTGACATAGTCCACCCCACCCATCCACTACAATTTAAGGCTAAATTTATCTGTTCTCTAGATCTAATAGGGTTTATGTATAAATACAGAATTATGGCTCAATCCACTCACTATTTAAGATTAGGAATATTGTCTCTTAGTGTTCACCATCCTCACTCCATTCTGCTTTATTTTTTATGTTCGGGGTTTTCCGATATTAATTTTTTACGTTTGGGTTTTCCAGTATTAAAGGGGACTTGCTTAGTTGGCATCTTTTTGTGGGGCATAGGAGGATGGTTACAGCACAGTCCCAAGCATTTAAGTACCACCGAGTTCAATGGAAGTTACCAGCGCATATAGGATTGCAGACTCAGGTACATATGAACAAAATTGAAACAAAATTGAAATAAGGGGATTTTGAAAAATCCGTGTTGAAGGGGGAACACCCCCCCAATCTAACCTCCAGTTGACCTTTCATACAACATTTGAACTATTTTCATTTAAGGTAAAATACAGAACCACACTTGTCTTTGATCAATCACCATTCAGAATTGTGTTTCATTAAGATGGCAGCAGCAGACGAGAGTGGTCCATTTTCAGCTATCATCCTGGAACTTCTTTGCTGCAATGGATATATTCTGTGAGATATTTTTTTTTTAATAATGATTGATAAGAACAATGTTAGTAAGTGTAATACAGGCGGATCCTTTTACCAACTTGCTGGATATTTCCCTCTCAAAGGGCCAAGAGTATTAGTTTTGGCTCTCCAAACAGCAACATTCAAAGCAAATGTTAAGTAATGCATAGCTAAGTGGAGAGGAGAATGCCAAGGACAACCTCAGTTTACAGTGTGATGGCAGAATTTCGGTATTTGATAAAGGATGCTGCTCCTTGGATGTAACATATTTGTGAAAACTGGAATAAGCATGTTTTAAGCCAGGCTTCTCTTTAATTATTGTCTGAGTTTCACATAAAGTCTGCTTCATCAACTGGATAAATATTTGACTGCTGTTCAGTAAATTGCATTAGTTTACTTTAACTGTATGCTCAGCCTTATTCAGGCATCCTACATTAGGCAATGTAGTGTGTAATGCATCTCTGCAGGTGACCAGAGCTATTCTCTGTATGAGGTAAATTAAAACTCATATTTTAAAAATTAAACATTCTTGCACTTCATGATTTCAATATTTAATTATAACCTGTGTCAGGGCCTAATCTCTGACTGAGTCAGGCATGAAATTAATCAAAAAAAAAAAAAAGGCAAAAGCTTAGCAATCCTTCTACACTGTAAAAATAATGTGATTTTTGTGGCAGCTCTGTAATTCTCAGAGGAAGAATTCGAGGAGAAAGATACCAGTTGGATGGCAAGTTAGAGCAATTGCCAAGAGCTTTGCAAGCCAGGAAATAAGTGATATAATATGGTGGCTACTTTGGCCAGGAATTGATGACAGGTTTGAGGTGGCACTTGAGCATCTTACTACACCCTTTCAGAAGAAAGGGACTGATGGCAGTCACCTTTAAATGTGTTGGCAAGGAAAAGAATAAATCAGAGTTGGAGAACCTCAGGTCCAGGGGCCAAATGTAGCTTCCAGGCCTCCTTGTTTGACCCTTCAGACTGTGCTCAGGCCATGCCTCCTCTGCAGTCCTGCTTGCACCCTCCTTGAATGTTTTTGCCTGGCTGCAGTGTCCTGAACTCTGCTAATGACCGCTCCCCACATCAAATGGGGGCGCCTTTTGCATGGTCGCGTGCTGTCCCCCCCCAATCCCATGGGCTCCCGGCAGTACAGCCTGGATTCACACCCCCTCCCGGCTGGACACCTGGAGGTTGCCGCCTACCTCTGCCAGTTATCCAATCCCAGTTAGGAAGGCATTGCCAGGAGAGAGTTGGCCAGGTAAGGGGAGGGACCGCCCTGCCCACACAACAGAGGGTGGAACTTATCTGGGAGTTCTCAGTCCATGTGACCCCATGGAAGGTTGCTCAGAAGGACATGTGGCCCTCAGGTTAACAAAAGTTGGCCACCCCTTCCTTAGGCGGCTAGAGGGAGGCTTGGAAGCGGCGAGTGGGCTAAATACCATTGCCCCACGCTCCCAGGCTGCTCTCTGGAGGGGGGAGCCATGCAGCTGTGCTGGCGGTCTTCCCCCCTTCCCTCTTCCTTAGGCAGCTCAGGTGAGGCTTGGGTGTGGCAGGCAGGCTGCACACCATTGCTCTGCACTCCCAGTCTGCTCTCTAGGGAGGAAGAGCCACGCTGCTTTGTTGGTGGCCTTCCCCCCTTCCTTAGATGCCTCATGGGAGGCTTGAGAATGGCAGGCAAGTGGCGTGCCATTGCCCCGTGCTCCTAGGCTGCTTCCTGGGGGTGGGGGGGAGTCATGCCACTTTGCGCCCGTAGGTCACAAATATAAGTCACACTTTAAATTTTCAAGGTCAGAATTTTGGGGGGGAGGGAAGTGCAGTTATATTCGGGCCAATATGGTACTAAAAATTCTATATTCCAATACATAGGTATGAAGATAGGTATGTCTACCATAGTATGTCTACCGTATCAGCAGAAAGACTTGGGGAAGAAACATTTCTGTATGTGGTAAATACCAGCTGTAAAAAAAATGGAAGAAAAGCATTTCTGCCCCTTTGGAGGGCCAATAGCTCCAGACTGTCATGGACTGCCTGGATGTAGGAGTGGTAGGAGGCACCAGCTGTGGAATTCCAAGGGGGAGACTCAGAGCCAGGGGATTAATGGTAGGGCAACAATGAGTGGTCAGAGGGAGAAGAAGCAGCAGACTGGGAAGAGGAAGTGTCAGAAGCAGAAGAGGTAACAGGGTTTAGTGAGCAGGAAGATGCTGTGGCGGAGAGCAGAGCAGACTCTGAAGCTGAAGCGGAGGCTGGAGAAGAGGTGGCCAGGAGGCAGAGTTGAGAAAGGCTGCTGAAGAATCCAGGGAGTCTCCCCTTCCTGCTGCAACCAGTTCCCCTTCCCCCGGTCTCCTAGAACACGCAAATAAATTAAAAGAACACAGATTGGTTGTGTGCAGACACAGTTTGTGACTCCTTGGGAAAGACTCTGGAGAGAAGGATCCTTAGAGAGTGGTGGGAAGGCATGGACCTTCAGTCCCCTAAACTGCCTCACTGGGACAAGACCTACTGGGAAGAGTTGCTGGGATCACTAGCCTGTGTTGTTTTGGTTTCTTTGAATAAAGACTGGTGTGGGCGAGGTGGTGCTTCAACCAATGGTTTAATCCAATGGAAAAGGCTGTCCCTGTCAGTGACACTGACAAGTGGTGCTAAGCCCACCTTTGAATCAGGGGATAACATATTGCTTTTCTTTTTCACCTAACTGTTACACGGGGGAAGGCATTTTAACCCTTTCTGTATTTGTCAACTTCCAAGAAGCTTGTGTGGTTGCCAGAAAGGGAAAGGAGTATGCCCTTCTCCTCCATGAGCTGTAGTCCCAAACCAGATCAAATTGCTGTTACTTAAAGAGAGAGATGGAGAATGCCAAGCACATAATTAGAGATGTGTCTCAAATCTAAAACAGGAATGGGAAACCTGTGGCATTCCAGATGTTGACTCCAACGCCCATCAACTGGTCATCTACCATGCTGGCTGGGGTTGATGGGAACTGGAATCCAAGAACATCCAGAGGATCACAGATTCCTCATATCAGATATAGTGTCACTTGTAATTTAACTCTTAGGTACCACCCATTTTGGAACAGCCTTATTAAGATTAATGAAGCAATAGCTGGCTTGAAAGTGCTTCTGGTCTACTTGCCTACATGGCAAGATCTTTGCTGGGCATGAATGGCTTGCTTTGAATGGAGGCAGATGTTGTAGAGGGAAATTGAAGGACCTTAGCTTATAACCAGACTCAAATGGAGAAATCTGGAGACAAGAACCAAGTTTGACCTTACAGCGCAATAAGAAAATACCCTAATTGTTTGCACTTGAGAGCACCAGTTCATAAAACATCTGAACTCTTAAGCTTGGGCTTGGATCCATTTCCAGAGCAATATGCTGTGAAAAGGTTGGGGTCTCATTCTGTTTCAGACAGTGGATGAGATCATATTCTGAGGTGTTATGGCTGCAGGCTATCCACACTGGAAAGGCATTACATAATCGTATTTGTCAAAGACGGCTAAAACAAGTGATCATAAATTATACAAAGCGGTGCACAATTAGAATGACAAGGTTTTTCCACCAGACCAATCTGGTGGCTAGAAAGCAGAATTAGTTGTGTTTGTATTAGAAAGAAAATCTTGCTTTTAAAGTATTTTCTTAAAAAATATAACCCAAGCACCCGTGGTTTTCTAAGCACCAGTAAATTAGATGATACAGAACATCTGGCCAAGACCATTCTTCTCCATGAAAATGGCATTCATCTTTCCATTATTATTATTTTGCTTCCTGGATCTCATAGTGTAAAGTGAGCCTCTCCTAAAGAAGCCTATGGACTAATCCTATCATCCTACTACATTGGGCAGTCACTACACAACATCAGTGCCAGAGTAAGGTTCCTATGCATTACAAGCATCAAAGCGGAGAGAAAACAATATCATTGGAAGCAAAAACTTAACACTAAATAATGATAGCCACTCTGACAATTCCTGGCCTAAGTTCCCTCCACCTACCAGTCAGCTTCCTAATGAACCTATCAATGTGGAGCCACTTGCCATGGAACTCAACCTTCACACACAATGTCGTAAGTGCATCCCCAACAGTTTCCTGTGGCCCAGTGAACAAGACAGATATTTATAAGTAGAAGTAGTAGTTGGTGGGGTGGAACACGGGGGCTGAGGTTGCTCACCTGGATTCCCAATATGGAAGTCACAATCATTAACTGAGAGGGGATGCCAATGGGAAGGTCACTGTGGATACAGTAACCTTGCCCCCACTTCATTCCCAGCAGTGACCTCTGCACTGTGAAACCTGGCGAGCAACACCACCCTACCAACTTGTACTAATAAGTAGGCTTCCCAGGAGAAGGGTTCTGCTAGGATGCCCATAACCACACAGATAATTAATAATGATTCACACAATGTATTTTTCATTGGCATCTGTCTGAGGGGAACAACCACTTTGCAGATATCTGGAGAAAGTAGGACGGTTGTGCTTCTAGGGCTTCCCTCTTCATCGTTGTTAGTGCTCCAGTGGCAAGGCCATAACCCAGTTGCAGACCCTCAGTTCTGGTGGGGCTTTGTAGTTAAGAATCCACTGTTATCTGCATCCTTATGGGTTCTTCGTCATAAACAGAAAAGGGGTGAAGTAGCCTTCTCTAGCCATGTAGACACTATACCTTTAAAGCACATTTGAAACATATTCTTCTCCTCAAAGAACTCTGAGCACTTTCCCATAGACATCTGGTTGACTACTGTAGGAACAAGATGTTATGGTGGAATAGATGGGTCTTTGGCCTGATCCAGCAGTGCTCTTCTTATGTTCTTAGGGAAGTTTTAATGTTTGATGTTTTATCATGTTTTAATATTCTGTAGGGAGCTGCCCAGAGTGGCTGGGGAAACCCAGCCAGATGGGTGGGGTATAAATAATAAATGTTGTTGTTGTTATGTCACTTCATCAAACCCTGAGTGACCATCATCCACACCTCCATTTGCCCCATGATTGCTAGGCACAGGTCTGAGAGTTTTTTCTTTTGTCCCAACACTTTCCCCAGGAAAACCTGGGGTTTACTAATGAATCGGAACAAATGTCAATCTGGGTTTCTATGGATTGATATTTGTTCTGATTCAGTAGTAAACTGTGGGTTTTCCAGGGGAAAGCGTCAGGACAAAAGAAAAATCTCTCAGACCTGTGCCTCAAAATCACGGGGCAAAAGGATGAGGCCTGAGAGTAGGATTCTGACTAGCCACTATTCTTCACCTCCAGTGTCCCAAACCCTATTTGATTTTTGCCATTCTCTGTAGCAGTAGCTCCTGTTGGTCTACAGCATATTTAAATATATATTATGCGCCAGAGTAGTTTTGTGCTATGCCAGAGCAAGGAAAGTCAAAATCAATCCCTTCCCAGCAGTTGTAGGGTAGGAATAGTATCGAGGTCTTAGAAGCTTGCCATATTTAATCATTAATCTTAATTTCATAGCTCTTTTCAGAATTGTTTGTTTTTATGCAGTCACACACAGGGGGAAATTGCTCACCTGTAACGATGACGCAGCGGGGGGGAACTGCTTTTGTTTCCTGGCTCATCGGGAATATTTGACGCTATGGAGTAACAGAACGACGGAGGACGGGGGTGGGGACTTTTGCTCCATTGCTTTTCACTGCCGCCGATTGAGAGGGACTGGTATACAATAGGTATATATTTGGTGCCCTCCAGAATTTGGTGCCCAGGTGTCCCGCACCCCTTGCACCCCCAGGTAAAGACGGCCCTGGTCACACATATTATGAAATTGCTGGGGCAATTAAAATAAGGGCCATTAACTGATTGATAATTCAGGATTCTAATATGTGCTTTTATATTAAATTTTCTTTTCTGTATACATTGTAACGTTTTATTGTTGCTATGGCTTTTGGCTAATGTGAATATAGTTTATTTACTTACTATTATGAAAGGTCCTGAGTTACTCCCATCAAACGAATCTAGACTTGAAGGATGTGACTGTACAATTTAGCCTCTAGGATAAAGATTCAAATTCCCTACTCTATTAATTTTACAGCCTTATAGACTTCCAGTGTAGACCATTCGCTTCTTCAGTTATACAGATTCCATTTCCCCCACTGCTGCTGATAGATTTAACAGTGTAAGCAAACACTTCCCTGGTACACCATGATAAAAGACAATCTGGGAAGGTGATAATTGTCTAATAATTAAATAATTAGACACTAATTGATTGGCTAGCTTCATACAAAAAGTGATCTAGATTCTGACATGGCACCTTATTGCAGCAATAGTCTTTTTAATTGAAACTAATGTGAATAGCAGTGTTCTTTGGGTCTTAAGCAGGTCAGCTATCCAGATGAGGCCGACCGTCTATGTGCTCTATCAATTGAGTAAGGACATTCCAACTCTTTCCCAGTATTTTCCTCTCTAATAATAGAATTGGACAATTACAGTTCCAGGTCTCCTGTAACCGTCTTTGCTCTAGTGGTTTTCCAAATATTTTCATAATGTGATAGAAAATGTATTTCTGCTTAGTATACCATATAAACCTGGCCATGAAGTAACTTCCTTGGGAAAGTGGAAGGTGTTGGCTTGTGCTTTTATTGCCCTATTTATGGAGCAATTGTTAAACTAAACATTACCCTGTAACCTCATGAATAAGTCATAGAATCAATCTCTGTAGTTAGAAAATGTGTGGTTTGGGGGGGGCATAGAGGATAGGGGAGTTTAGTATTTGAACTCCTTTTGGTGACTGAAATGCATAATTAGTGAATGGCAAAGCAAATAATGAAATCAACAGAGCAGCTCCGCAAGCCAAAAGAGAGAATGTTGAAACTCAAGCATATTCAAATAATCTACCTGTTTTTTTCTATTTCTTAGAAACACAGGAAGTTGCCTTATACCAGGTCAGGTGATTTGTCCAGTTTTCCACAGCATACAGAACCCATTTTCTCAAATGTATGAAGTGCTGAGGCTGCTAGATCAGTCCAAAAGCCCATCCCAGTCTAGCATTCTGTTCTCTCTCTCTCTCTCTCTCTCTCTCTCTCACCTGCCGCTGTCCGGTAAGTGGCAGCAACTAATGACTAGAGGCTAGGTGTGTGGCCCCACCCCTCCCTGCCAGCTGCTGTTGAACCCCCAGTGGCCAACCAAGATGTCTAAAGGAGGCCTCCAAACATGATGTGGGCCCAATAGTTGTCTCCAGCTCATGTTCACTAGCAACTGGCATTCAGAGGCATACACACAAACCAACAAGACAGTGTCAAAAGGGTAAAAGATCCAATCAAAGTGGGTGAGACTTACTCCCTACTAGTAATGAATGAGCAAAGAAGGATGAATAGTGTACATGAACATTAATGAGACAATTAGTTCTGTAGCAAGCTGGATTAATTAAGTCATCCCAGCCATCTACCACTCCCCAATTTAATATTCTGATATGGATCAACATCCACAACAAAAATGTGAATCTATCTTGATGATATTTACCACCCTGTACAAGGCTTGTTCTGAACACAAAATAACAGTTGCATGAATACAGAAACAATTAATCTGTGCTACAACAATAGAAAGCTGCATTGTGTCCATCTAGTTCAGTATTGCCCACATTGATTGGCAGTGACTCTCTGGGGTTTAAAACAGGAGTCGTTCCTGGAGATGTAAGGGATTCAACCCAGGATCATTTGCATACAAAAATGTGTTCTCCCACTGAGCTATGGCATATGGGCAATATACAGGGGCAAACAGAGGATAAGACAATGAAGTCAACACTCATTCTACAGGAACATTCATCTATATGGCCTAAACTTCCCACTAGTTTTTCAGTTGACTATGAGGCCGGAACTACATGTGACAGATGGCCCAGGAATACTACTGACATTTTCATGTGTCAGTAGACTGTGTCCAGTTCTGGGTGCCACAATTTTAAAAGGATATTGACAAGCTGGAATGTGCACAGAGGAGGGCAACCAGAATGATCAAGGGTCTGTAAACCAAGACTTATGAGGAATGGTTGAAGGAGCTGGGAATGTTTAGACTGGAAAAGAAAAGAAAAGAAAAGACTGAGAGAAGATATAATACCAATCTTCAAATATCTAAAGGGCTGTCATGTGGAAGATGAAGCCAGCTTGTTTTCTCCTGCTCTAGAGGGTTGGACTGGAACCAATGGATTCAAGTTACAAAAAAGGAGATTCTAACTAAACACCAGGAAGAACTTTCTGACAGTAAGAGCCATTTGATAGTGGAACTGATTCCCTTGGGCGGTTGTGGACTCTCTTTCCTTAGGTTTCTAAGCAGAAGTTGGATAGTCATCTGTCAAGGATTCTTTAGTTGATTCCTGCATTGCAGGGGGTTGGACTAGATGACCCTTGGGTCCCTTCCAACTCTACATATTGTGTCTGTGATCCTATGTCAAATTCTCTTCCTCTTCTGGTATGAAGAGTAATGCTTTTTGTGACATTGAGAGTTTCTCTTCCCACCACTTGAATTATCAGCAGAAAGGTTGGCGGGTAGAACTTTACTGCACCTTCAGCAATAAGGTGCAGAAGCTCTTAGAAGTGTCTGGTTATCTAGTCCCATTTTGGCTAAGTGGGGAGTTGAACCTCGGTCTTCCCAGTCGTAGTCTGGCACTCTTAACCACTATGGCACAAAGGTTTTCACCAGATCTAAAAAGGTATAGAAATGTTTTAAGAAGTATTTGCCTGGTGCTGAAATTGCAACAATGTAGACTTAAAGAAACCCACAATTCCCCTGACTCCCTTCCCCAGTTTTAGCCAACTCGTGCTCCCCTGTAGATGGCAATTAATGGGTCATCAGAAAATATAAGGGGCTGCCCCCTTCTGCCCCTGTTATTTGAACACTATCCTCTCCCACCCGCTGCACAATTGGATGATACTAATTGGGGGGGAAATGGCTGTGTTAATGATGTTCTGTCATGGGGTGAACATCCTTACATTTTTTTAATGGCATCCTCATATCAAACATACTGTGTAGTTCCAGCCAAAGGATACTTGAATACCTGTAACCCAAGTACCATAATGTCAATGCCAGGTTTTGAAGATGGTAAAAAAAAAGCTTTGCTTTCTATGATATGCTATGCCAAGCTGTACAGAGCCACATGTGGATAATAGACACTACAAACATGAATACACATTCTAAACAGGGAACAGACATATCAACGTATATAAAAGTAAAAAAGGGATTTTAGCTGATCTGCTTTGAAAGGTGTGTAAACATCTTCATGCAAATTGGGTCATCCTGGGATCCTTATAGAAAAGCAATATGAACAGAAGGCATCTGCAATCCAATGAATGATGGCAAAGTGCTTTGACAATGCCTATCTCTCCTCCGAGAGATCACACAAATGATTTCACTCTATGTCTGACTTGCCAAGTAGAATTCCCTATTCATTCCAATCCCTGCCTCTTGCATTGTTTCACACCGAGTTCCATTCTACTTTGGAGCGCTTTGTGTCTTGTTACATACTTTTGTTGGGCATTGCTTCCAGGCACTTGAAATATGCAGCACACACTTTAAAAAAATGCATTAGCATGTGAGAGATCCCCCCAAACATTGTTTTAGCACTGCTGATAATTCTGCTGAAATCAGATGTTGCACTATGGAAGTGTAAAAGCCAGCATTTAGCCATTTGCTCTAATGTTATTACTAATTATCTTACCTCCATTGCTTTTATCATGACCAAGATAGCTCTTTCCTTCTTTTTTGATGTGGCAAAAGCACCACAGGGGTGCTTTTTATTTATCCTTTTTAGATAGTGCATTTTTCTGAAAGTGCCCCCATAGACTGAGACCTACAATTTCCCATGCATTGGTGAGCCATCCAAAGCTGAAACTCTTTCTAGGCTAGGAATGGGGAATAGGGAACCTGTGGCCCTCCAGATGTTAGTGACTACATTTTCCAGCACTGGCTAAGCTCGCAAGGGCTGACGGGAATTTGAGACCAACAGCATCTGGACAGGTGTGGCCATAGTTCTCCATCTTTACTGTTGGTTGGCATCTGCCTGTCTTAGGAGACAATGGAGGAGTGCACCTTTTGGGGTGAAGTCAAGCCGCTGGAAGGTTGCAGCGCCTGCTGTGGCTGTAGAGACTGATACGGGAGAGGGGCAGAGGATGGAATCCAGTTTTTTCTCTCTGTGCTCCTCCCAGCAGTCATTCCTCCTCTGATCACTGCTATGGATACATGACCTGTCTCCAGGCACTGCAGACATCTGCAAGGGATTCCCACATGGCAAGGTTGATGTTGCCTGCCTTCATGTCATGTTTGCAGACATCCACAGAGTTGTCTGCCAATGGGCCTGATGCCTGAAGCTAGCTCCCCATAGAGCACATCCTTGGTGATCCTGCCATCTTCCATTCTGCGAACATGACCAAGTCAGTATAGACATTGCTGAACAGGAGTGCAAACATGCTGGGAATGTGGGTTTGGGAGAGCACATCTTTGTTTGAAACTCTATCCTGCCATGTGATACCCAATTTCTTCCTGGCACAGAGCATGTGGAAGGCATTGAGGCATTGATTCTGATGGTTGTAAATTCCCCATAATTCACTTCCATAAAGCAGCGTGCTCAACACGCAAGCCTGATAGACCTTCATCTTGTGTTGGACGTTAGCACCACACTCTCCCATACCCTTTCAGAGAGGCGAGCCATTGCCATAACTGCCTTGCCAATGCGCTTGTCCAGTTCAGTTGCTGGTGATGGTGGAACCCAGGTAGGCAAAATTGTCTACCACCTGAAGCGTGTGATCACTAATATTGATGCATGGAGTGCTGGTGATGTCCTGACCCAGAATATTGCATGTGTGAAATTTCTGATTTCAGGTGATTGTTTCTCCTGAATATACCACCATAAAATTCTGTCTAGTATTTACTAAGTCTACAGGAAAATCAGCTATTAGGATGGAAGCAATGGGGTTGCTAAACTTGGGCATTTACTGTTGCTTGTGAATATCTGCTTTCTTGGGCATGGGAAATAAAACAGTCTGCCCAGGCAACTCCCAAGTAAGGAGTGATTGGTAAGGTATGCAAATAAATGTATAGGCTCAAGTGCAAAGACTGCGGTGCCAATGTGAAGTCATATCTGGCATAGACAGCCAATGTCACCAAATTAAGGTTACCAGATTTTTTTCAATGAATCCGGGGACACTTTTCAACTTCAATGGATTTTGTATGGGAACTGATTTGTATGGGACTGTCCCTGGGAAACGGGACATCTGGTAACCGTACACAAAATGGCTGCTGCTCTTGTGCTGCCACAGCAGCATACAACAAGGTGACTGTGCCAACAACAATCCTCTCTGGTATATGTGGTTCAGTGACTGCACACAAAACAATTTCATGGATGACGAGATACTGCAGATGAGGCACAGTCTAAGATTTAGGATGAAGTGGATGGATAGGGTCCGGCCATCAGATGGCTCACTTATGAACCATACTAATGACTCTTTGGCAAATAATAAACAAACCAGTTATGTTAGTGCAGTTATGAAACTGAACTATAACCCTATATACTACTAGCCAGGACATTTCTGAATGGATCCTTATGTAGACCAAATGGAACAAAAATGGTGGCATAAGTGGAATCTGGGGAACACCAAGACTTGCAGAAATTAAAATAAAAGGGGAACCCCCAGAAACAGCCCAATGAAGACAAAGCATGCCAAGTGACCATAAAATGCAGGAAGACTGTCGAAAGGGAGGGATGGAAAACTGGGAAGGGGGAAAGCGATGAAGTAACCTAGAATTGAGCATTGCTGGCCATCTAACAGGAACAATCCATAAGGGACTGCAACAAGAGATAAACCATGGATACAGCTTGTGGTTTTTAATGAGCAGAGAACATAATCATGAGTCCCAGTTCAAATGACATGCAAACCCCAAACTCAGCTTAACTCAGTGTGGCATGGTGTGGTACTGAAAAGGACCAGGGATGAGTAAGGCAGCTGTGAGCTCCCCTCAAGGACGGTTGTGTGAAGCAGGTCACTGTCACAACCTGTTTCCCCCTGATTCCTACTTCCCAAAGCATTTCTCATCTTGTTCTGCAGGCAGAAGTTTTCACTTTTGGTCAACCTCAGGGTTATGTGCCTGCTTTCTCCTTGAGACCCTGGCAACTTACCAGTCATCATCTCAACCAAGTCCCTGCCTAGCAGAAAGCTGTGTTGCTGCTGTAAGAAAAGCAAATGAAACATTTCATGTGTAATTCATACAATATGCTGACATTCCACACCTCAATCTGTGAGCACAAGGTAAGGCTTTTCCTGAAGAAATGCACGAAGAATGTGACACCTCAGGAATATTTTTTCCATTAAAAAGGAGAAATTCATAGCAATCAAGAAGTCTGCCTGGAAGAGTTCATGGTCAGTTATTGTTGCAAGGACAATATATTCTAGGGGAGTTAAATCAGGCTGATGACTTTTAACAGGTCAAACAACTGATTGCATTTTGCAGCCCAGTTTTTCCTTGTCATTAGTTACAAGACTGTGCGGTTTAAAAGTCAGTTAGTTATCTATGAATAGAGATAACCTTGCATTAATCATAAAGCAAAGCTGAGTGCTATCTCAATTTGACTTATTGTCACATTCTGTGGTCAAAAAAGAGAGTCAGAAATACCTCTTTAACCTTTGCTACTCTCCACCTTTTCTCAAGACTTAAATGCACAGTCATTTTAAATAATAGGCATTAAAGAGTATGAACAGCTGTAATAGAAAAGAAGTATTATAAGCTATGCAAGCAGTGGTGTTTTGCCTCCTCCCCAAATGGAGCACCAATGAATGTTAAAGTGCACAGATGTGCATATGAGTGCACACACAGAGAGAGACTGACCATTATTCAATTGTAGATAAATGTGACAATTGGGATGAATGTTGTGGGAAACCCAAGATACTAGAAGCCATTTTGTCCAGTTTTGTCACCAAGTGTACACTCTATACAAATTCTCTTCATATGAGATATCCATGTTCAGTGAACACTTGAAGTAGACACTGGGATTATTTTTGCCCTGATGGCAGGAGATAACATCCAGACATTAAAAGTTGTGTTTATTTAGAATCTCTAATACAATTTCAGGACACACCCTATTCCTGTGCCTAAAATTTATTTCCACTGTTTTAAATTCTGAATTTTAAATTGTTGTGACCTGCCCTGGACCTCCTGATGAAGGGCAGGTAATAAATCTTATACTGATGATAATGACAATAATTGGGGAACTTGCAGTATTCCAAACCAGACTGAGAGAGCCTATGCACATGAAACATCTTAAATCAGGAACTACTAATAGATCTCTAGGCTACATGTCTGTACCCTGACTTTAATGTTTGTTCATCTGACTGAGCCACTATTTTGTACCTGGATCCAGTTGGTGGATCTCATAGTCTATGTGAGTAAGATCAAACACTGCCCCAGATTGCATAGATTCTGGTAGTAAGTTCATAACCAAATCAACATCTAAATCATACACTTCTCAGCTCATTCACTATGCTGGAGCATCCCATTTTTTATTGGAATATTGCTGAAATAAACAAAGGGACCAAATTTGGCAAACATCGACAGCATCAAGACTAATTGTATTTCTCTGATTCAGATGCAGTTCTGAACCTCTTTGAAGGAAATGACACTGCCAGTGAGTAATCAGGGGAAATTGTTTATCTTTCAGTTGGTAACAGTGTGACTTGTTCCAAGTAAATGCTCACAAGGTGTGCAGAGTATTATCAAATCATCCATCCTTCTCTGTAGGTGGTGACATCCCTGTTAAGCAGACCCAGTGTTAGCCAAGAGATATCTCGAACCTAACTTAGGCAATAAGTGCACATCAAATTTAGCAACTTGTAAGAATCAAAAGCTTCTGATAATCAGATAGTTAACCCTTTCACACATTCTGTTTCTTTCAAGCAGAAGGACTGAAATTGTGTAATGTAAAGAACACCAGTTGACTGCAGGCCAACAGGAGGTAGATTGGTTTGGGGATAGGGAGCTACTAGAAAAGTGATAATCTTAATGAAAAATAAGATCCATCTGATTTCAGTGATAAATGACACTGAAACAAAGAACAGGCTAATTCTGAGGTTATTTCTATTTCCCTATGGAAAGATACTTTTGCAATTAGCTTTTAAACAAGCAATATTATTTCTGATTAAAATATTGAAGAAAGAAATCATATTTGAGACATTTGTCCTACTGAATGTATAAAAAGTGGATAGGCAAAGCAGTCCTATACTCAGTGCTATTTTTTTCTAGAAAAAGAAGTACCGGAACTCACCATGAACACCTCTCTCTCTTAGAATGGCAATGGTGCCCACCTGAGAGATGCTGGACGCACCTGAGAGATGCCGGAACTGAGTTCCAGTGTGTTCTGGCTGAAAAAAGCCCTGCCTACACTTAGTATTTACATTATGGCAGGGATGGGAGATGACATTGTTATGGTGCATCTGGCTTTTCACCAGCATAGTAGGGCTTCTGCCAAATCCTAATGGCTCTCAGCTTCTGTAGCTCCAATATAGGATTCTGCCCACCAAGTGTTTTAAGTTTGTTCATAATTTAATGCTTTTTTGACCCACCACTTGAACATCTTAAAATTCAATTAAAAGGTGCTCTTGTATTATCCTTCTATATAGGACACAAAAAGCTGGTAAAATCCATAGATGTTGAGGACCACCCATGCAGAAATGAAATATTTAACTACAATATCTTGTATTTGGGAACTTATTTGCTGACATTTAATTCTCTGATCCTTTCAGTCCATACAAAATGATTTGCACACAGAAAACGTAAGTAAATGCTTTACAAATTGACTTTTTGAATATTCTGTGGATGTCACAAATAAGATTTTGTTGTAGGTGTTTTCTGCTCCGCTTTTTTATCAAGTAAAAAGCACGTTGTGAGCACTAATCCTCTTAAAAAGGATTCTTTAGTTTGCTTCAACAAAAAACATTAAGAGGATATAGGTGTACAGTTTCTAGTAATACATAGGAAAACTCATGTATATTAATTATCACTATTAATTCAACTTGGGCAAAGGGATTAATTATAAGTTATTATGAAGTAGCCCTCCATAATTATATGCTGTGTCCAAGTGTTCTAAAAAAGAAATCTAACCAATCTGCCAACTTTTTTGTTGAGAAAGGGGGAGAAGTGCTACAGATTTCATTGGTTAAAAATGCAGTCTCATGTCATTCTAAATCACATTAAGAATCAGTTGAAGTTAAGGAGTGGGTGTTGAACTGTCAGGTTTTAGAAAGAAGAAAAACTTGAGACAAGGTTTTCACGCTTACAAATTCAGATGGAAGGATTTAATCAGCCACTTTCCATGTGCTTCACTGACTACGTGAAATTCTGTCTATCATATACAGATACAGTGGTGAATGTCTGATGTGTGTTTCATGGCTCCACCTAATGGATCACTCCAGCACCAGCATCAGACTACGCAATTAGTAAACTGGACAATAACCAAATTTGGATCCATGTTGTTCGATCTGTTGATCTTGTCATCTTTCTGCATGAATAATCCATAGTATACATTCAATGGTACTGGAAAGTTATTACTTCACAATCATTCTCCTATGTTTAAAAGCAACTAGAGCTTTTTTTCTTTGAAAAAATGTTTAGGGATACTCTCATTTTGACTCAAGAAAATCACCATTTTATAGTTCAAATCAGGAAAAATAAATACAGTAAATGGAAAACAGTACTAAGATTCACAAAATGTTTAGGGGTATGTACCCCCGCATCCCCCCCCCAGACAAAAGCACTGGGTATATATGCACACATATATGATTTTGATTGTTAATTAAGAATTTACTAGATTTTTTCTAAGAGAAACTGAAGTCACAGTCTGAAAGTTTAAATACTGGAACAGAATTTGTTCTCACTAATATGCCAAAAGGATATGATCCTTCAGGTGTTTCTCCTGTACAAGCCCTACAGAAATAATGGCAAGCAGTGTAAAAGGAACCCTCTAGGCTGCTGGGCAGTTTCTGTGAATTTCAATGGAGCCTGCACATACGCCTAGAGTTCTAGAATATATCCCTTTGGGTATGTGAGAACAGGATGCTGAACTAGATGGACCATTGGCTTGATCCAGCAGGCTTCTCTTATGTTCTCACTATAGCACATTTAGAAGAGCAATGTATTTTGCCAGCTTTTGAAAGAAAGTGGTTGTATCATGGGATCATGCTCGTTTGTGTGGCAAAACTAATAAAAGGCAGTAAACCACAGAGCATTCCAAAGTGGTTTAAACAATGGGCACAGAGAAAAACATGCTGTACTTTAGCTTATTAACTTGCACTGAGGGGTATGCACGCACCTCACACTGGAAAAAGCGAAAAGTAGGTGAAACATTTAATTCTATGAGAGGTAAGAACAACCAGAATGGAATGCAATTATTACTCTCCTTTTGATTTATTGGCCCTTCACAAATTAACACCACCCAATCAGCATGGCTGATAAAATAAGTGCAGAGGTGATTACTTGAACAAATGCAGTATGTTGAAAAACTATATAATCAACAGCCTGATCTTTGGGCCAATGGGTTTTTGTTGGCAGAATTACTTAAGAAAAAGCATGTCTGGATCATTTTCTTTTTAGTGTTACCCTAGTTGTAAAATGGTACATACCTCCTTCTCCCCCCACCCTCTCTCACACACATATCTTCTTTTGACCAATCAAATTGTATTTTTTTCATATTTAGGGGTTGAAGTTAGTTGAATATATTTCTTTAATATCTTGCACATCACCAGAACATAGCAAAGCCAGATGGCTGTGTTTTATGGCCAACATTTTAAAATAAATAAAAAAGTATTTTAATGACAGTTTAATCATGCATGAGAGTATTTTGGATTAGAAGAAAATGTCTAAGGCACCAATCACCTGCAAATCATGAATTGCCTAGTGAGAAAGGATGCCAGAAACAACGGCCCATTGTGCATGCTTTCCTGGAATCTGAAGTAGGCCTTTGACACAGTAGAAATGGAAGGAGTGCTGAAAGCTGCAGACAATGAAGGCATAGAGGAGACAGATACACTACATAATAACCCCCAAATACCTCTACGTTATTTGAACAGCAGCATTTAAGCTCAGCTTGACAAATCAAGTGAAGAGATCAAACTGAGGAAGTGTTAGGCGAGCAGCTACAGTTTCATTGAAATCCTTCAAGTCTTGCCAGGATAAACGTTTAGAAATATTGAAGACCACTGTACATGCATTGTAACATTTGAGTCACCTTCAGGTTTACAGATGAAAGTGTTTAATGTTCGTTGCAAGTGTTTGGTCCTTTCTTAGAGAATTCAAGCACAACAGGGACAGGGTCCATCACCTATCTGTCTCATTGGAACATGACAGCCTTTCATTCCTAGTGGACAGATTGAGGATGCTGCAATCCTACATATCATTCCACTTGTGGTAAGCAAACAATGGGATTTTAACCGGCAGGAAACAATCCTAGATGATCTCATCATGCTTGCCAGAAGTAGGTTGTTCCTACAGCCACGGGGGCATAGTCTGTGCCTCCAAACCATATGGATTAACAGAACTGGGATTCACACCTGTACTGCTATGTGGTATTCATGAAGTCTCCCCAAGGTCTACTTCAATGCAATGTCTTTGGGACCAGTGAAGTGTAAGTGAATAATGGACTGCAACATTTAAAATATTGTGGAAATGTCTGTCATATTTGTTTGAAAGACCAAACCATCTTGAAAACTGTTAACAAAAACCACCTTCTTCAACTGGTAGTTTATATATACCTCTACATTGTAAAAATAAATTAAAGCAGTTTACACAATGTAAAATTAAAATTGGAGACTATCAACTAATTGCCTGCATAAGCTTGGTGGCATAGGAAACTTTTCAACGTGTTTAAAGGTTAAAACAGAAGGTGCCTGCTGAATCACTACTGGCAGAGCATTCACAGAACTGGGTCAATGACACTACAGGCTCCGTTTCTTGTTGCTATCAGATTAGCATCACCAACTCAGGGGACAGCTAACAATGCTCCTGCCGATGATCTCAGTGACTGAGCTGAGGTATTGGGGTTTAGGGGGTCCCTAAGGTACCCTGGACCTAAGTTGTTCAGGACTTTGTAAATTAATAAAGGATGTTGAACCTGCCTCAGTAGCAGATTGTGCCAGATATCAGCAATATGCCCCCATTAGAGGTCCGGCCGCTGCATTCTGCTAGTTTCCCCAAAACAGGTCCAAATTGTTATTTTGATAAATATATTCTAAAGCCCAGCCATTGCAAACCTGATGCCCTCCCAATGTTTTACACTGCAATTTCCATTAACCCCCACCAGTATGAAGTGAGGGGACCAAGCTGGCAAGGGCCTGTTCAGATATTGTATGGACACACGGGAGTGGGGAATAGTCCTGCATACCCCAAAGCCACATGTTCACCTTTTAATTATTAATTTTTGTGACACACATACTGAAGTGTTTTTTTTAATTTAAAAAAGTAAGAAAGAGAAAATGAAAAAGAAAGTCTAAAAACACCAAAGGATATAATGTATCACTATAACAATCAGTTAACAGTTACATGTTCAGTTTAAGGTTTGATGGAGTCCCTGGACATATAATTGTGTGTACAAGACTGGGACCCAGAAACAACACCAGTGGGGTGTCTGGCTGCATAGAGGGAACTCTTTCATATATCATGGGCTATTTCAGGGGACTGTGGGTTCTTGGTCCAATTTCAAGGAACCCCTTCAGTGAACTGCATGTAATAATGGGGAAAACTACAGGCAATATTGGAATCCTTATATTTAAGGGAGCGTGGGAGAACCAGCTGTTTGTTAATTGGTGGGCTTGCTTGCTTGCTTGCTTAATTATGAAGCTTTCACATTATTTCTAGCAAAGGACAAAAGGATCTGGCAAAGGTGCTGTACACAACCAACAAAGTACATCAGAGGATAAAAATCAAGATGCCTGCCTTGCAACATCTTTTGGCTAAAAAGCAGGTATATAAAATAATTGCCCTATATAAGGATCCATGTAGACAGGTCCATGTTTAATTCAGGTTACCAGTTCCTAAGTGTGCCACTGGTTAGCCACAGTGGCAGGCTAACGGATGGAAACGTAAGAGCTGGTAACCAAGTTTAAATCAAGTGCTGGCCATATGGAACCCAGGGACATATTTATTTGACCCACCCTATCACATTGAAATCAGGCCTTATATTTTAAACTTTGCCCAGTAAAGCAATTCTTATATCAAGGAAGCCACAGCCAACTATGCTATAATATGTATGCACTATTACTATACATTATATGGGTATATCACACCACAGTCATAATAACAATGATAACTTTGTGTATTCATCATAATGAAATTATGTAACCGGTACACAGCAACCCATAGCATGCTCTGGGATAGTACAACATATGAACTCAGGAGGAATTATTTCCAAGTAATAATCACCCAAGGTACATCTGTGTATTTCACGGGGTTGAATGGAGTTCAAAAGTATATTTAGCTCCGTAATGCTCAGCTACCACTGAACTCAACACCACTTAAAAAAGAAACAGTATGTGTGTAAAGACTGAGAAGGTAATCATCACTAAGGGGAATTGTATAGTAGTTAGTTATTGGATTCAGTGGCTTGTCAGTAATCAGCACCTAGCAATTTGCATTGTGTTAGCTATTGTATAGCATTTGTGTAATTTATTTCTTCAGACATTATTATTAATCTCATCATCTAAATAAGATGCATGTTTTAATGATATGGGTTTAAGAAAAAGCTAGGTCAGTGTGACAAATCTGCAATCATCATTAGGAAGGAATTTATTTATTTTTTTCTAGATACCTCATCGGAGACTCCAGTTCATTTTTCAAAGAGAACATTTTAAGTTTCAAACACTGAAGACTGAAAATGGCGCCTAAGTTGGAAAATATGATTAAAAACACACACAACGCAACCAGTTGAGAAAGTTGGGGATTCAAATGTGAATTTTAAGCCTGGGCTCATCTCCATAAATCACACAAGACTATACTCTCTTCGTTTAAAATTAAGTAAGTCAAACAAACTCCTTAAGGAATGCTAATGTGTTCATCTTTGTACAACAAAGTCATTCATAAAAGTTATGCTTTTCAACCTTGCTGGTTAAAGGAGAATGTGAATAGCTTTCACCACAGGAACTCACTGAGGTAGCAAAACTCTTGAGTGTTGCATGTTTCCTAGAAATTACAGGTTTTGGAACTGGATCTTTTTTGCTCACTTCAGAAGCAATTAACTGGTTGCTGTACACCTGGAGCTTGTTAATTCGAGGAGAGGCCTTAAAGCTACAGTTCACATTTCACTGTAGTCTGGTAAGAAATCAAATAAAAGGGTGATTTTTAAAAGTCAGGTAATGCTTATTCATATTTCGGCAAGGAAAACTATTCTATAGAGTTGCTTTGCTGCTTCCTTGGCTAGAAAAATCCAATTTCCATCCTGAGAAGCTTCATCATGTGAATATTTTATTTTTCCCATGAAAATCTTTAAAACGGGAGAAAATGGCACAGGATGTATGTGAAATTGTTTAAAGTTGCTTTAATAGTTCGCTATATAGGGGCTGTGTAACTATAGGTGTTTCTTTGATTACATGGGCTCCGAAACAACCTGCGCTTAGTTTTGGTCATTTGGGTGGCTGTTTAATTAATGCCTCTGTCAAGACTGAATGATTACACTTCATAGCTGTTGTTATGATTAAATCAGATGTGCTGATTTAAATCTATTAGAAAGACATTTGGAAGATGTTGAGAGGGCAAGTATTCTTCCAAGTGACACGTGCACCTCTGCTTGTCATTCCAAAGATGACAGAATGACATTGTAGAAAGGCAGGCAGGAACTGACTAGGTAAGCAGTTGAGCTAGCACAGTGGTAAGATGTTAAGGTACAAAATAATTCACCCTAGAACTCAGCTATGACTGAGGACTCAGGCCACAATGAGAAATTTGCAGGGGTAAGTAGAACACCATTGACTCCTTCTGCCACCTGATTCCTGCTGAGTTGAGCTGCACAACCTCCTTCTGGTGGTTCAACACATCGCAGGGCAGCCAGTCTTTCATTTTGTAAAACAAAGCTGGGGAATCTGTGGCCCTCCATATGTTGCAGAACTGCAACTCTCACCACCCCAAACCATTAGCCATGCTGGCTGGGGCTGTTGGCAGTCCAACATCTCCTGGAGGGCCAGAGTTTCCCCATCCCTACAATATGCTAATTTCTATCCCCAAGTCCTGGCCTGAAAGCACCACTTGTCCCAACAGTCCTTTAAAAAACTGCAGGATATAGTTGTGTGGATTTTAAAAGATCGGTATAAGCAATCTATTTTAAACAATTTCACAAAATGCAATCAACCTAAGCAGAACTTGGTACCTTTTCTGAAAACATGTATTTACAATCTGGGATATCAGCTTCAGCTCCAATCTTCACAAAGCTTAAAAAAAAAAGTTGAAAGAACTTCCATTCATTTTACCTGCAATTTCAGTCGAGCATCAGGAAAGGAAAGAATGTGTTCTGTAGCTTTGAAGATTATTGCTTTCATTTGTGTGCTGCACACAATGTTTTGCCATGATCTTCCACATCAAATACAGAGCAAAATTGTTTTAGTGCGTAGAGTTGGGAACTATCTTTTTGGGGTCGAAGTGGACACTGCTACACACTTCCAATATAAATGTATGATCCTCCAATATTAAACTTAAACTCCACAGCAACCCATATGTTCTTTTATTTGTTCTGTGGAAGGGTGAGGATAGACCCAGTTCTCACAAGCAAAAGCCACAATGAAGAAGATGGGCTTTGCTTCATCAAAATTGAATATATGCAAATACAAAGTGAATGTTTTTCTGTTGAAGGAATGTCAGCTAGGTGCAGTTCTGGCTACTGAAAACATAGGAAGAACCTGCTGAATCAGGCCAATGGCACATCTAGTCCGCCATTCCTGTTCTCACAGTGGACCAACCAGATGCTGTGGAAAACCAGAAGCAGGACCTGAGAGCAAAGCCGTCTCCCCTCTTGTGGTTTCCAGCAGCTAGCATCCGATGCATACTGAATTGGAGGGTTCATAATTCTTTTAATTTTAAGAGCATGGTGCTGGTTGCTGAATTGATGCTTAAGTAAAAAAACCCAAAACCGCAAAGTAGATCCTTGCAAGGCAAACTTTGATCTTTCAAATTTCAGCAGTGTCATGTGCGAGGCTAAAATTTTTGTGCCCCCCCCGCCTCTCACCTTCTGTTCTGCTCAATTTATGATGTCATAATTGTGGCGCCTTGCAGCATCCGACTAGGCTTGGCACCCAGTGCAGTAGAACCAATCCTGCTTCCCCTAAGTTAGACTCTGGTCACTCTCGGTTGAGTTGAGACTCTTAAGTTAGAAGTCTGAAAATGAGCCTACCCCATCCCACTGCCTTTAAGGACCTAGTTCAGTAAACAAAGTACATTGAATTAGAAGGAAACCGAAAAAGCACAGTGTCAGGAAACCCCCCTCACCCCAACAGGTAGCATTCCCAGATCCGTTTGCGGTAACAGGGACCCACTCCCCCTCTCCGCAGTTCGTCATCCTCCTCCTCTGGAGGAGGAGACCACTCCTCCAGTGGGGAGGGGGAGATGGAAGCAGGGAGTCGGGGCAGGGGCTGTGTCAGATCACAGAGCCTCAACACCAAGCAGGAAGCGGGGAACAAGGACCTTTTCCCACGCTCCGATCATAGCTGTCAAGTTTCGGATTTGAAAATAAGGGATCAGCAGTCTCCACCTACCTGGGGACAGTCACATGTCAGTGGTGGGCGGAGCCAGAAGCAAAAGTGGGCGGAGCAGCAATGTAAACTTCAAGCGGGCTCGGGCTCGGAGCGGAGCAAAGAGGAGGGCAGCCAGCAAAGAGGGCAGCCATGAGCTCCACTTGATGGAGCCCCATCGTCTTCTTGTCTGATCCCATCAAAACAGGACAGGAAGCAGCAGCTGCTCAAAGGCAGCCAGGCTCCGCCCGCCAGCTAACCCTATTGGCCGGCTGAGGGGCTCGGCAGCAACGGATAGGGGCTGATGCAGGGGGAGGAATACACCCCCTGTAAGCACGGGAAACGGCTCCCACTTGCTTTGAGGGCTGAGGCTTTTCTCTCAAGTAGGCGAGGTCTTCCACCCAGTCCCTGGCCAGCAGGGGAGGAGCTGCTTCCATTAAAAACGGGAAATTTAAGGGAAATAAAAATAAGGGAGAGCAGCGGGAAACTGCTTAAAATAAGGGAGAATCCCGGGGAAAACGGGATACTTGACAGCACTGGCTCCGATCGCGAAGGGAGGATGGACGTGGAAGGGGGAGGCGGGGGTTCAGAATCCTGAGCCTCCTGTGCTGGACCAAGAACAGAAACGGTCATTCCCGGACTCTGCTGAGGGATGAGATGGACGTTTGTATTTTAGCTCCACTGTAAATATTTGCACAATAAGAACTTAGTTGTTAGAAGTTCGGCTTCTGGCGAATTACTCATGAGCAACCAGTGACGATCTTACACACAGCATATTACGTGTGCGTGCATGAATCATTAAAATCATTTGCATCAATCATTAACAATGCTAATTCTATAGCATCAGTGTATTGTTTGGTGGGGGCTAAATTTATATAGACAATAAAGGCTGCATACTGCTGTTCCTTTTTTTTTTTTTAAGAAAAGTTAGGTCATTTGTTCCAGAAAATAAAATGGATCTAAACCTTCAGACTGCAATTTATAACCCACTTACTCTGGAGTACTCCTACTGAAATCCCGATGAAGTTGGCCTGATTGCTCCATGATTATTCTGGAGTAATAGGTTGTGAATTGCAGCGTCAATGAGTAGGTAGCACATATTCATCATTTCAAATCTCTACCAACCTTTCTCACTGTCTTGAGTGTCAGGAAATACCTCTGCTCTGGTTTTCACTTGGCAGTTCCAATTACTTCTCTTCTGTTCTGCTACCTTGACAGGAATAGCACTGAACAATTCAGTTTTACAACAAAGATTCATAGATAACAGCAAACAACATGTTCGTTTTGATCTGGTGATTTTCCAGAAAGTATTCGAATACGTTTCTGCTCATTTGCAGCTCTTAATGGTCATAATAATCATGGATGGTTTTCACAGTTCTTTCATTCCTTTTATCTTGAGTGGAGCCTTTCTTGTTACAGACCTGTCACAATAACAGATACTGTTTCCTTGTGTCTTCATTGTGAGACTGAGTTCTGTTGTTAACTATTGTTGGGATTCTAACCCTTCTTAATGACTGATCTCTTTCAAAGAATAAATATTTGCTGGAATCCCCTTTCTTCTTTGGGTTTTATTAGACAATCCGCCCACTGCAGATAACTTTTTGCTAAGTATCTTTGACACCACACAACTTTTAATTAGGACATTAGCATCACAATCCTATTTGTGTCTACTCAGAAAAGCCCCCTTAAGTTCAACGAGGCTTACTCCCAGGGCAGTAAACACAGGACTGCAGCTTTGGATATTAACCTGTAAAGATATCATAGAAATTCCTTTATAGCTTTAATTGCTGGTAAAATGATTGCACTCTTTACAAATGCTTTGGCAAGTGATCAAGATTATATTTTTTCAGGTGTTCCATTATATATAGTATAAAAAATAACTAATTTCAAGGAAATATTGTTTTATTGCAAGGTTATAAACTATACATATTTTTACCAACCAGTGCAATTGTGTTGATATATTCAGAGGCTTAAACAAACATACGGTGCAGTATAAAATTTATTATACATTCCTGTGCTGAATAGAATGGCACTGCAGCACCAACATCTGGGAAAATATTAGATGTGATATTTTAGAATGCATTCAGTTAATGGTGTCAAGCTTATCCCTGACCATATTAATTTCAACATAGGCTCCATTTTTAAAACTAATTTTTAGGTGGGCTCCAGAAGGTCATTTTAGGTGTACTTTCAAGCTTGGGCATGCCTAGAGGGATTTTGGACTTCTTTTAATAGTAGGCCTTTGCATTATGATATTGCACAAACTACTTCTGAAAGTCCCCTCAGTTTCTAAAGCGTTTTGGGATATGGCATGATTGTAGTTTGAGATACCTCCAAAGCATAGGATGTGTAGTACTGGTATAGTTCTTTGGACCCTGATCTAACTTTCCAAAGCACAGCTTGTTCTGAATAAATAGAAAATTGTATGTGAAGGCTCAGGAGAGTTACTTTAAAAAAAAAAAGGTAGAGACTGCATCAACCTTCCTTAACCTCAAGCCCTCCAGATGTTTTGGACTTTTAAGTCCTATTAGCCTCAACCAGAATGGCCAGTGGTCAAGGATGATGGGAGTTGTAATCTGAAAATATATGGAGATAGGGGAAAGTTGGACTACTATATCCTACTCCTGCTATTTATTATTACTGTATCTTAGCGCAAAAAAGTTAACAGTGTATTCCAGAACAACTTTACTCAGAAGTTCCATTGTGTTAAATGAAGCTGACTACCAACTACAGACTGTTTTCACCTAAATTTTCTGTTCCAGTAACTAGTTGTAGCAGAATTATCACTAATATTTTACTCAGTTTCTTGAATTTTTTTAAGTCTTCTGCATGCCTGGGACTGTGATCCTCAAAATACTCTCAAAGAAATCCGCAGAAAGACTCCAAGACTATAATTGAAGGTTTCTCCTGATGGTGATTTCACCTTTGGAAAAAATGGGCCAGAATAAAAAAATATAAGTTGTCACTGTGTTGTAGAACATGATGTTTCATGGTAGTTGGGTTACATGTTGCATAAAACCACTCTCACATTTTAATTCAGGCATATCATGGACAGGAAGCAATTTTTAAAATATTTATCTTGGTGTTCAGCAGCTATTTTATTCTATTAGTCATACTTCTGTCTTGAGTGTGGTGGGTAAACAATATACAGTAATTTCCCCAAGATCACCCCACAATCCAGGAATAATTCAGCTCTTTTCATTCTGAGTCTTAGCTGTAACAGTCAGAATTCATGTTACAGCCATGTAATGGTATAGATAAAGGTAAAGGTAAATGGACCCCTGACCACTAGGTCCAGTCGTGTCCGACTCTGAGGTTGCGGCACTCATCTCACGTTACTGGCCGAGGGAGCCGGTGTACAGCTTCTGGGTCATGTGGCCAGCATGACAAGGCCGCTTCTGGCGAACCAGAGCAGCGCACAGAAACGCCGTTTACCTTCCCGCCGGAGCGGTACCTATTTATCTACTTGCACTTTTTGACGTGCTTTCGAACTGCTAGGTGGGTAGGAGCTGGGACTGAGCAACGGGAGCTCACCCCATCACGGGGATTCGAACCGCCAACCTTCTGATCAGCAAGCCCTAGGCTCTGTGGTTTAACCCACAGCGCCACCTGCGTCCCTAATGGTATAGATAGGGTTGGGCAAATATGTTAATTTTGTTTTCTCTCAGTTTTTCATCTTTCCAGTGCTATCTTAAAATAGCTATGGTAGCTTGTTCCTGTGGTTGTTTCAGGGACAGCACATGGTTTTATACAAGAATCAAATGAAGCATGACCTTCAGGAATAGACTGTAAAAAGAAATAACATGGTTTCCTTTACACCATGGCTTTATATATTGAAAGCACTCTGATACCACTTTACCAGTCATGGCTTCCACCAAAGAATTCTACAAATGTAGTTTGTTTAGGATGCTGGGAAATGTATATATGTGGGTGTTTCCTAACTATTCTCAGCACCCTTAATGAACTACAGTTCCCGTAAATATGTGGTGGGCAGCAGCCATGCCTGTTAGTGGTGTAATAGTGTTTTAAGTCTATGGTGTGAATGTCACTGATCAACCTTGCCTGAGAATGCACTGCCACCGTTTCTCCATGTACTTAAGTACCATGGATATCTAGAAAAGGTGCAACCTACCTGTCTTCTTCCTCTGTACTGGGGGGGGGGTCAAAAAATTATAACTCCCCCCTCACACTCATATTTGCTGGTTTGTTGGACAGGAGAAGTTTGCTTTTACACCTCAAAGCATCAGATAGATGTCCAGACAGGTTGCATAGTTTAATAAAATAAAATAAAATCCTAATATTGAAGGAAATGTTAAGGTATTACGGTAGCTCCTCCAGCCAATAGACCCATGCATAAACTACAAAGAAAACTGTAACACAGATTGTTACACAAATAAATGCTAGCTTTGTTCTGTTTCTTTGGGGTTTGGGTGGATTTGAGTGATGGAAAGTATTTTACAGGGCAACACAATCTCTTTAAAAAGCAGCCATATTGTCAAGTAGTTATCAGAGGCGGAAACCACAACTGAGATGGAAAGAGCTGATACACTAATTACCATGCACGGATATTGGAGAAAGCAGACCTAGTTCTAAAGAGCTTAGCATTAAAATAGAAAAGGCAAACATCAGGTGGAAGAAAATATTACTTTCCCCATATCATCATAAGAGAAGGAAGATGCTTTGCCCTAGCCATCTTAAGAGACTTGGCGGGCATTCTGTAGGGCCCGTATAATACAAAATCCAAAACTGAATTTGGCTGCCTCAAGTCACAGACAATGCCTGTTACAATTCTTTTGCCTTTATCTATCAGCTCCCAATGACTAAGGAGGATTGCATCATAGAAGCATCTTTCCCCTTTGCAAAACTCTTGCCTATTGGTACCCTGTGAATACCAGGGCCATCAGGAAATTTGGATCTCCCCCATCATACGTGTGTGTGTATTATTTTAATTATTACAGAATGTTTTCCCCAAACACTATATCATGGCAGTTTACAGCAGCACACACACAGCAGCAGCAGAGAGAAATCTGAAATGGTTAAAGGGGTTTAAGTGACATTTACACAGCATAGTCTGCACTATTTGCAATTCATCTGTAATCCTGTTAAAGGAGTAATAGCAGTTGACGCAGGCTGAAGATGCTGCAGGTAATAGGAGCAAGGATCAGTCATTCATAGTGTGCTATTCTAGATCTGGCTGGGATCCTTCAGACTCTAAGCCAAATGTTAAACACACTCTAAATGAATGACAAAATACTCAACTACTCTTCTGGCAGTCTTTGTTAACGGTGAAGAGCTTTTGCTACTGTGAATGCTTGAAGCTTTCATGTTTCATCCAAACGTCTATTTTCCAGCTTGTAAGTGTTCCTCAGTCTATTTCTCAAACAGCTGTCTGTATAAGATCAGAATATCTGCCCTGGCAGGCTAATATTATCCTCTGCTATAGCTGTTGGGTGGTCAATGTAGAGGCTATTGGGCACACAGCTGTCTCTCAAACCATGGCAAACTTCCTTTCCTACTGTCTGAACAGATGCTAGGAACTGCAAATTCACAACCCTGGGATTGGACACAAGGGCCTAATGTTGGCTCTGTTTCCCTTCCCTGAAACCCATTAAATGCCTTTAACATGTAAAGGCATCTGCCTTTCACTGGACATCTCTGCTGGATTAGAGAACACAATTCCATGCAGGATCTCCATGATGAAGTGGGGCTCTTGTTTAAGGGTAACAGGCGTGTAAGGCTGAATATGTAAGAACACAATAAAATAAGAAGAGCCTGCTGGATCAGGTCAATGGCCCATCTAGTTCAGCATCCTGTTCTCATGTTGGCCAGCCAGATGCCTGTGGGAAACCCGCAAGCAGGAATCAAGATTACAAGCACTCTCTCCTGTGGTTTCCAGTGTGGGAATGTTCAGGGATGCAGGGGAGGATATATTGTTTTTATTATATCCTATTCCAACTTGTGTTAACAAGTTACACAATTTAGCAGAGTAACATTCCCCTTTTAAACTTACACAGCAGATGAGTTGCTCAAGCTCGCTAAAGCCTCTATAATAACTGTCCTGGTATTTTCCCCTTATTCCCTCCTAAAAGATAAGATACGACACAGTCTTCTATAAAAGTACAAAAAGAGTTTACTTACACATCTGTTCACAATAGGATCCCAGAAAGCAGACACTTGGAGACTATTCCATAAGGAGATAGCTCCTTTGTCCTCTCTTGGCTGGAAGCCAAGAGAGCATCTTTGGCTAAGCAGGTGATGCTTCCTCATTGAGGTGTAGCCAAAAGAAGAGGGAGATGGCAGCCAGTCCTATGCCTTTTGTTACCTGCACAGGTGAGGCACACCCACCTCTAGTCACATGTAGAGGAAGTCTGTCCCAGCCCAGGAGAAACAGGAAGTTCCGACTGGCTGGTCCAGGCATCCCCTTCTATGTCCACTCTAGGGATGTTGTACTTGACTGCTCCAGTGTTTCACATCCCACACCCAGCAGCTGGCATTCAGAACTTTTACTGCCTTCAACTGTAGAGGCAGAGCATAAACATCATGGGCTAGTACTAGTAGTCATCAGTATCCCTTCCCTCTATGGATTTGTCAAATCCTATTTTAAAGGTTGTTGCCCATCATTTCTTCCTGTGGGAACAAATCCCATAGTTTAACTATGCACTGCATAAACACCAACTTTACATCTGTGCACTTATTTTGAATTCAGTGGGTCTAATCAGACATGATTGGGTGCATAATTACAGCCACAATGAGGATAAATCCATATGCCATTATTGCACAGCACCACAAAACACAGGGCCCCACAAGATGACCTGGTTATTGAGCATTCATCCTGATTGGCTAACACACTTACATAGTGATTACACTGTGTCTGGTCTTTACCGAACACTCATTCTGATGTTTTTGCAGGGCGATTATAAAACAATGAGCACTCAGCGCACATTCATCCTGATTTGCTTTCAGGTGTTTACAAGTTTTCCTGTTAGTCATTCATTCATTCTACACTTTTCAATGCATTTCCTGGTCACTTTCTAAGTCTGATTCTTTTAAAAAGTGGATTTTTGCTTTAATCCACTTGAGCAGCACAACCCTAATGTTCTTATATGCCCTCGAATGCCTCCTGCAAAGAGTGACTGTCTGGAGGTATCCACTGTGTACAACTCTGTTAATCTGAACTTCAGCTGGTCTTTCAGAGTGATGTATCAACACAACCTCCAAAATGACTTGAGTCTACTAAGGGTTAGCAGAGCAGCTAAATTTTCTACGCATAAGTGTCATTGGGATCTGATTTGCTTGCATTCACATGAAGAAAGTAGTAAGTAGACTGGAAATATTTAGTTTCATATGATTGATACTTATTGCAACAGTCCTTTTTGGAGTCACTCCAGCTGGAGCAATTGTATGTAGCTGGTACATGCATATTTCTGGCACACACACAACTTCCTTTGTTCTGGCCAATGCAAACACTCCTGTCTGAGGAATTCAATGGAACCACCACATTGTGAACTGGCCCAAACTTGAATTCATTCACCTCTGTTATATATCACAGCACCATTGCTATGTATTCTGTCTAGCACATATTGCCATAAAGCGTTGCACATATATCAAAAGGAACAAATATTTTTCTTTGAATCCAGTGATGAAACCACCACTTAATTTTCAGGTAAATTATTAAACATTTCTATGAAATTGCATCTGCTGATTTAAGCCTAAAATAAGACCTGCACTTTTAATTATACAGGAAGATCCTGGGAACAATGTGCTTATTGTATCAAAAGGGACTCTGGGTGACATACCAGTATTATAAATAAAACATATTAACTGGTAAGAGTTACAAAAGTGAGATTGCATCTAAGCCTTTATGAAAATAGTTACCAGTAATTTCTCACAGATGATTGAACAGCCCCTATTGTTGTGTATAAATGATGAAAATTGTGAAAATGGTACATAGCTTGCAGTGTGTAATTTTTTGCAAAATAATGGCACAATAATGTTGTTTCAGGTGATTAAATTGTCATTATTAATTTTTTATCACTATCATAATTGATTATTGGGCATTTTATCCCACCGTTTAGAAGAAAAAGGTCCCCGTGATAACTTACAAATGTAAACAAGACTTTCTCTGCATTCAGACTTACGATGTAAATGACATGACACAAGAGGAGCAGGGATTGGAAAGGAGGAGGAAAAAGAAAGCTCAGACACCATTTTGAGTAATCACCAGCTTAAATGGAAAGATTTCAAGGAGCTAAAAGTTGCTGGTCTTTCAACAGACTGGGTACAGAGGCTCTGCAGTTCCATTTTTGTAACTGATAGAAAGGCTGCTGAAGATGACAGTTTTATTATTACAATTATTATTGCTACTGCTATTGCTACTGGGGTATGTGGGGTGGTAGAGGAGGGGTAGTACCTTTGGTGGGGGACATATCGTGATCCTTCTGGGATAGTTTGTCCACCTTCGGTCCCCACCCAGCACATAGCTCTCACCTGTGGCTCCTAGATGTTGTCAGTGCGTGGCAGTGGCCACACACTGGGAACGGCTTCGACTGGCCAGCTAAACCAAGGGAAGGTAGCTGATGGGTCTCACACTTTCCCCCGCATGTGAAGACAGGCTCTGGTGAATTGAGCAGATGAGACCAACAGTGGGTCCAATGGTTAAGAAGGTGATTTCTGCACATGTTGTAGAGGGAAGAGGGGGGCAGCAGGCTCATCAACCCGGGGTGGTAGCCCTAATAATAATAATAATTTTATTATTTATTCACCACCCATCTGGCTGGGTTTCCCCAGCGATGCTGGGCAGCTTACAGCATGTATAAAATATTGTAGCACAACAGACATTAAAAATTTCCCCATACAGGGCTGCCTTCAGATGTTCTCTAAAAGTCAAGTACCTGTAGTTGTTTATTTCCTTTCCATCTGATGGGAGGGTGTCCGTTCCAGAGGGCAGGTGCCACTACCGAGATGGTCCTCTGCCCATCTGGGAAAAGGAAAATGCTAATCCTAAAGCTCCACTTCCTTGTGTGATATCTTTGGGAGAAGAGAAGGCTAATGAGTAAACCCTACACAAATCCAGAGTGGAGCCCCTGAGATGGATGGTGCCTTGTACACCTCCTTCTGGCAACTCCTGCAGCCAAGCTGGTACCAAACATATTTCTCTGCTTACCTTTGGACCACATCAGTAAGACGGATGCCAACAACAAAGATTGCTATTACTACTACTACTACTACTACTACTTATTATTATTATTATTATTATTATTATTAAACACTTAGGAAGCATTCCCCACCTAAGATAAAACAGTCTCTGCTCATAGTCTAATAGACATGATACAAAAGGAAAAGGAATGGCAAGAGAAGAGAAGCAAGCAGGCATTTGAGTAGTTGTTTCTCCACTGGCTGATGGATGGAGCCAGGCTGATTTCCTCCCTTGCTGTAATGTTCTTCCCTGGAGGTAGGGGGTATAGCCTGCCAGTGGCACCAAGCCTACAGGGCAGTGGCAAAGATCTGAGCATGCCTCCCTTCAACTATCCAGACAATATAGCTTTGTCAGTCTTTATAGGTATATATTCCCCCTTACCCTCTCTCCTCCCTCCCTCGCTCTATCTTGTGCGCACACCCACACAGAGAGAGAGGTTCTATTGAAGGAAATTGTAGTTTGCCCTCTTCTCTTTTAGGAATGGCATGGCATGGGAGGAACTGACCAGTTGTCAATATCCATTTCAGGTCAAAACAAAATAGAAAATTCTTTCCAGTAGCACCTTAGAGACCATTTCAGGTCAGACATCTTTGCTCACAAAAGCATCTATCCTTCACTCTTCCGCTGGCTGCGCATGTGGTTGTCAGCTGCTTTTAATCACATGAACCATATTGTGTGTAGTTTGAGAAGAGCTCGCTGTGGTCAAACATGGCCATTGATCTCTTTGCTTTGGCTTTTGTTGGGATAAGTCAATACCTTTCTAATTGGGTGTCCTTTTTGGACTTTCTCAGGCTTTAGCATTAAGAAAATCCACCTCTTTAAACACAGAGGATACTAAATGCCCAGTGCAGAAGCAGCCTAATAAGCCTTTTCTTTCCCTTTAATAGGTTGATTGCTTCAAGAGGTATCAAGAAGGCTCCGCAGCATTGCTACGTGTTTTATGTGGCACACGTGACTGTAAAAGGAGCTGTCAACCTTGTGCATCAGTGAAAGTGTGTTGCTACCCCCACCCACCCCAAGAGAAAGTAGCTGATTTGCAATGTCCTTAATAAAGAACCGCTGACTTCTAAATACTGTAGTATAGTGGGATTGTTGGGTTGGTATGCATTGAGAAGGAGATTTGCAGCTTTTGTGAGGACAGTCACAGTAAGCCTGGGGTCACCTTGGTAGGGGGATAGAAAGCAATAAACATGACAACCATTTTGGGATCAAAATGACCACAACTTTTTTTGATTACAGATGTAAGAAGGCATTGGGTATGTATCCTGAATCAACCAACCCAATCACTTCATCAGGGTCAATCCTGGGTTAAGGATCCCCATATGATGCACATCAAATATCGGTGACCCTTCTAGGATGCCACCTCTATGGCCTGTTAGCCTCTGTCTGGGCACATGGACAGAATCCTTCCCCTTGAACCCCTTTACCAGGGTACCCTGATACTTTGATCCAGAGGAGAAGGGAGTAAGGCCTACTCCAAATATTCTGATTAGACAAAGGATACAGCCCAATGCCTTCCCCTACCAGGCTGTGACAATTGCTGTGAGGTAGACAAGAACCCCAAACCAGCCCAACTGGTTTACAGGCAAATTCCTCCCTGACAGGTTACATTCCAATCACACTAAGACTAAAGGTTTCTACATCCCGTTGCCCCACCCGGACATCTCTCCATCCAGGCAGGCAGGAGGCACAATCACTGTTGGGGTCTCCATTCCTGCTAGGCAAAAGCAAGGAGAAAGAGCAAGGAAAGGTGTTAGGTAAGCTGCCATTTATTGATTCCTGTGAGCAGGCCCAAGTGACCCCATTGGCTGGTTGAGCCTGCTCCCAGGGGAACACACTTCAGAGGCTGCCAGCATTGGTCAATCAGCCAGCAGGCGGGCAATCCAGTCTGCCATTCCCAAGATCTCTTGAAAGATCTGGAGCCTGGCCACAACACTGCCCATCAATGAGAATGAGTTGACTTGCAGCCCTTCTGGCAATTCCAGGCATTCTTAAAAATCTGGGGAAACATGACAGACTTCACTTTAAGTATATAACATTGCAACCTATCAGCGACAAATTTCTAGCTCATTGTTTTGTTGCCTTAGGCTTTCTGGTTTATGGTGTACTGTGGGTGGGTGGGGTGGGTGAAGAGAGAAGTGCATGTAGTGTTCAACTCACACTGAAAGTGACTGAATCTGGGCTAGTGGAACACTTTGAAAAGACCTTCCCATGACATTAAAATCTGTTTTCTCTTTCACTATTTATTTCTGTGAAGTGCCCTATTGAATCTCAACTGTCTCTACTAGGAGAGTGAGCCATCCTCTGCTTACTGTGATAGGTTGTCATCTACTTTGCAAACAAATTGCTTGAGTATTTTTCTCATATTAGAACCAACAATTAAGGCACATATTTTGACATATTGTCATTTCAGGAGGATATGCTATTGTTGGTTTTTCGGCTGAAGCACAAGTCTCTCAACATTCAAAGCAACTGTTGCTTTATCATGGTGGGGGATTGTAGTTCGATACTTCCTACCAATCTGTTGCCTAATTGTTTTATGTTTTTTGGAAAACTTTCAAAAGCCACGCTTGCCACCATGAGATTTTTGAACTGTTCTTAATAGTCCTATAATTTGGAAATTACGATATACATGCTGAATAATGCACAATCACTCTGCATTCAAACCGTTTTATTTCCAAACTTCGCATCATCTTGAAACCAGACGGACTAAAGCCCTTTGAGAAAGGTTTTGTCTAAGCTTTTTTGGGGGTAAAAATTTGTGGGATAAGTCAGCAAACAGCTGTATATTTAATTTTTCTCCCCAAATATACTGAGAAAATGAGATATTCTTCATTTTGTTTGTGAATCCTGCTTCTGCCTTGTTGTTTCACAGACATTAATGTTCATGGGGCTAGAATATTTGAGCAATAAACAGCTTCTGCAATTACCGAATGCCGGAGCTCTACTTCAGCATTTAATTACTCTCGAATGCCATAAATTGCCTCATATATTTCTCTCCACCATGAGCATTATCCCTTAATCAAAGTTTTAGAGATATTACACATTTTATATGAACTCTGGTGGATCATAAGAAAAATGAGCCAGATGGAATGGCTCTGTGTGTGTTTGTGTGTATACACACTCACACATTTACATACCCACACATACACATACATACAGTGTACCTTGGTTTTTGAATAGCTTAATTGTCGAACAAATCGGCTCCCGAACGCCACAAACCTGGAAGTAAGTGTTCCGGTTTGCGAAAGTTTTTCGGAAGCCGAACGTCTGACACGGCGTCTGCTTGAGTGCAGGAAGCTCCTGAAGCCATGCCTTGGTTTTTTAACGGTTTCGGGTGTTGACCGTACTCCTTTCTCCCCACGCCTGCACAATTTTCAAGTGAATCCAAATAAAATTCCCTGTATTGTCTTTTGAGGTACATACAATAGCAGAACCTTTCACTTAAATAAGCAACCCAGCATTCTAGATGATAGAAGTCCAGTATCCTGTTCCCAGACTGTGCACACATTCCTGTTTACTCTACCCACTGGTGCGCTCCCACCACTGGTTTAGGAAGTGGTATACACATAGCATTAGCCACAATCCATACCTATCCTGTACCTATCCTCGTTTCTCATGAAATACTGCCTTTTCATGTGTTTTCCCCCAAAACAGCTTCAATCCGAATTGAGAAAATTAAAAAGCTTGGCTGTGCTGTAAGATGGTAATGTGAACACAGCCTCACTGTGGCTGATCAGATGCCTGTGAGAAACAGGGAAGCACTGCAAGAGCTTCAATTTCTTCGCTGTTTTTCTTTTGAAGTTACTGTCTTGATCTGCAAGTCTCATTTGTTATTCTAACTGATAAAATATGTTCTATTATATTTAAAAATGCATAATAGATGCACACTTTTCTTCATCAATATGGCAGTACTTGAAGGCGAGTATAGCTATAACTGGATGTCCATGTAGACCTTTTAGGAATATACAGCCATGTGTTCCCTATAACACGCATTTATGCTACCAAGTTACTGAAGAATGTCATCATAAACCAATAAAACAAATAGTTTAAGCCCTTTAAAAAGTGAATAGCCAAGTGCAATTTTACACGTCTACTCAAAAGCAAATTCCACTGTGTTCAAGAGCCATACTCCCAGGTTCTACAGTCTTCACAAAACTAAAACAAAACAGAAAAGACTACTCAACTGACGGCACATTTTCATATGAGACCTGAATGCATTACTACTTATTAGTAATACACCTTTATCCCAAGAAACCTGCTATATGCTCTCCCCTCCATTTTATTTTCGCAACCAGTGAATTTCATGGAGTAGAGATTTGAACCTAGGTCTCCCTATCACACCTCTATATGTGTGTGCCTACTGCCCACTATTATTCCTTTCTGCAGAATATTACATACATGGATTAGAATCATCTTTGTCCTCAGAGAATGCTAATAATAATGACCAGTCCTTTTAGTATCATCAGAACTGTCCACTGCCCAATTTCTTCTCATAAAACATTTCAGAGAAAAAGAGATTATGACTTCCATTTATGACAGCTGCAAGGTTTTTCTCACAATTCTTTGGATTCTTTATGTTTTTGGATTTATAAGACATTAGTGCTATGGTTGAACCAGGGTCTTAAAAGTAACTCTTTTATTAAAAAAAGATACACACACACACAAAAAAAAACTTTCACCGCTCAAAGTTTCAAAGGCTTCATATATATACTGTGTGTGTATATATATATATATATACCGGTATATAGTTGTCAGGAATCTCTTATGAGCACTGAGTTTCTAATTTGAATTACCCTCATTCTTACTAATCAGTGTGGGGAGTTGAAAAATCAGAGTGAAAATTACTTCAAGGCTATATTTTGAGATAAACTTTCACTTTCAATTTTCACGAACCAATTTATCTATCTACCTATCTACATATATGGGAGGAGTTAATGTTATATTCAGTACAAATCTTATTGAAATTGCATTTTTCATTTTCTTTTAATGAGTTTCCTTATATTCCTTGTTTTTCAGAAGTATATGAGGGCCTGTCATATTAATAACTTTGTTTATTGTTTTGTGCTTCCCCTAATATGGCAGACAAAATGAACAGTAAGTTAGAAGATAATAAATGTTTTATATGATCAATCACTTTTTGTAAGTTTATCCTGTTCATTTATAGACATATTTATGCTTTGTAAACATAAAGCAGGAGAATGTAACTTAGCCTTAAGTTTTAGGAGGGGGGTGGGTGGGAAGCAGGGCAGGCCAGAAGAAAAGAGAGAAGGGAGGGGGGAATAGACAAGGAAGAGACAATACATACAACAGGGGTGGGGAACCTGTAGCCCTCTAGATGTTGTTCGGCTACAACTTCCATTATCTCTGGCTATTGGCCATGCTCACTGGGGCTGATGGAGTCCAACAACATCTGGAATGTTGCAGATTCCTCAGCCCCACTCTGCAGCCTCGTGTGGAATGACAGATAAGTTAAAGAAGCAGTAGTTGCTTTCCAGGTGGCCACAGCCTTTGAAGCTGCTGCTCTTATGGAAATAAAGGTGAAAAAAGGAAGGCAGATGAAGTTTTTTATACACTTACATAATACTTTCTTTTAAGAGCTAAAGTTCTTAAAACCTTGTTCTCACATACATTCTGGCTGTCATAACCAACATGACACAACTTCTATCCTGGAATAATGATGAACTCCAAATGCCAAACCAAATGGTTACTAGAAAATCAGTTGACCATGGCCAGTGCTTCAGATTAGGCTCATGCAGCAAAGTTGCAATCTCACTAGCTCATGTAAGCTGACTTTAGTGTTCGGACCTGTGCCTAAGAGGATTGCACCAAATTGTAATAACAATGTAATTTGTTTAAGGATTATTAACTAATTTCTAAGGTGTCAGCATAAGCTTCAAGAAACTATGGGGAAGAACAAATTGGTGTCAGTTAAACCATCTCAAAATGAGTGAAGAGAAAATAACACCCTTTTAAAAAGAGATTGTACAGTATATATTTTTTTAAAATCCTCAAAACAGTAAGTTTATATAACTTCACATAATTTTGATTCTCTGGCTTCCTAACATCAGATAATGTTAAGTAAAATTATTCTTTTAAAAATGTAGGTATAAAATATATTGGAAACAGAAAGGGAAAGAAATGAGGGAATTTGTACAATGTAATAACCCAATCCACTAAACTATAATGGTAACAATTTCTTTTATAAAGTGAGAATGCTAAAAGTTCATGATTTCTTCCCCCGTAATACTGATAAATAGTGGTGCCAGTAACATGAAGATTCTGTTGGGTAGGATTACCTCTCATTAGGCACCTTTCTGAGTCTAGTTACTATAGTATAATCTTTTAATTCTCCAGACAGTGAAGCATATTTACTTACAGGTTTATAAACGTTTGATTCTGGGGATTTTGGCACGTTGCCATTAATTACATGAGTTCATTTTAGAATGCACTTCATCTAGTACCTCTGAAGTGATATCAAGATTATTAAATGCTTTCAGATGAAGTACTTTTCACTGTTCACCAATCACAATTTTTCATTTATTTCCTGCTTATTTCAAGTTTCACAGTGGCGTGATAGTGTTGTGGACTGAACAGGAAGGGCAGATGATTTGTCGAGGTTGGGGAGATGCACAAGTTTTATTTTGCATGCAACAGAATTGTGCAAGGACCAGAACAAGGTACTTCTGTTCCCTTTTTGCTGAGCATCAGTGTTACTTCCAAAGCTGATTCTGGCTAGTGTGAGGCAGGCAAAGTTGTTTCAGCCCTTTCTGTTCCTGGCTCCTGCCAGTTCCCCGCTCAGCGGGTGCTGGGGTTTTTGTTTTGTTTTGTTTTTGTTTTTTGGCCCTTCAGTGCTGCTGTTGTCTTTTCTCTAAGCCAACTGGAATACAAGTGACCAAATTTATGGCAACTCTCCATATTCATCCATACTGAGTGGACTATACTCTGAGGTTCCCAGTCAGGTAAAGGTATGCCTACTTGACCCTGCCCAGCCAAGTCAGCCTTGCTTGATGGCAAGAGTGGGTGGACACTACTGGGTTTGCAGGGAGTACCACAGCATGGCAAAAGATCAGCATCCAAGAACATAAAATCTGCTTGAAGGTGGTGAGTGATGATTCTTGGAAGTTCTGGAAGTTCTCCCACCAAATTTCTGAATTAATATTATTGTGGAGTCCAGTTTTAAAAACTCATTGTTCCAGATCTTGTATGTTAGGGGAAAGTGTATGAATTAGGCAGAGAATGTTTTACAAATATTTAAGGGAGGAAATAATGTCCCACTGAATTCCCTTCCCCATTTTGAAATGCTCAGGCAGCATGAAACTCAGCCTCTCAAAATGGTAGAAGCATATGGTAAAGCATGAGTGAACAGGTTCTGTGTGTATGTATAGTAACCATTTTAAAATAATATGTATTTTTTTTACTGTGGATTTAATATTATAGACTCATAATATGCAAACGGAGTCTGCTTTTAATACACATTCATGGCATACATGTTAATAGCTCCAAAGGAGCTGTTACAAGATATGCTCTGAATATGTATTAGGAACAGTACACAATATGTAACTAAGACCATTCTATATTATATTATGAATCTATAATGCAGAATGCATGGCACACTGTTACACCTCAAAAGGAACTATTATGATTGATGTTATGAATGCATATTAAGAATAATATTGACTAAATGTTTATGGCTCCCTTTAACTGTTGTCCAGGGTAATATACTACATAGTATTCCTTTTTAGTATATTATTCACTATTTGCATAACATTTTTTTAAAGATACATTTATTGTTTTAGGAAAGGTTAGAAAGGTATTCTTTTGTTTAGAAATTATTGTTGTGCTTTGTCTCTGGCACTTTTATTACTCTTAACACCACTGAGTAAATTCAATGCAATTTTATGGGTGCTTGCAACTCTCTACAAATGCACGTAAAATAGAGTTTTCAACTGACACTGGGCTGAAACACCTCTTGCTTACCAAAATGAAAGAAATACCATAATCTCGAAAATCTCATTTTTCCTCCCAGTTGTATTTTACCTATTATATGTACAAATAACATCTAAAATTACTGTAATTGAAATAGACTAGTGTGATAAAATTGTTTCCATTTATTCAGTTTGTTTACTCTGTGCATCTGATAGCATTTTTTGTACTGCTGATATTACTGTTTGCTGATGGTGATTGGTACTTTCCTCATATGCTTCCTCCTCCACTAGCAATTTCATGCTGTTGCTATTCAATCTACTTTGCTGGAAATCTACTTATAAACAACGGTTATTCAGAAATTCTTTGAACATGTTTCTAAAGAGCTTTTTTAAAGAAGAAGAAGAAGAAGAAGAAGAATGTAATCTGTGATAGTGCTGTTTAGATAGTTAAGCATTATTCATACTTGGAATTCTGCCTCGGATTTGGGCCACACCTTCTGAAGTTTGTTTCTGGATAGATATTATAGTTCCAATATTCTAATTGCCACATTGTAATTTCTTTAATATTACTGCATTTTCAAATATGTTTGTTTAGAGTATAATGAATTACTAGCTGATTTTTGTTGTGTCAGTTTGTTTGCTTTTTACTGTGATCACTTCCCTGTCTACACAGGATACAGATGTGTGTGAATTCAATAGGATTTACTTCCTATTACTCACTTACTTGAGGGGCATCTTCAACAGAGGAAAAGGCTAAGGAATAAACCCTAAAAAATCTAGTGGGGAGTCCCTAAAACAGTTGGATGATGTCTTGTACACCTCATTCCAGCAACTCCTACAGCCAAGCTGCTGCCAAATGTATTGTTCTGCTTTCCTTTGGACAACACCAGCAAGGCCAAGAGGTGGGGTCTTGTTGCCTGGGCAGCGCAGGACCTCCATAAACAGTGCCCAGAATTGTGCCCTGGAAAGATCACTTCAGTGCTGCTAATGCAGCAAAACAATGTAAGAGGCAGCAGTTATGAATTGTTGATGTTGTTGTTGTTGTTGCTGCTGCTGCTGCTGCTGTTGTTTGTATACCGCCCTATGCCCGCAGGTGTCAGGGCAGTTTCTGCAGCCACAGCAGGCAATGTGATTGTCCTGTGGTTTAACTTCACCACCACAGTCACACTCCATTGCCTCTCAAAACAGATGCCAACGACAGCAACTTTTTGTTAAATATTTTTAGGATTGTGGGCATAATTCCAGTCACCAGTGCTATCATGCTAATGGGACTAAATCTGAATTTTTAATTTTAACTGATTTGTGGCCAGTTAAAAAAGCTAAATTAAGTTCTTCTCCACTGCCCATATCCAGAATACATTGTACTAGAGCTGAATAATAGCAATGGACTCAGTGGTCTATTTTAACAGAGGAAAATTGGGCAAATGAAACTTGTTAGCTATTTTAGCCAGGGGTCTCATTACCTCAGTGAAAAACCGTTTGTAGGCAATATTCAAAATGTCAGCAGGACCAATAATACACCCCTTCTATCACACACACTTTAGCACAGACACACAATCCAATTGACTCTTCTACCTTTTGCTAAGCCTCCTCTCCTCAGCTGGGGCATGCATATCAGCACAGACAAGTTATTTTCAACACTATCACCACACACTGGGTGGGGTTTAAAGCACCATGAGATGAGGATTGAAATCAGACCTTTCTTACTTCCTCATGCACATCAACTGAGGAGTGAGGAGGGCAGTGTGCATCCTCACTATGGTGTGGAAAGGTTTAAATCTCCATGCCACATTAGGGAAGACTGCTCCCTCCCCAGTTTATCAGAACAAATTAACTGACAGGGAGATTAGCTTCATTTACAGTGTGCCACAAAGGGAACAAAAAAAGGCCCTGCTTATTCCTCAGCTAAAGGGGGATGTTTAAACCTCTTCCTCACACAGTGTACCACAATGGAAGAGAGAAGAACCCATACTGGTTTGGAGGGGTCCTCAACGAACCAGTGTGCTTGCTGGTGGGCACCAGTGTTGGGTAAGGTAGGAAGCAGGATGCGAGGAAATGCCAGGGGTTAGATGCAGAGTTTCCTGGCCTCTTTTTTCCTTTATCTAATTAATCAGGTAGTGTTTAAACTAAAGGGAGCAACTTCTCAAGTAACTCAAAACTCTTCTTCTGTCTGTATAAATCATGGAAATACAGATGGTTCAATAAATTACAACATTTATTTAGAAATGCTAGGTTGGTCTTTATCCAGCCATGTATTCAGATTTTTTCATACCATGATGGTGGAATGAGTTCAAATAGGCACTTAATTAAGTTACAAACCTAATTTGCTTTCAAGGTTTCAAGTTACAGACAAGGCAGGGACAAGGCAGTAAATGAGAAATACATGCTCCCTTAGGAATTAAAAAACCAAAATGGAATACATGTCTGAATCTCTAGCTCAATTTAGACCTCACAGAGCCCTTGAAAGACAGACAACAGAGAAAGTAAGGCCTTGTGATCAGTACATTAGCAAAGCTGGAGATTAGTTTTGAGAGCACAATAGTACAGTCAGTTGAAACCAAATCTGATTGTGTGTTGATGAGAAACCAGGAGGCATTGCTAGGTACTTAAAGGATTCGGGGCATGGGCCCATGACACAAATTTGCATGTGCTAATTTATATGTATAGATGCCTCTGGGCAGATTAAGATGGCAGATAGCTGGGGTGGTCTCACCAGTACTGCACTTTGCAGGTAAGCAAACTATAGTAACATCCCTGATTATAATATTAGAGATTTATTTTTGTTTTAAGCGATTATATAAATTATAGTTTTTTTAAAAAACAAAACAAAACACACACACTTAAGACAAGTTACAGGTAGGTAGCCGTGTTGGTCTGCCATAGTCAAAACAAAATAAAAAATAAAAAAAATTCCTTCCAGTAGCACCTTAGAGACCAACTAAGGTGCTACTGAAAGGAATTTTGTTTGTTTGTTTGTTTTGAATTAAGACAAGGTTTTTCTCAATTTTCTCATAATTTCTCAAGGTTATGGAGAAATTATGGAACAGGCCATGGTCTGAAGGCACATGATGCTTCCACCATGCCGCTACTACTAATCAAGTCTGGATCTGGTTAATGCCTGGTTGGGCGATTACTTGAGAAACACAAGTATGCCTGCCTTACCTTCCACAAGGGGCCAAAAGTGGAGATATAAATGTAAGGAAAATAAATAAGTATATGCAAATTATGCCTTGCCATACCACTCCCCCCTCACATTTGAAAATGCAGTTGCATGAAATAAGAAAAACAGAACAAGATGTATTTGGGACATAGAACTTCTCGTAATTGTGAGAAACCTTACCACAAAATCATTTTCTGGTGATTTCTTAAGACAGGGTTCACCTCTAGTCACAGTTATAAGTGTCTAAATCTCACACAGGTCATGATAGATACATGTGTTTTGAGGAGTCTGCCTTACCGGTAATTATCTTCCTGTTATAGCTTCACACATGCTGCAGCCACAAGATTTAAATCAGCCCTGTACGGCTCAGGACCAGTTTACTGCAGCAGAGACTGTCTTACATCCCCAGTAGGTCCCTGCATTCTGTAGGAGGATGTCTCCTTGAAGTCCCTAAGATAGCAGAAGCCCACTCCACAGCAATTTGGAGCAGGGCTTCCAGCTTGCATCCCTACTCAAATATGAAATGTGCCCACTATTTTTTACTTTGCAGAAACAAGTAAAGGCATTTTTGTTTTGTTTTGACTTTTGTATACCCTTGGGTGTTGTATTTGTATTGATTTAAAACCTTTTAGTTGTTTTTTTATAATTTTAGCTTGCTATTACAGTATTGGTCAATTGTAAACCACCTTAAAACTTAAGTGAAAGGTGATTCATAAATTCATAAAAAATAATCAGATATAATAATTCTCCTCTGCTTCACTGTAGAAAAAGTAGAGTATCTGAACTAAACTGCCTGAACTGAAACAGGATGCCAGGACTAGATAGGCATTTAGCCTGATCTAACCAGGCTGCTCTTACCATCCTAAGGGAGTTGATCACAGTGTCACTAAGTATGCCGAGTATGTTTTTAGTAGATAAGACATGAAAAAACTGAGCTCCTGTATATCCTGTATTAACATAGGCTTTTAAAAAAAGATATCCAAGATTAACCCATGGGAGAGAAGAGAACCTAGTGAGTCATGTGACATTGGGCAGTCAGGACTAGCTGTCATAGTCCTGCTCCTAGCTCAGGTGTTGATTTCCCATCCCCAAATAATGGGTGGGGAGGTAGCTGAGGTCTAGATAACGGAGGTCATACCTTTGCAATTTTACAACCACCTTACAGGTACCTTACCTGGTGGTCTGGCTACTGAGTCATTCCACCAAATCTTAGGATTTTTAAAAAGTGTGCTGCTATGAATTGCCTTTCCTTTTCGGTGATTCCCCATCTGGTACTGTAGTCTTTTTAGTTTCATTGTTTACAGCATTTGCTATCTTTTTGTGAACCATTTCAGAAACTGTTGTATTAAGCGGTATACTGTATGTAAACATGAAATAAATAATAAAATAAATAGCCTTGCTCTACAAGGTATTTAATCATATTATATCAATAGTATACTCAGGTGCTGAGTTGTGGTAGTTGGCAACCCCTGGCTTAACCCATAGGGTAAGATGCTGCCTTTCACATCAGTTGGTGCATTTGCTGTGAATCCTTTTGTGCACGTCCCTCCAACCCCCCACAATCTGGGGGGGGGGGGAATAGGACCCAAAGCAATAAAGTCGTACCTTGGATCCTGAACACCTTGGTACTCAGATGTTTTGGCTCCTGAACGCTGCAAACCCGGAAGTGAGTGTTCCAGTTTGCGAACGTTCTTTGGAACCCAAACGTTCCACAGCTTCCGACTAGCTGCAGGAGCTACCTGCAGCCAATGAGAAGCCGCACTTTGGTTTCTGAATGTTTTAGAAGTCGAACGGACTTCCGTAACAGATTCCATTCAACTTCCAATGTACGACTGTATTCCAGTAATTCTGGGGTCAACATTGGGCTTCATTTGATTTTACTGCTGAGGTTCAACTCTGGAGGCCTACAAGTTGGTACCAATAGTAGTGAATAAAATACCTTTCCCTCACCTTTGAATTTCTGTGATGTATTCTAGGCTTCTAGGAAAGACAGAGGATACTGTTGGGGTACTTTGCATATGAAGTCTTTTACTACAAGTACAGGCGTCTCCCTAGTTACGCAGGGGTTATGTTGCCAGGTACCGCATGTATACGTGAAATGAACTACAGTGGAGAACACCATCTAAAAAGCCTGTAAACACCCAGTAAACCTCTAGGAACTCTTAATAAAACCCAGCAGCACTTACCACACTGGCAGGAATGGTGGCACTAGTGGCTCTTAGTCTTCCTCATCACTGGAGGATGATGTGGAAACGACAAGGGGGCGGGTAGACTGGTACCCCAAAGTCCTTGGCTGTGGCTCAGATTCACTTGCTGCTGATGGTACTGCTACATGTGTCCTGCAGAGGAACAGGGTAATGGGCAGCTGGCACTATTGTCTTTTCAGCTGATTAGGGTACGCTTGGGAAACCTCCTTGTCCGTGGATGCAGCTTCACCAGTGGTGTGGATGTTCTTCAAACTGAAGTGACCCTTCAAGCGTGCTGGTTTGGAACGCCTTCACAGACTGTTTCCCCTCTCCAGAAGCAGACTTGAAGTGTGCGAACAGCCTGAGAGCCTTCTGGCACAAGGTGTTGCCATCAATGGGGACATGCTTGCGGTTCATGTCTTCCAGCCACAGGTTCAGCACCTTCTCTGTCTTCACCAGAACCTTGTCCCACACATTCCTGGTGACCTTTGCAGTTGTTGGTGCACTCGCTGCCACTGGTGCCCAGATTTCCCTCTCCTGTATCTTGATGGCACATATGCAGGACTCATTCCTGCCTTACTTCCATGCAACAGCACACACGGCCATGCCATCTTGTAAACAGCCCAGCGCTTCCAGTTTCTCCTCCTGCGTGAGCAGCACTTGCTGCTTCTTGGGTTTCTCGGCACCTGAGGAAGATGACAATGCCTTGTGTTTAGGTGCCATCTCCGAAAACTCAACTGAAAACTCTGCCAAAAATCCACCAAATTCCATTACTGTACAATTGCTCCCTCGAAACCTCCTTTCAGACTCATGGGATCAAAGTTGCAAAGGCTGCTGCCTTTTTAGACCATTTTTGCCCCTTTGGAGCCATTTTTGCAGTTTAAATCAAATTATTTATTTCCCTGCACCGCACATTTACGCGGTCGTGTGCAAGTAGAACATCTCACATTGGGTAAAAGATCCTAGCATTGCAGGGCGTTGAACTTGTTGTAAGAATTGTATTATTACAATAATAATTGTTATTAATTTTCCAAGCAAACAGGCCACATGTCTGAGGCAGACAGGTCTCACACCATTTTGACTCTCAAAATGACCAAATGTTTACCAAATGGGTCTCTGCAAGGAAGGAGGGGTGAGGGATTTAATTGTTCCAGGAATTAAAGAACCTGCGGGAGAGAAACGAAAAGGGGGGAAATCTGGGCGGCTCTGCCGCTTTTACCTGGCCCTTGACCCCGCCCCCGGCCTCTGTCCTTTGTCCCATCCTGGCCGGAGGCAGGTCAAGGGCTGACCTGACCCAGGGGGAGTGGAACCTGACCAGGTGATCCCGCCCGGTGCCGCAAACACCGCCCACCTGGGAAGGGAGGGCGGGAATTACCATCTCAAAGGAATGGCCAGGCTACTGAGAAGAGACATCAGATAAGCCTTTTTGTGTGGTGTAGGTGTGATGCATCTGGGTGATGAGCTTGGGTTACACCTCTTCCGTGATTGATGTTTCTGGGGGTGGGCTAGACTCCAGGGGGGATTTTGAAATGTCTTTATAAGAGCATGCTTGCTTTGTTCTGGGTCTTTTCCCTGAAAACACCGTTGTTGCAACAGCTTCAATAAAGATCAAGCTTACTAGCTGCTTTGCTTCTCAGTTTTCTCTGGTTGGCCTCTGTTTGTTACTCCTACCAATGGAGAACCTGCAGAGGACTTTGCAAGGGCTCTTGTGTACCCCATAAGGGAATAAGGGCAGATTTTCTCTTACAACAAACTAGATGACCCTTGTGGCCTCTTCCAACTGTACACTTCTATAATTCTAAATGGGGGGGGGGGAAGGGGTGCCAAAATATTGGGCAGTGGTGCAGGTAAGCCCCACCGCGCCTAATCGACCACATGGCATGGTGTACACACACAATATGAATGGCAATGCCCATCAACTTTTTTGGGGGTGGGGTGGTGGCCCCCTTCGGATTATTTTATTGGGGGAAAGGCAAAGACCCCTCTGCCCCTAGGAGTTCACTCCTATGGGGGGCACACACCTGGACTCCTACATTTACTTGTGCCTCTTTAGAGATGGAACAAATTTAAAGTGTAATCTAGAAAAATGTCAAATCCAATGGCAAAACAAAATCGAAAATTCTTTCTAGTAGCACCTTAGAGACCAACTGAGTTTGTTCCTGGTATGAGCTTTCGTGTGCATGCACACTTCTTCAGATACACTGAAACAGAAGTCACCAGATCCTTAAATATAGTGGGGGAGTGGGGAGGGGTATTACTCAGAAGGGTGGTGGGAATGGGTGATAGGCTGATAAGTGTGGAAAACCTGTTGACGACTCTAAACGGCTGCAGTTAGTCTTGCAGGGAAATGCAAGGGGTGAGATGGCTAAAGATGGCTTTGTTATGTATAATGAGATAAGAATCCAATGTCTTTGTTCAAACCAGGTTTCTCCATGGTTTTAAGTTTGGTGATTAGTATTTTTCTCAGAAAATCTGTGGTGTCACGTACGTAGCTGGGAGCACTGATGGCATATGGTTTCAGAACAGAGTCCATATATATGCTCCCAGCTACGTACGTGACACCACAGATTTTCTGAGAAAAATACAATCTTTGAATAACCTTCCTAACAATACTATTCTAGTCACTATGGATGTGGAATCTCTGTATACCAACATCCCACACAACGATGGTTTACAAGCTATAAGGAACACCATTTCAGATAAAACCACAGCAGACTTTGCTACGAAACTCTGTCATTTTGTCCTTACCCACAACAACTTCAAATTTGGTGAGGACCTGTTCCTTCAGATCAACGGCACAGCAATGGGCACCCGCATGGCCCCACAGTATGCCAACATCTTCATGGCAGATTTAGAACAACGTTTCCTAAACTCCTACCCACTCAAACCTCTCTTGTACCTGCGTTACATTGATGATATTTTTATTATCTGGACACATGGTCAACAGACCCTGGACACCTTCCACAAGACATTCAATGACTTTCACCCCACCATCAACCTAACTATGAACCAATCTATGCAAGAAATACACTTTTTGGACACTACTATAAAAATACAGGATGGACACATAGACACCACCTTATACCGTAAACCAACTGACCGACAAACATATCTACATGCTTCTAGCTACCATCCCAAACATACCAAACAATCCATTGTATATAGCCAGGCCCTACGTTACAGCCGCATCTGTTCCAACTCTACAGACAGAGACTCTCACCTAAGAGATCTACAGCAAACCTTTTTAGAACTAAAATATCCACCTGATGAAGTTAAACAACAGATCGACAGAGCCAGACTGATACCCAGAGAGAACTTGCTGCAAGACAGACCCAAAAAAGAAAATAACAGAACACCACTAGTCATCACATACAGCTCCCAAGTTAAAACAGTACAACGCATCATCAGAGATCTACAACCTCTCCTAGACAATGACAGTTCTCTTTCTCAAGCTCTGGGAGGAAGACCCTTCATCGCATACAAACAGCCACCCAATCTCAAACAGCTCCTCACCCACAATAATACAAAAACAGGACTCAACATGGACACTGGTACCAGAGCCTGCAATAAACCCAGATGCCAACTTTGCTGCCACATAAACCCGGATAACACCATTACTGGTCCCAACAACATCAAACACACCATCTCAGGACTATTTAATTGCTCATCTTCCAACATTGTGTATGCAATCAAATGCCAACAGTGCCCTTCAGCTCTCTATATTGGACAAACAGGCCAAACCCTACGCCAAAGGATAAATGGACATAAATCTGATATCAGGAATCACAAGACAGAGAAACCAGTAGGAGAACACTTCAATCTCCCAGGACATTCTATAAAAGATCTCAAAGTAGCTGTCTTAATACAAAGAAATTTCAGAAATAGACTGGAAAGAGAAGTGGCTGAATTGCAACTAATCACCAAACTTAAAACCATGGAGAAACCTGGTTTGAACAAAGACATTGGATTCTTATCTCATTATACATAACAAAGCCATCTTTAGCCATCTCACCCCTTGCATTTCCCTGCAAGACTAACTGCAGCCGTTTAGAGTCGTCAACAGGTTTTCCACACTTATCAGCCTATCACCCATTCCCACCACCCTTCTGAGTAATACCCCTCCCCACTCCCCCACTATATTTAAGGATCTGGTGACTTCTGTTTCAGTGTATCTGAAGAAGTGTGCATGCACACGAAAGCTCATACCAGGAACAAACTCAGTTGGTCTCTAAGGTGCTACTAGAAAGAATTTTCGATTTTGTTTTGACTATGGCAGACCAACACAGCTACCCACCTGTAACTAAATCCAATGGCATTTAGTGTATTTAGGGCTGCTGGAGCCAGTGTCGGATTTACGTACAGTATAAGCTAAACAAGTTAGAGTTTAGGGCCCCACTCTCTTGCCCCCCCAATATACTTCTTAATTGTATTTCACTATTAATGTACTTCTTCTTAATTGTATTTCAGTTCAACAATTACTTTGATAAAATACATATTTTGTTATGTGCAAATGGCTTTAGATACCGATTAGATCCATAAATTACCACATAGCATATATTCAACACAAAAACAGTGACAATTTATGGTTGACAAAAGACAGCTGGACATATAAAGGTCCCCATTACCTTCAGCAGCTTAGGGCCTCATCAAACCTAAATCTGGCCTTGGCTGGAGCCTTATGACACCATATAAACTTCCCTGGGCCTAGAGGATTCGCGTTGAAGCAGAGCATTTGTAGAGTATATAGAAGAGCATTTGTAGAGTATACAGGTCTTTTGTTTTGCCCTGAAGAAGACCTTTCTCAAAAAAAGTCTGGGCCATATAGGTGAGCTGATATATATGTCAGCGCACCTAAAGGATTGCCCCCCCCCGTGAATTTACTCCGATAATATTGCGTAAGGGAAACGACGACACCACACAGAGGCCCAAAGGCCATCAGGTGCAACAGGTCCCGCCCGAATCCATTCCTCTTGTAAACAAAAAAGTTTACGCCATTCAGGGACAACAGCAACTATAGTCAGGCTAGTTGTTCTTTGGGACCAGGCCAGGCTCCGGTGTTTTTTTGTTTTTGTTTTTAATGTCTTCTTAAGTAAGTACCGCGCTGCCAGTCTGAAAAGAAGAGCCAGGCGGTTTTCGTGAGGAAACGATGACGGCGCGTGGGGAGGGGGAAAGAGAAAGAGAGCGCGAGAGCCCCAGTTTTGGCGGGAGGGGCGCGAGCCGCGCTCGGGCCGAAGCTGACGCCAGTTTCCTCGCTGGGAGGCTCCGTCTGGGGCCAAGCTAAGCCGCAGCCCCGGTGGGTGGGTGGGTGGGCGCGAGCGGGGTGCTAAACAGCCGGAGGAAAGGAAAGGAAAGGAAAGGAAAGGGGGGGGGCGCGGAAGAAAGAGGAGGAACGGGAGGGGAGATGTTGGGGAAGCGGCTGGCCTGGGAGAAGAGATCCTGCTAAAGTTACTTCTCTCTCACCCCCACCCCCTATTTTCCTTCCTTCCTTCCTTCTTTCCCTCCCAACCCCGGGAAGGAAGAGAGCAGGACTTCTGGAGAGGAAATGCCAAGGTAAAGGCGCTGAAGGAGGTTGCTTTTGTTTTGTTTCAGCCCGAAGCTTTTGGCTGGTTCCTCTTCTTCGCGCGCGGTGTTTTGGGTTAAAAAATCAACAACAACGTGTGTGTGTGAGTGAGTGTGTTTTGGTAGAAACCGGCGCGCCCGGCTGCTTTGCAAAAAAAAAAAAGTTCGGGCTTCTCTTTTTTGCGGCGGCGCATCTCCCGTCCTTTGCCTGCAAGCGAGTCAGATAATACGTATATATGTGTGTGTGTTTGTGTGAGAGAAAGAATGCGCGCCTCGAAGCCCATCTGAAAGACTTCTTCATTTGTTTCTTCCTTCAGGGTCTTGTGTTAGCCTTGTCGGGAGGAGGAGGAGAGGGGCGTTTAAGCTCTTTATTACTCGGAGGAAGAGAGCTTGGCAGATGTCCCAAGCGAGAGAACCTCTTCCTTCAGGGCCTGAAGGGCCAGAGCGCGCAGCTCCGGCTGAAAACAGTTTTTTGATCTCGCTCCCTCGAGGTAAGTTGCTCGAAAGTTTTTTGTTTTTTTTTCCTGGGGGAAGAGCCGCGACGGCTGAACAGCTGAAATTAGGCTGTGTGCATTGGGAAGGAGGGGGGTGGGTGTGTTGCCTTTTCCAGGCCGCATACAGCTTGCTTACCTTCCCCACATCCCGTTAGGAAAGCAGGGGGGATTCTTCTGCAGTACAGGCACAAAATGAGAGGTTTTGTGTCCCTGTGTTACTTCCTTCTCCAGTGCCTTCCTCTAGATGCGTTCAAGAAGAGATGGCCGTTCTTCACTTCTGGCATTTTTTGTTTGTTGCCATTTTTGCCACACCTCCCAAATTCCGAAGCAGGCCGAGGAATGCCGGACTAAATATGTACAAAACCCTTATTTTTCGCCTTGTAGAGTATATAGTAGTTTTAAAACTGGAGGGGAGGGGGCAGGTGCTCTCAGGCTAGGCCTTTATCTTCTCCCTACTAAGCTGCCTGAAAGTGTGTGCATGAGCAGCTGTTCCAGAGTAGATAGGCTTTAAAATGCTTTATATGCACAACAACATGTTTGTATAGGAAGGACTGTAGCTCAATGGTAGAACACCTGCTTTGCATGTAGAAGGTCCCAGCATCTCCAGGTAGGACAGGGAGGGACCACTATCTGAAACCCAGGAGAGCGGCTGCCAGTCAGTGTAGGCAATACTTTAGCTTGATGGACTAGGCCTACTGGTTGGTCATTGTAAGGCTGTTCCTATGTGTAGCTGGCTGTTTACTTTCAATTTTGTTTCAAAATTTGCCTTCCAGTTTCACTAGGGGATAAGTTTAAAGTGAGCACATTCAAGTAGGAGGATGGTCATGTGACACTGTTTATGTAAAGGTTTCCGTGTTTTAACAGCATTTAAAGTGTTTTAGATTTTGGAATACCTTTTTCTGTAAATAAAATGAGAGGCATTTAAGTCATTTTTTTTTCTTTTAAAGACAATATGTAGTATTTTAACCACTTCATGGTTTTTATTCTTTTAGAACTGACACTTTGTCTTTAAATGATACTCAACTATGCACAATAATATTTGAAGAAAGACCAAAATAAATACTTACACTAGTCCACAACTGTATAGTGACAGTATTGTTGGAGCAGCAATCTAAACTCAGGGATGAATTTGACACACTAGAAATATGTGTTAATAATATCAAACTTTCCTTCTTGTAGAAGTGCTTAACTATCCTTGCCATGTAACTTTCGTCAGAATTAAACTTCTAAAGAATTCATAGGGAAAATCAATAACAGCCCAATCCAAGGAAGGTTTACTTTAAAGTAAATCCCACTGCGATCAGTGGGATTTTCACCCTCATAAAGCACATTTGATTGCAGCCTTTTAATAAGTTAAATGTAAATTCCATTTAACATGGTGGTACATACTGAATAAAACATGCATAAGATTAAACTGTATGGGACAGAGTTGCTACAGAGGTTACTAAGGTAACTTTTCCACTTACACAATGGCAGTAACTAAGGGTATCTTTTACCAGTGTTGTCCGGTGCACGAATTACACCTCTCCCTGGGCAAAGTTGGGGAAAGTCATGGTCATTCATGCCCTAGTGACCTCCAGGTTGGACTTCTGTAATGCATTCTACATAGGATTATTAGTGTTTTCAGAAACTTCAGCTAGGACAAAATGCTGCTGCCAGTTTATTATCTGGAGTTGGGTGTATGCCTGCAAACAGAGTTGTTTTATGGAACACTTTTTTGAGCTATTAAGGAACAATATATAATGTATGGACATACTGGGGCCACTTCCATGAGCATTTCTCAGATCTGAAGCCTATCTATGGTCTGTTGCAGTGTATGGGTACCTCATTTACCTAACATGCATGGAGATGCAAACAAGAATCAAACTTACTTGCTTTTTGAGATGCCTTAAATGTATCTCAGGACTTAAAAACCCCCACAAGATTCCTTCCCATAGAATCTGTATTAGAACCATTCCTCTTTGTATGGCTGTGTTGTCATCAAAGAAACAGTGATGTGACGCTTCCCATTCATAGTTTGTTTGCGTGAAACAAACCGCAATCCCTGGTTGGATGTAACACTAATCCGGGGTTGTGGTTTGCTGCATGCAAAACAGCAGTTCAGGGCAAACTGTTAACTGTGATTATAGTTGGTGCATGCACATAACATTTTATTTTAGAGTCAATGGAGACTAAGGTATTTGTTTTTTTCCAATAAAGTTCACATGCAGTCTAGATCTAGTGGATCTTTCTGGCCCTCAAAAAACACTCCTTGATAAACTGGTTTCATTCAGAAAACAAAAGTTCACTGCAGATAGACCCTGCATTAGTCTGCAGTGTATCCATTTGCAAACAGATCTAGGTGGCCCCAGCAACACTCCTTCCAATACCTTGCTACTACTAGCCTAGCTGCCAACAAGAACAGACCAATAAGATGTTTGAAATGCAAGTTCATATTATCTCCCAAGCACGTTAAGCTGGATTCAGGGATTTAATGATGATTTGTCCGGTTATGGCACAAATACCCCCAAATATTGATTCCCACAATGTGACCACTTTTCACAGGTCCACTGCATGTGCTGGTGTGACCCTGTTGACATGCACCTCCTCCAGCAAGTTTGGGGTGAGTGAAACTGATATGGGCTGGTCTGGCTGGTGCTGAATTTCTTTAACAGCGGCCGACACCGATATTAAGGAAAATGGATTTGAAGGTGGCATACACCAAGATTGCAATTACCAATTCTTTCTTCATTTGCCGTGGCCATATGCAGGGAGAAAAAGGCATGGATAGCCTAATCACAGGAAGAGTTTTAAAGCTCACATCAGGTGACTTGACGCTGCATACCCCGTTGTGGATGGCTTACTCTAGAATCAATCAAGATTAAAAGCAGGTTGAGGACAAGCATAAATGATTCAACATTGAGAAAAACTACATTTCCAGCTATGTATTGTTATTTGTATCCCATATTTAATGTGTAATCTCAGTGCCATTTTAGATACCAGTACAAAGAGAGATGATCTATTTATGCTGTTTAGTGCTACAGTTGAAAGATCAGCCTCAAAATGTTGCCATTTTCTTAAGCCCAAACTATCCTGTGCAGCAGACCCACATCTTTTAAAAGCAGATGAACACCAGTAATGTATAAAGTGGAAGATGAGGATGTAATTTAAAAGGTCATAAGGGTGTGTGATTGTGGAGAGAGGAGGCTGAAATTTTCCCCTGCCAATGAAATTAGGAGTTGTCTGGATGTCAAGCTGCCACCCTATTTCCCTTATCTTCTGTAATTCCAGATGTATGGGTGGTAGTCAGTGGTGAGAAGTACCGTATTCAGCACATAGTTATAAATCATTACTTAGTTGTGGTGTACCAGTAGTGGAACATTCTTCCTAGAGATTTTTGCCCCACAGGTGCTTTTCTATCCTGTTGCTGCCAGGCATATACATTTTTATGTTCCCAAATGTTTTAGATGCAGTTTTAATTTTGCTAACTATTTTATTATTTTGTGGCTTTTAGTTTGCTGTATTTTTTGTATTTTCATGTTATTTTGTAAACTGCCCTGAGAATATAATTGAAGGGTGGCATAAATATACTTATAACAAAGCAAATTGTGAAGTTTCTGCCTTCCTTGCCATAATTGAGGAACTGCAACCAGACTTGCAACAATTTGTTGGTACCTTCTCCTTCACATTCTACCTTGCATTCATGCTATCATTCTGAATGTTTAATGGACCTCACCATTACAAAAGATAAAACAGTGCAAGCAGATACTTCCTGAAACCCCTGAAACAAAGACTGATTAATTGAAACATTGGTATGTTTATAATTAGGGGGAAGATCTTTTTTCTGGATGAGAGCTGAGTTCTGGCTGCTCTGGTCTAAAGCACAGGACAAGGGAGTGGGTGCAAGATCTGAGCCAAATGGAGCCAAACTCTAATATGGAAATGTGGGGGCCTTGTCTCTCATTGAAATTCAGCCAATGGAATGGACCTCCACTGAGTAGATTATGTACTATTCAGTCAATAGCTGCATTTGCCTTTGTATGATGATGCTAACAGGAGTCAGTAATATCTGCAAAGCTTGAGGGACAGCAGCCCATAATACGCACAGTTGAGTCATCATGTAACTTACTGTAAAAGTTTCTGAGTTCTGATTTGAGTTAGAGCTTTTTGAGTTTGGAGAACTGCAACAAGTAAAGTGATGCAGCTGTCTTTTAATTTTATTTCTCCTGCTCACCCCCATTCCCCTTTGGTTAGAGAGGCTTCCCACCTGTGTTGCAGTTGCCTGAAAGTGCCACTCAAGACTCATAGATCTGTAACCTGTTGTGAACTAAAAGTATTCTAGAACAGTGGTTCCCAATTGGTGGTCCATGGATCCCAGGTGGTCCATGTAACCCACACAAGGTGTCTGTGGCACCGTTCACATAACTACCATAAGGGTATCAAAAAATTCAAAAGCAGGTGATCCATAGCTTGGATTTAAAAAACAACAACCAGGGGGTCCACAGTACTTCGCTAACTGGGGACCACTGTCCTAGAAGATACATTTATAGCACAATCTTATGCAGTAGGAAACCGTGTTGTGTTCAGTGGTGCTTTTTCCCTAATAAGTGTGTTTACGATTTCAAACTTAGTGAGGTTTTTATTTACTGTTTAATAATACAGAAAATGCTAGATAAGTGAACAAAGTGATTTTCTAAAGACGTTTTGCTGCATATCAACTCCAAATTGGGTTGTAACCTGAGGTTGGTAAGTGTGAAATGAATATACTGTAATTCTGGCGTATAAGACTACTTTTTAATCCAGGAAAATCTTCTCAAAAGTTGGGGGTCGTCTTATACGCCGGGTGGAGAATCTGCGGCCGAGTATATCTCAAAAAGTTGGGGGTCGTCTTATACACCCAGTCGTCTTATACGCCGGAAAATACGGTAGCAGTTCACAGTCTCTTAGATGGGTAGATATGCTTTGGAAAGAGGTACTTTTTATGAGAGAAAGCTATGACATTTTTTGCTATTGTGCTCCAATAGAAATAACAGTAAATCAATATTGCTAAAATATCAAGTTTCACAATTACTCTAATTTTTCCAGATTTTGTGCCGCCCTTTACTGGTAACTGGTTTTAATGTTATGAGTAATTGGATTCCCCCTCCTTCGCCTCTTAACGGTTGAAAAAGTTACTAAGATTTTTTCGTATTTATTAAATGCAGTTTTGAGTGATGAGCAATACCCTTTGAGACAATAGTGTCTTGTATTACCGTCTTATGTTACATTGTTCTTCTTGCTTCTAACACAACTATGAATTTATTAGTATCAGCCAAGAAAATGCAAGATTTCTCGACAAGCTTAAGTGTAAATGTCGCAAGGACATACTTCTGCATTCAGTTTCTTGTGCATAATTTCAGTTAAGATGATTAATGCCCATGTGGCAGTGACACATGCAGTCAAAGCCTAAACAACTTTAGTGACATTGGCTTTTACCTCATACCACTTTGGTCTGCTTAGTAAAGCAGTTTCCAATCTCAGATTCTTTTCCAGTCAGAACTTTGAACTGAGTGATGCGGTATGGGCAAATGCAACAGAGCTGGTATTTCCTTTGAAGTTTCTGCTGCAGTCATTGCAATGCTAAAAAGGCAAACAGCTTTTTACTTTGAAATATGACATGGCTCTTTATCATAGAATTGTAGAGTTGGAAGGGACCCCAGGGGTCATCTAGTCCAGCCCCCTGCAAAGCAGGAATCCTGCCCATAGCTGTTCCTAGGTGGGCTCGAACCACTAGCCTTCTAGTTAACAGCCAGGTGCACTGATCCATTGCACCACAGAGACCACCTGCCATGGAACCTTTAAGGAAAGATCTGTCACCAATCACAGCTCTTCATTGCACATGTACATTGTTTAACTGAACTGCAATATACATATCTAAAGGTTGGCCATGAAAATATCTAAAATGCACTTCTTAAATTCAAAATGTTTATGCAAAATTTGCTTTCCCTTTAATTATGTTTGCCAGTTCTAAAATAGTGCAGATTGGGGGTATTTGTAATTGCTAAAGTATGTAGACTGGAAACTACTTCAAAGGTTGGCCACATAAAGATATCTGGAATTGCTTTATTAAATAGGATTTTGGTCATATGACAGTTTTGGGTTTTTTTAAATTTAGATATATAAATGTAACATTTTTCTGTATATCAGAAATCTTCAGCTTCCGTGTGTGTATGTGTATACATACAGGGTGAGTCTTTTAAAAGAGGCCCCGTGGAACATGTGTACTCTGTATCCACGGGGCCTCTTTTGAAGGACTCACCCTGTATATACATACATATATGACACGACTAAACAGCAACATACATGCACACACGTGCGTGCGCGCACACACACACACACACAGTGTATCTATGCAGCATGACTCACCCTTTCTTGTGATTCTGGCCAAAGTACTTTGGAGTTTCAGGTTTTCAAATGGACTGTGAAGAACTTTGGAGGTTCAAAGTTTTTAATAGTACATAACTCCAGTGCTTTCCAATAACACAGAGCGAACATGATTGTTGCTCTCTTGAGGTTTCATCCCATGTGATCAGTGATGTTGGAATGAGGGAGATCATACTAACATGTCATGCCCATGTGACCAACACTTTGTAAGACCAGCAGGGTGGCCTTTTGGTGCTTCTCTCAACTGAGGATGTAAGAAATGAGAGGGCCTCTAATAAGGCCTTCTCGGTATCAGCTTCAACACTTTGGAATGACCTCTTTATGGAGGTGTACCTTGTACCATCATTGCTTTAATTTAGTTCACAGATGTGGAACGATAGGTATTACAGAATTACAGTATAGCTGGAACTTCTGCTGGCCTGCTGATACTATTGCTGATATTTTAAATATTTTATATTACATACTTATGCATTTTTTAAAAATTTGCAGAACTTCCTGTGACCATTTTGTAAATGCTGGTATAGAAATCCTTAATTAAGTATATAAAATAATACTTGAAAATGATATCATTTTTACAGTGGGTGACAAAGGTTTCCAGCTGTTTAACAATAGCAACAACTAAGGACTCAGCTATACAGCTGCAAATAAAACGTTTTAAATGTGTTTTAAGTGCAATACACAATGTGACACTAGATGGCGATGGTGAGCCTTATGGAAAATTCAATGCATTTTTAAAAAGGCTTTTTAAAAAAGTGTTTTCAGAACATTTTTTTAAATGTGTGTAGATTCCACATAAAACTCACCCTCTCAGTTAGACTACAGAAAAAAGAAAAGGAAAGAAAGAAAACCAAGGGGAAAACCTGGAGTGGGTTTTTGTATGAAAAGGTTAAGACTGAGAGTTCGGTTTTGGTTCTCAAAATACATTCCTGTGCTAAGCATATCTTCTAAGATACTATTTACCCTTCATTAACTCTTAACAGTATTTCTGGACCTCTGAGCCACTATGCAAACACTTGGCTCCAGCTTGGAGAACTCTGAGATCAAGTAAAAACCACCACCACCAAAGCAGATCCCACAAGCGTGAAGTCTCTTTACCCCTTAGTATGTTTCAGTGCCTGGCGTGCTCTGGTCCATGGGGTCACGAAGAGTTGGACATGACTAAACGACTAAACAACAACAATGTTTCAGTGTGGGAATGGTTAGGACAGAGGGAAAAGTAGTTTTCTTAACTTGCTGCAACTGAATAATAAATTGGGAGAACAATTATTATATAATTTTAGTTATGCTTAATCTCTTTGCTAATACTTAACTCTTGTATAAGAGAACAGTTTGGTAAATTCTTGTTGATATACCGGTAGCAGCTTGGAAAGGAAGGTGTAAATCTTCTTAAATTGCTTATGGTGTGATCCTTTGCTGTTGTTTAGAAATATGTGATAGAGGAAGAACAGCGCTAGGAGAGAGAGAGATCAGAGAACCTTCAAATAACCCAAATATACAAGTAGATGCAGAAGACCAGCCTGTCTGGGGGAATTGCACTGGTGATGACCTCATCAGAAGTAAGTATTTCTAGAGCTAATTGCTGCTGTTTAGACTTGCCTTTTTAGTGTAATCTTGTACTGACTGTTGATGTAGCTAAATCTGTGTCAAATGCATTTGTGTAGAACTGTAATGTGTGTCAATAGAATTTCTTCTCAGGGATGATTTCTGTCAGTCTTCATCATCAAAGAGTACCTAGAGATAAACAAGCTGTTTTTGTAACTTGAGCTAACATGCATTATACCATGTATGGCAGAGCATCTGTGCAATTATTATTTTAAGATCCCATAATGCTGTTTTCCATTAATTCCAAGGAAGGCAAATGTCCTTTGAACAATCTTGAGATTTGTCAGTCTTGTTGTGTGTTAGGGAAAGAGGAGAGTGCCTTCAGATTCTCTACAGAAGGCAGTGATTCAAGTTTTCAAGTTATAAATTCAAATTTCATCCAGTGAGTAGCTAGTCTTAATGACACTGATTATCTGCTCGTGCCTGTCTCCCCCTCATACAGATGGGATAATATAGGGCTAGTCCTATTGAATCCTGCTTGTGGATTTCCCATGGGCATTTGGTTGGCCACTGTGAGAACAGGGTGCTGGACCTAGAGGGGGTGTTCACCTGACCCAGCAGGTTCTTATGTTCCTAATTTCGAGGTCTGCAGTGAACAGAGATTTTCACAACAATAAATGGGGGTGTGCAGAAAAGTGCAGTGTATGTAGGAAGTTGTCTTATGTGTAAAATCTTCACTTCCTCAGTGGCTTTAGAAGATTGGGGTTGTTATTTGCATGTTTCGTGCAGCACATGTTCTTGATGGGTCTTCCCTAATGGTCTAGTAAAATTGCATTGGAATTATGAAATATGAGCGTTCCATTGTGTAGAAAATGGAATCAGTCAAAAATAAACATTTTGGATTGAAGACATACAAAGCAATTATTTGGAAAAAAAATAAGAATTTAAGTAAGACTGATTTGCCAAGGAGCTTGCTTTTCTGTGTTGCATTGAACATCATATGCATCATAATTTTAACAAGAGCCTTGCTTTCTGTTTACTGCTACTTTAATGACTCAATATTTTTTTCTCCTTCCAAATGGATTGTTTATCCACCTACGCAGTTTCAAATATTGCTCTGTTTGTTATAAGTCTCCTCAGCTTTCCCATTATAAATGTTTCCAGATGTTTCATTTTTCTTATTATTGTAAAAAAGGCAAGATAATAACTTTTGGGCAGTTAAACAGCTTAACACTGTCAGGAAATTCTTCTTAATGTTCAGTCTTAGTCCTTGTTCTTGTCATTTGGACACCTTGCTTCAGCTTCTACCCTGTGGATCAGGCCTGGGGAGTTTTGTTCAGCCTGAGAGCTGCATTCTCTCATAAGCAGCTTTCCAGGGGCTGCATGCCACTGCCAGGCATAGTGAGAAGCAAAAGTGGATATGTCACTTGCCTTCCACAGCAGGATACATTCCAGCCTCACAAAGGTCCATGATTCTATCCCACCTCTCCTTCCAGGTATTAGCAGGAAAAGCATCTCCATCCAGGCAAAAAGCACTTGAGATGGACACAGAGGCCTGGGAAGGGACATGACCTAAGGAGAGCCCTGACTGAGGGCCAAACAGAGGCCTGAAGAGCTGCTTTTCACCTTGTGGCCTGAGATTCCTCACCCTTTCCGTAGAGCAGCAGAAAATAAATAGGGTCCATCATGTATGTGACAGCCCTTCAAATTTTTGAAGATGACTGTTACATCTCCTCTTAGATGTCTCATATCCAGGCTTCATGTGTTTAATTCGTTCAACAATTCCTTCTTTGTGTTTTCTTTAAAATTGAAATTTTCCTAGTAAATTAAGAGAAGTTTAAAATTAAAAAATGAGAAGTAATTGTCACATCATGCCTTGCTATTTTCACCCTTCAAAGTCCAATGTTATGCAGCCGATCATATCAGCGTTTAATTTGAGCCACAGTTACAGGTAGGTAGCCGTGTTGGTCTGCCATATTCAAAACAAAAAATTAAAAAATTCCTTCCAGTAGCACCTTAGAGACCAACTAAGTTTGTTCTTGGTATGAGCTTTCGTGTGTATGCACACAAAAGCTCATACCAAGAACAAACTTAGTTGGTCTCGTAAGGTGCTACTGGAAGGATTTTTTAAATTTTGTTTTAATTTGAGCACCTTTAGGATCTTATGAGACATTTTCCTTGAAAAGAGAAGGTGTCTGATTCCATTGTCACCATTCACATAAGAACATAGCCCATTCTGCCAAATTCCACCAGTATACTTGTTTTTCCATTATTTTTCTTTGTTTGAATGACACATTACTGCAAAATCATCATAGCAGGAGTTAATTCAGCACAATTTGTTCGATATTCTATAGCAATAAGCAATAGAAGTTGGAGGAGCAATAGGCATGGGTCTTGTAGACTTGTTCAGATTTAATCTTCCTGTTGCTCAAACAGGGCTTCAGCTTTGTGATATTTAAGAAAACAAGAAGCATCTCCCATATATTCAAACTGTCATGAATAATTGATTAATAATAATCCAGTTCTCAAGATTAAATAGCCTATTATATGCTGAAGTTTTACAGATAGAAAGGTCACTGCCATCCATCATTTCAGCTTCAAATTTATCCTCTTCTTCACTAAACATCCACCTTGTTCTTTCTGGGAAGGGGTATTTTTATCCATATTGGAGGGAGCAGGGAGGATAAACTTCTGGGATATATTGTGCACTATTCAGTAAGTGGAGAAATTAGGTAAACCCAAGCCATAAAAAATGTAAAGCAAGCAACTTTCAAGGTAATGCACTAATGTACTAAAATAAAAATAAATAAAAATCCCCCTTGGTGCTTGAGAAACTGAAGTGGTAGTTTTTTCAGTGTCCGAATTTGCCCGTATTAGAGAATTGTTCTCTGAGGGGCTAATCATTTAGGACTGATTCACATGATCAGTCTTGTCAAGATAATACCTTGCTTGTGTGAAATCTCTATTGCATTCTCAGCTCTTAGGTGGAGTTTCCTTATTGGGTTAGTTTACACTGAGGCCAAAAAGAAAATATACTGAAAGCTACTTTGTGCCAAAGTTATTTATCCAGTCAGATGATGTGATAGGTTTCAAAGAGTGATTTTAATAATGTACAGGACTTTCACTCATTGCTCAGTTATATGATGTTTTGTATAATGGGGTGTTTCTAGCTACCCCACCCTTGCCCGTAGAAGTCTTATAAGAAGCTGCTGCAACATCATCATGGGAGTGGTCTTTCTAGGACTAAGGTGAAACTGTGAAGCTCCCTTGTTATTTTTGCTATTAGATGCTGCATGTTTTATTAATCTTGTTAAATTTATAGTATTGAAATGTGCTTTTTAGTATGGCTGTTATATTTGCTATTGTTTTGCTATGTTATTTTGAAATTGTTTTTGAAGTGTTTGTTTGAAATGTATTCCTGTTTTCTTTGCTGTAAGCTTCTTTGAGCGTGATTTTGTGTGTGTCAGAAAGCGGCATACAAATTGAATGACTGGCTGAATGAATGTTTTCAGGTGATTGGAACCAGGACTTGAATGAGAAAGAACTGTCAGTGTTATCAAGCTTTGTATTAAGAATTACCCATATATACTGAACTTAAATCTAAGAGAAGGACACGAGGCTACTACTGTATCTTCTAATTGTTCAAAAAGTGTTGGCCATATTAATAGCGATGATTCTAAAGAGGACTAAATCTACAAGCAGTGTGTTATCTGAAGGAATAACTTTGCTTCCCTGCCTAAGATTGATGTTTGCTATTTTTATTATGTATGAACAATCTGGTGCTCATTTGCCTGGGTGCAGGGTCCAGTGAGCAGAGTGGGATTTGCCTGTTAGTAGAAATGCACAGGAGGGACATGGGTGGCGCTGTGGGTTAAACCACAGAGCCAAGGGCTTGCCAATCAGAAGGTCGGCAGATCGAATCCCTGCGACGGGGTGAGCTCCTGTTGTTCGGTCCCTGCTCCTGCCAACATAGCAGTTCGAAAGCTCATCAAAGTGCAAGTAGATAAATAGGTACCGCTCCAGCGGGAAGGTAAACGGCATTTCCATGTGTTGCTCTGGTTCACCAGAAGCGGCTTAGTCATGCTGGCTACATGAACCGGAAGCTGTATGCCAGCTCCCTCGGCCAATAAAGCGAGATTAGCACCGTCCGCAACCCCAGAGTCATCCGCGACTGGACCTAATGGTCAGGGGTCCCTTTACCTTTACCTTTAGACATGCACAAGATTATGCTGCATGTTCAGTCATTAATCCAAAAAGTTTTAAGTAATGTGAACCCCAAGTCAGAAATGATTATCTTAACAGGGGAAAAGTCCTAATGGTTTGTCACTATCCTTTCCTTGTTAATATCTCCATAACTCTGATCAGCAACTAAAGCTTTGATAAATAAAGTACATAAAGCAATATATTGTTTGAAGCAAATATTACTTAAATCACTCTCTGCACCCCCACCCCCGTAGCTGTAATGCATCCTTATGAACCTACCAGAAATAAAGCTGCATTTTATGTTAAGATGTATGTTTCCATTTGGTTCCAGTATATTTCAAAGAAGCTTGCCTGTGTATAGCATACAAAAAATAAGAGCCTGCCCACACCTTTCCTGAAATAATACTGTGGAGTAAGTTAACTGGCATTGTGATAGTCTGCAATTTTCTAGAGTAATGATATATTCAATTAACCATATTTAGCATTTGAAACACAAAATTAGATACTTTGCCAAATTGTAAAGGTGTAAGATGATTTAAAATGTTAGCCATCTCCAAAATAATCAGTCCTTCAGTAGCACAAGATATTTTAAAACAAAAATGGTGTGGTAAATACTCACAGATACACTTTACTACCATCTATATGACAATAGTGCACTCTTCGAGTATATATAAGGTGTATATCTGAATGGAATAGATTTGTATTTGTGTGCTGTGCAGGTTGTCCTTGAACGTAACTATGAACAAAAGCACACTTGCCTACATCTGTCTGTGTACCAAGGGTTAACTAGAGTGGGTAGTGGCTGCATAGCTGATTTAATTCAGTTTTCAGATATAAGTCTACACTTCATAGTGGTATATAGATAGAGACAGACTCTCACATGTATAGGTTTTGCATTTCACTTGCCTCAGAACCACACTGAACCTGGCTGCAGATCTACCAGAATATGGCTGAGTGTTGTTATGCATCTGGAGGTTTGGGAAATGTTGTAGACCTTGCCAAATACTGCACCTGACCATAAGATGCACCTAGTTTTTAGAGGAGGAAAGCAAGAAAAAAAGCTCCCCATCCCAATTTGACAGAGCGTGCGAGGGAGAAAGATTCTCCTCCATGCTGGCTCCTGGCTGCTCTCATGCAAGTCACAGAGCCCCTCGGATGGAGGGAACTCTTAAGTGTGTTCTAAAGCCCTCTTCCCACCCCCTCGTGCGGGCGTCGCGTGGGTGACGTGCCACGCCCCCGCCGCTCCGGGAACCAAAGTCCCCAGCTCCGCCACTGCCAGGGACCACACATTCGCTCCATAAGATGCACAGACATTTCCCCTTACTTTTTAGGAGGGAAAAAGTGTGTCTTATGTAGTGAAAAATACAGTAGATATGGAGGTCTCTTGCATGACAGGACTTGATGTCACTGTGCCAAGTTGGGGCAGGAGGCTCCAGTGCATGAATATATAGCCTGTTATGTGTCTAAAGACTGCAAATTTTCAGTGAGTGGAATTCAGCTATGAGAAAGGTTCCAGAGGTGCATCTCTAGAATTGCCAATGAATTCAGTTATTCAGTACTAATACTATACTGGAGTGGAATCCAGTAATTTTGTCCACTTCTGACTTTAGAAGATGGTATTAGTCCATGAGGCCTTTTCTCTGGCACTTCTTTCAGGGCTGGAGACTGTTTTTAAGAACATTTATAGTTAGTATCAGTCGGAGCTGTGTTATGGTTTAAATTTAAAATGTAGAGATATTGTGGTTAAGAGTTGCCTCTTAAGGATGTAAGGAGGAGGATAGCAGACCTGGTTTCTTTCACTTTTGTGGTGAGCTGAGTAATTATATTTTGCTTAGGGCATGAGAGTTGGAACTGCTGCTACTTATAATTTGTACTTGGAAATGCAGGCATATATTGCATATTATGTGTGGCTTTAAGCCTTTTCCTTTTTGAGCTAGAGGGAGTTCAGTATGTGTGAAGAATACTTCACTTAGAAATATTCACAACTTGAGCTGTGTCCCTGTGCTATAAATATACCACAGTTCACTTATATAGCCCTGAAAACAATGGGACTAATGCTTCTCTGCCGTGGTACACGGAGTGCGGCAGTATCCCATCAAGATTGCTATGGGGAATGGGACCTGTGTAACTCAGTGGAGGGGAGAAGACAAGGCTGGATGTGACTTGTAGAAGACACATAATAGCTTGATATGGAGTGTGCGTGCGTGCACATGTACACATGCACACGTAATGGGACTGGGGTAGAGTTATGTTCTATGTGAAAATACTTGCATACATGGGCACTGCAGATAAGAACACTCCAATTACAGTCGTACCTTTGAAGTTGGACGGAATCCATTCTGGAAGTCCGTTCGACTTCCAAAACATTTGGAAACCAAAGCACAGCCTCTCATTGGGTGCAGGAAGCTCCTGCAGCCCATCAGAAGCCGCAGAAGTCCCATCAGTCGTTCGGTTTCCAAAGAACGTTCGCAAACCTGAACACTCACTTCTGGGTTTGCAGTGTTCGGGAGCTGAAACTTCCAAGGTGTTCCGGATCCAAGGTACAACTGTATTTGATTTTAAAAAATAAAATTACAATTCTTTTAATGGCTTCACCAGTAGATTCTTCTCCATGAAGTTTGGAAGGGGAAAGGAAATGAAAGTTATTGACTAAAAATAGGAAAATATTTACACATGGTTGTAGCAACTGTGTGTGTTAAACATTATTCCATGTACAAAGTATTTTTGAAAAATAACCTAATTTCATACAAAAACATTGGTTATGTTGGAAATATTTGTAAATGTGGTGTGGACTAAATAAGCTCTAACAGGACAATGTTGTTTTGTTCTATACATTTCTGAAAAAGAGAGGAGCATTTTTAATTGAAGTATTCTGTTGTCTTTTGTAAAAATAAAATAAAAAATGCTGCATGTGTTTTATCATGGCATATCTTTACAATGTTCAAAATAAAGCAAAAAGCTCTGCTGATATTTGGTGCCCATTCAGTTAATTCCACAAGATAAGGACTTCTGAGTACCTCTGGCCTCCGCTATATTGAAACTATGGGAGCATAATGATTTCATAGAGATTTATATCTTCTTCTGTGAACTGAGAGGAGGATCAGAATTTTAACTTGCTTGGGGGGGGGGGGAAATAGCATGGATAATTTCATCCCATTATGGCTGTCTTTGCCATCTCCTTCGTGAATGTTCTTTTACAAATTTACAAGAGCAAGATTACTGCTGTTTTTCTTTTCTTTCTCAGTTTTGAAACCTTATGGTCACTGCTTATAAGGGACATGAAACTCTATAGTCTAGTAAGAAAAATGTTTTAACCATTGGGGTGGGGTGTGTGAGAGACTGAAAGAGAGGAGTTGAAAACCAATATTGTACCTAAAGTGTTTGGCACTGATTTCAAATAAGCTACACTTGACTTTCTTTTAGGTAAGAAAGTGTATCAGTTTTTAGAAAGTTTATCTTTGCAATCCATGGTCAATAATTTTTTCTTGCATTACTGTAGCAGAGGAATTACTTTATTAGTATTGTTTGAATATCTTTCATGTTATAAATATAAATATTGTGTTCTAAGTTCTTTGTATTAAATAATACAGTACTAAGTCATAATTTTGCCAGAAATATAGTAGTGCACCCAACATTGCAGTTCCATAGGCACTACAGACTTCCATGCATGCAGTGGAACCCCATTGTCCTCTTCTGTCATCTCCAGCTCCCTTTTGTTGTTGTTCAGTCGTTCAGTCGTGTCCGACTCTTCGTGACCCGACTGAATGACTGAACAACAACAAAAGGGAGCTGGAGATGACAGAAGAGGACAATGGGGTTCCACTGCATGCATGGAAGTCTGTAGTGCCCATGGAACTGCAATGTTGGGTGCTCAAAATCAGCTGTAGAGGATTGAAGGACCATTTGAAGCAGATTTTGGGGGTGCACAGAGAAAACAGAACACTGTTGTGCAAGTGGAACGCAACGGGTTGGATATGACCCTTTACTAAATTTGAAGCATCTGCTTATGGCAAGTAAATATAAAAATATAAATTTCATCCTTCAGCTTGCAGTTCATGGAACAAGCAGGTGTATCATCCTTTGTGGCCAGCACGGGACCCATTTGGTCTGGTGGAAAAGCAATGCCTCCTCTGCTAGCCTGCACACCTAACCATATATAGAAAATTCTACCTGCCTACATGGAATTCCTTATCACCTATGGATAATTAAAGTTTTATAAGACTGATTTATTTAATGTGGTTTGCCAGCAACAATTAAAAGCCTACACCCTCCTCAGACATGTTTGTGAAAGTGATGCCAATTGTGGCCAGTCAAGGCTGCCCCTGCTGCCCCCACATCTGTAAAGGCACCATTTTGGCCATCCATGTGCTAGTCTCCCTTTGTTAGTGTCAGGAGGTGGCAATGCAGACAATATGTGATGTGGCTCCACATCACTATCCTGGTAGCATCACAGCAAAAATGAATGAACGACTTAATAATGCAGTCCTTTCTGAGCAAGCACCAAGCTGCTGGAACCTTTGATAGCATTTCTGGCATGTCCGGTGTTGTTTGCAGTACTTGTGAGTAATGGTCTAGTAGGTATAGTATTTTGGCATTATAAACCTAAAGCACTGTCATAAAACAAATTAACTGAGAAAACAAAAAATAAAGGAACATGTTCTGGTATGTAAAGAGGAAACTGAATGGGAAAAAACCCTTAGAGGAATAACCACCTGCCTTGCCCTGAGACCTCATAAATTTTTATGTGACAGAAAACAAAACACCCTTGATAATGTGATTAATGAAGGTGTAAGATGCTGATCAAGAATACTAATGCATAAAATGTTAGGGAGACTATAAATTAGTGTTATAAAATGTTGATCACTGTTGTAATTGGTCATAAAATTAGTGGTTCCAGTTAAGTGCTATGAAAATGTACAAAACTAGAGGTACAAATACAGTGATTTCTTCCCCATCATGTGGTAACACAACTTTAGTATCCATTACTGGTATTTCATAGCTTGCCATGAAGAGAATGCCGAGCTCCCACACGGGCTTATTGTGGCCACTCTTTCTTGAAGCTAAATGGCTACTAAGATTACATTTCAGATTTTATTTTCCCGTTGGTAATACAAGGGCTGAATCCTAAACTTCCATTCTGTTTTCAGAAAGTTCCAGGCAAAATGGTTGTGTGCTGGTTGAGAATTTCATTTATACTAGATTGGGATAAAATGGCCTGAGGAGACCACCTGGGCCTTATGTCTCTTAGGCCCTTGTGCATCATTCCTGGAACTGTCTAGTAGGTAGAAACCATAGACGGGCCAAGTGTAAGCATATCATAGAGTTGGTGAGCCCTTATATATCACCCAGTCCAACCCATGCTTGAAACAGTAAATTCAAAGCTAGAACAAGGGAGAGGGAAAATGATAATGGTTGTGGGGGAAAGAGGCAGATGGGAAGGAAGGGAGATAAAATAATGAAAAAAGGAAAGAAAAAGACAAGAAAATGAGAGAGAGAAATGCACAGAGTAAGAAAAGGGGGATATACCGGTAAGGTGATCTTATGCTTCAGTGTATTACACAGCACCCATTTGTTCTCAAAACTGATTGCAGATAAGTGATTTATCAAAATGCATGTTTTGGGATGCAGAACCCAGTTTCCTAGACTGCATTTGAGCAGAACCCCAGATAAACTTCTGGGGCACCTGCTTAAGTTATAATGGCTAGTACATATAAAGGGGATATGTAAACACCTGTCTTTTTGCCCTTGGAATATCTGCCTGCTTTTAACAATTTCTCTTTCTATTTGAATTTTTTTAAAAAATTATTATTTATTTCGACTGCGTCAGACCAACACTGCTACCTACCTGAATCTCTATATTTGATTATTTTTGTTAGAAAACCATGTACCAGAATATGCAGAATAATAATAACTAGCTTTACCTATAGCCCCAATGAAACTTTATTTTTACTTGGGTTCCAACTTGTACTATGAAAGCATCAAGTTTGTTTTAATTTCCATCACATTTGATATTTGTTTAGAAGTACAGATAGCTTTTGCAGTGGAGAACTGAAATTCTTCTGGCTTAAGGATCTCAGCACAAAGGGTGTGTTCTTGGGATACCTTGCAAAAATGCTTTAAGCAGAGTGAGAACAATGGTATGAAATAACCTTTTTGCATCCTATAAGTGGAGTTCTGAGCTTTCTCAGCAAGGAATTTTCAGTAAACCTGGGGAAAAAATCTACTTGCAATTTTGCTGGAGTATTTCTTCACAAAGGAAATCCTGTTTCATAATGATTTATTTCTTGTAAAACATGAGGAGGTTCCAAAGAAATAGTTGATGGTTGATAGTTGGTACTTTAGTTTCTTTGTAAAGTCAGCATGGTATTAAAAATTCAGTATGAAAAATTGATTTTAAAAAGATGGATTGTACCTTGATCATTTCTTGTTGTTTAGTTAATGTATGCCTTCTGTGATGTAGAAGGTGCAGTATATGCTACTTATTTCCTAGGAAATATTCAAAAATAATTGCTGACAAAAGCCACTTTACAGGTTGACTCAGAGGTATATCTTGCAACTTGAATGTTAATATTCTAGATGGTTGTGCATAGCTACCCAGTGAAGATTTGAAAGGAGGCTAGTCAGAATTCTTAAAAGTTTGCATTGTTATTGATACTGTATCTTGACCTGTTTCAGAATATATATACAGTCATAGCTCGTCTTGCGAACGCTTCATGTTGCATTTTTTCAGGTTAAGAACGCGGCAAACCCGGAAGTGTTTACTTCTGGGTTTTGCCGTACGTGCAGAAGTGTTCTTTGCGCATGTGCAGAAGCGTTCTTCGCGCATGTGCAAAAGTGCCGCTCTGGTTGCGGACTTTTCGGGGTGCAAACGGCACCCCGGAACAGATCATGTTCGCAACCAGAGGTACCACTGTAATACAAATTTAGGCTAACATACAGAACACTGGAAATATTTGTAAACCTCACAAACTCTCCTCAAGCTAGTGGTTGCATAGATTTGACTGGCAATTCTCCTACAATGAATATATTTGATACTATATGTTCCGTATCGTCTAAGGCATTGATTAATTTTCAGTATGGTACAGGAAATAAAGAGATGACTTCCTGATTCAGACGTAACTTTTATCCTCCATAGTATATTATAAATCCAGTTTGACAAAATATTTCACAGTTCTAAGTACCTCTGGTTACGTACTTAATTCGTTCCGGAGGTCCATTCTTAACCTGAAACTGTTCTTAACCTGAGGTACCACTTTAGCTAATGGGGCCTCCTGCTGCCGCCGGTGCGCAATTTCTGTTCTTATCCTGGGGCAAAGTTCTTAACCTGAGGTACTACTTCCGGGTTAGGGGAGTCTGTAACCTGAAGTGTTTGTAACCTGAGGTGTTTGTAACCCAAGGTACCACTGTATCAAGTCCAATTAATGTTTTAAGGGATAAATAAAAGATTCAGACTAATACTAACCTAATAGATTCCCTCCTTTGCACATTCAAGGGAGCCCTATGTTCTGCTATCAAAAAACAATACATTTTCCAACCCTTGCATGAAACAAAATTGCATGTGAATACTATATTGATTTTGAAAGGAACATGGTAATTTGTATTTCATTTTTAACATTGCATATGGGATGCTGTGTAGAGCAAATCCCAATACAGTTTTTTTTTCATATCAGGTTCCTGTAATAGATGATTGTACCAATAGTCCCCCCTAACATGTTCATGCACACACACATGCACATACACACACACACACACAACATATATTAAGGGCACCGTCTGTCTTGGGAGACAGTGGAGTGTGCCTTTGGGGTTGAAGTCAAACCACTGTGTTAGCAGCACCAAAGTGACATCTCCGGGGCTGGAGATCCTGGGCTGCCCAGACAGCAAGACTCCAAGCCTCTGATATGAGGATAATAGAGGATTATTATAAGGATTGCAGAGATTATATATATATTACTTGGCACACTCAAATTAATAACTGTGTAAATGTTTATTATTATTCTGTTATTATTCTGATGGGTAGAGTGCTTGTTAATTGTTTTTATGTTGTATATCTAGGTATATTAAATTCTTCATGGAGTATTTTAATTTTATTCAATATGTAAAAAACTTAATTTGCATATTAAAATTTAAGTAGCTTTTCTGAAATAAATAACAACACAAACATTGCACACATATTTCCAACTTCACAGATGTAAATTATTTAAATCAAACTCAAAATAACACACATAAATTAAGAATGTCATTGTTTGAACATACTTGTTTGATTTTTGCTTTGCATTGTTGGGTTTTTTTGCACTTGTGCCCTCATATATTGAAAACTGAATTCTGCCCAGGGTGCATTTCACAGTCCTTATAGCTGCTTATTAATTAGTGTTTGAAAATAGTTTTAATTTGTTTGAAAATTGTGTATCTATGTGCAGTGAAAAAAAGTCTGTCTATATAAACACAGTTCACAAAATATATTCAAGTAATACTTTTTTGTCAGCTGGAAATTGCAGCAAGTTTGAAATCAGAATAAGAACGTGTGTAATCACTTCGTTCCAAGTCTCCAAAATTTTAGTAATAAATACATGTTAAATTCCTGGAACTATTTTATGCTATCTACTAACCTTACAATTAAATTACTGTGTAAAGTTGGTTAAGTAACACAAAAGTTATTATATTAAGGTGTGCTTTATGAAGAGGCCAATGACAGTACTGCAGTGAAACATGCTAATAGATTATATGCTGTAGCAATATATTGCCTTTTTATTGCTTTTCCACAGGCAGCAGATTCATGTATAGTTATTACTGGCTACATTATCTGCTAGTTTTCTATCAAAAGTGATTCATTCTATTGAATCATTAATCCAATACTTATCATTCTTGGTGAAAATTTTCTAGTATTAACACTGTATAAAAGATTGACCTAAATCCACTGGTTTTGCTGCACTCTAAGAACATTTTAACCATGGAAGAACAGTATTTCTTAAGACAGTTTAAAACTATTCATTGTGGATATTTAACAAGGTAGCATTCTGTGTTGTGAGATACACACACACACACACACACACACACAAGTTGATGACCAATGCCATCCTGGATTTAAGCTGCTGAATGTTCATAAATCTAGTACTGGAAATATTGATGTGTATTGAATTAGTTACTGAATAACAAGAATAAATTTTTTCTCATACATAGTGCAAAATGGGGGCTTTTGTAGCAGCACATGGTCTGTTTAGAATGATATAACAGACACTGAATGTTCACATATCAAACAAAATGCCATCTTTCTGTAGAAAAGAGGTGTCAAAAAGTTTCTTTGTACCTTTAACGCATGTGATTATGTAGTACAAAATGCAGAGTTTGTAAAATTTCTTGAATATACAGGCAAAAAATGAATAATTCAAAACAACTCATAAGTTCTACATTCTATTGTATCTTTTATAACGCAGGCAGAAGATAGCATTGTGTTCCCAGTAGAGCTGAATTTGCACAAGTTACACCTCTGAAAATGCCAGATGGTCTATGGTCTACTTTTCAGAGCTGTCACATATGTAAAGATTTTTAAAAAAAGAAAAAGAAAGACAGCTGAATGAGAGCAGCGGATCATTAAAGGGAGAGTGAAAGTCCCTGGGTATCACTGTGTTTTAAGAAAGCATTGTGTCGTTTCCCGCATTACGCTTTTCTTTTCTTTAAGATATATACAACCTTTAAAAATAAGGTAAAAACATTGCTGTTTTAAACTGAATGGTTGTGGCTTAATCTTAAAACTGTCAAATGCTTTTTATTCTTTATACTAGAATGCAGTCATATGGTTCCTAATTGGTTTCAAGTGTATTTTAACCATAAGATTCAAGTCTCCCTAGTGAAAAATTATCAATAAAGTTAAAATAAATTTAAATTGGTATAACTAATACATTTGGGGGTTTTATTCACTTTTGATTTGACCTACATATCATATGTGAATACTCTAAAGCCAGTCAGCTAAAAAGTTGTATGTTAATGTTACTGAAATAAGAGTACTTTGGGAGCAGAATTTTATCTCTTGATCCTAGTAAAAATAATAAAATGAAAGTAAAACAAATAACTTTGCATGGCTACACTTCCCCAAGACTTCGCATTTCCCATTAATTGGCAAAATAGGCCTGATGTTTTAAGACAGGGGAGATGATCATGTGTCATGTATTGTAATATGATATTGAAATGTAAACAATTGCAAACAACCATTTCCAATTCTGCTAGATTCTAAAGGTCATAACTGTCAATTCTAATAACTTTGTCATTTAGATTTACAGAATTCTTCCTATGTTCTCTCTTCTTATTTATTGACAAAGGATAACATCTTTTCCAACAGCTGACAATTGGTGAAGCATAACATTTTATATCTAAGAATTCCAAATAATGCATCTACTTGCCAGACTGTTAAGTGGTAAGATACTTCCACATCCCAGAGATGATTACCTCTTTATCAATACCTACATAGGGTGAAAATGAACAAGATCAAATTAGTCTTGCATAGAAATGGGGAATGTTGAGTTTTATGCCAGTGGTTTGGATAAGTTTTCTCTGCCTATGCACTTAAAGGGAGTATTCTACCTATATAAAAGCTATTGCATTTTAAGTTCCTACTACCACCTTTGGGGATTTCCTTTTGTCAGTGAATTGCAAGAGTACTTGTGATCACTGGAGGTACTTGAAATGAATTTATACTTCTATGATTGAGTGGAGCTTTGGTGTTGTGTCTTTAATTCTAAAAGGCTGGGTCGACCCAAAAGGTTTGAATTAAATAATAAGTTATCAGCCTTGCTTATAAGAGCAAGAGAGTGTGTGTTGCTTTTTAAAAAAAGAAAAAAGAAAGAAACATCCTGCCTGACCACACATATCTAGTTAGCAGTGAGGCCTGAGAGAAAGACAGAACTATAGAGCTTCACTGTTTTTTTAGCTTAGAGGCATGTCCTGTTTCCCATAAGCAACTAGGCAAATGTTTATTTGCAGGTCTAGTTATTCTGACAAATATTATTTTTTCCTTTTCCAATGTTTTAACTAAGGTCCTTTGGACATACAGTGGTATAAAGGAGGCTTTTATGTTTTCAGTAATATGTGTGTGCGCTTGTGCTCTAGAAGAAGAGGGTCAGTGTGATCAGCTATTGTTTTTGTCCTTATAGTAGTTGAAAACCCTTCTTCCCTTGAAAAATCAAAGGCTGCTATTACTAGGAGGATGTTGGGCAACACAAAGTTCCTATAATCCCCGTTTCCTGTCAGAAGTACCATTCATTGTTTTTTAATTGATTCCCACCCCTTACAAAATCCCACCATTTGACTCAAGGGTAGGGTCAGCAATGGACAGTGTGGTGTGACTTAAATGACCTTTCTTTTGCCTGAGTAAGGCGCACCAACTCTATGAGGCCGAAGTGTCTTTGCCCCCCTTCATATCTGTTGCAAGGGAGTTGGGAACAGAGGAGGCCAATATGCAAGCGACAGTGCAAGTCTCTTTTCCATATGTCATGAGCCTGTTCCACATAAGTTATTATATACTACTGCTATACAGTGGTACCTTGGTTTAAGTACAGTCCTGTTTACGAACTCCGCAAATCTGGGAGTAGTGTCCCGGTTTGAGAACTTCACCTCAGTCTAAGAACGGAATTGGAACGGTGGAAGGGCACCAGCAGCGGGAGGCCTCATTAGGGAAAGCGCTCCTTGGTTTAACAACGGTTTTGATTTAAGAACGGACTTGCGGAATGGATTAAGTTCGTAGACCAAGGTACCACTGTATATATATTTTCTACTGGTATGTACCGTATTTTTTTGTCTATAAGACACTCCCTATTTTTGGGGACTCCGGTTTAAGAAAATGGGGGGAGATACTATCCGTGTATAAGACGAGCCCAGATTTTGAACATTATTTTAGAGTTTAAAAAAACCATAGTCTTATACACGGAAAAGTACGGTATATATTTTCTTAAAGCGATCAGTTACATTGATTTACCTCTTACACAATTTAGAGTTGCAATGTCATTGTGGTTTATGAAACTTTTAAATTGTTCTAAATCTGGGCTGTAAATTTATGCTGTCTGTGACTTCCCATTCCTTTGTTGTGTCTTTTTGATTTTTTTATTATTGTACATGATAGTTTTAATGTAGTGTTGATGAAAGGCTGCTTAGGGAATATGGGGCTAAGTTTCATTGGCCCAGAAACTTCACCTGACCAAAATATAACTGCCCTTTTATATATGAAAGTACAAACTAACAAGTCATGTAAATATGATGGGGTACATAAAATAATCAAAACATAAAATTAAGTTATCATTATTATTTTGTTATTTATACCCCACTCATCAGTCACTCTGGGCAGCTTTCAGCACATATAAAAACACAAAATACACAACAAATGACCAACACTGAATCAAATTAATTCTCTGGAAAACACTTGGTGAAACAGAAATGTTTTCATCAGGTGACAGAACACCATAGCTGTGGGTGCCTCACTTTAGTTGAACAGGAACAGTGTTCCAGAGTATTGATGCCAGTCTGCTAATAGCTTTAGTTCACATATTGATGAGTATAAGTGGCTATATATTAAACCCATTTTAAAAAAATATTCATTAGTTACCAGTTTGTTTCTGGTCATTTATATATTTTAAACCTCAAAATGATCTAGGGCCTGAATATCTCAAGGAGTCTCTCTCTCTCTCTCTCTCTCTCTCACTCACTCTCTCTCTCTCTCACACACACATACACACCCCAGAGCACCACAAGCGTAAAAAATGATGATGCCCTGATCTAAAAACGCATATTCTGACATTGATTGTATACAAAATAAAGAGCAAGACTTTATATGGTAGCTGCATGCTTCTGTTTAAGGTGGGCTTCTGGAGAATCATCCAGGGTTTGATTTGCTGTTAACAGAAGTTGGTGTTTTTTTTCATCAGGTTCTTTGGTTTTTCTTCGCCTTTGTCGACCAGCTGTTTTACTCATTGTGAGTTTTAGCACCATTGTTTTAATATTCACCAATTGTTCCAATTTTATCTAAACGGCCATGGGAATTTGCTGGCTAAAATGCAACACAGAAATGTAATGAATAATGTGGGTTAATTTTCAGTCCAGTTTAGAGAATCCTGCTTTGACTCAAGATATTACATTTTCTCTGCTTGGCTTCACAGCTCTTAAGATTTATATTGTTTTAATACAGGAATCCTCAAAGTATCTTGTTTTTTAAGATAAATATTACATGTCCTCTATTTTATTATGGCACACGGTACTTAACATTTGTGTACAGCTGTCAAGTGTTCAAAGCACTTCACACACATTATCTAGTTGTAATCCTTATAATAGTCCTGTAAGACAAGACAGTATTGTTATCTTCTATATTGCAGACTTAAGTTTGGGAGAAAGTAGCTTGCCAAAGGCCACGTAGTGAGTTCAGGGCAAGGTTGAGATTCAAATTGGGAGCTTCTTGGCTTGCAGCTCAGTATCTTTAAAACAAACCTTTCATTTTAAGAAAAGAGTTGACGTTCTTATAAATTCACTTATCTTCCAGAAAGCATGGCAATGGTGAATTGAAAATCCTTCCTTAACTTACATACATGTAAACGGTAAAGACATTACTTAATAGTCTTGGATACTGTGCTCACTTACCACTTAAGACCAAACTGGATGGGATGTGGAAATATGTATCTGGATATTCCAGTCTGTTACCTCAAGAAAGGAGTTGGGGAGCAGTAGTGACGGAGAAACTAAATTGGTGCAGTGCTGTGGCATTGGAGGGCATGGGGTTTCAAACCTTTCTGCTGATCTAAATCCCTCCCCTACTCCCCCATGATACTTGTTTCACCAGGGAAAACACACACACACATATATGCAAATGTTAGTTTTGGGTAAACAGTGGTATATTGAGGAAATGTTGTGGGAGAGGGTTAACCTGGTCCATTGCTTACTGCTTTTGTGGTGGGTTTTTTCCCCTCAGGGATGTCCTTTTCACACGTCTCCAAGTTCCTCTGGCTTGGTCCTTGAGTCCATACATCTTCCATTTGCCCTTGACTTTCGAGCCCAATCCTCTTCCTTTTCAGGTTGGAAATGGCACTGAAGATTAGGACAACATAAAAATAATGTCCTAAGGCTTCCTAGGCCTTCAGTGTGTTTTTGTGTGGATCTCAAAAAGGAAAGAAAAAAGTTTCTTCTCCATAGATACGTGTTAAACCACTGTCTCTTTTTCTTGTTCTTTTTAAAGCACAACCTCAGCGTTTGCCACAACCAAATGCTTCACCGCTGGAAAAGTGTAAGGAAGAAACAGGCAAAATACAAAATGGCCATACTGGGCTGAGTAACACAAGTGGGATGCACAATGGAGTCAAGTGTGGGGCACCAGATAACAGAAAGTTCTCGGCACCTGTTTCCCAAAAAATGCACAGAAAAATTCAGTCCAGCTTGTCTGTCAACAGTGGAAGCAGCAAGAAGAGCTCTGTGTACTCTCACAAGCCAGGCTCTTCACCTGAAGGTAAGCTGAAACCTTATAAGTAAACTGAACACAGAATAACCAAAAGCCAATCCCGCTAATAATTACACAATCAGCTAAAAATAATTGAAGAGCACGAGTCGTGCTCCAGAAGCAAATAGAAATCATTACAACAAAATACAAGTTACTTCCCCAAAGGAAATATTAAGTATTTGTAGGAAATTGAAATGAGAGATTTCCTGCTTTCAAAACATTTGTGCACCTCACTGTTGATCATATCTGTAAATTGGAGTAGCTCTGAATTGCTTTTTGGCAATGCCATCACATATGCAACATGGAGGGGAAATGATTTGACTTGGGACAAGGAAGGGGAACCTGATGAGCTCCAGATATTATAGACTCCAGTTGTCCCTGACCATTTACTATGCTGGTTGAGGCTCGTGGACGTAGAGACCCAACAACCAGTACTTTTTTCAACTGGAACTCACTGGAACTCAGTTCCGGCGCCTCTCAGGTGAGTGCCATTGCCATTATAAGAGAACAAGGGAGGCGTCCATGGTGAGTTCCAGCACCTCTTTTTATAAAAATAGCACTACCAACAACATATGGCAGCTCACAGAAGCTGCATTCACAATGCAGTTTATTCTGTTTTTTTCTGACATTTCCCTAACTATTTATTTATGTAGCACATTATGTTCAAACTTTCACATGACAAAACCAAACCAAGATACAGTGGAACCCCTGGTTGCGGACGTTCAAGTTGCGAACGCCCGCAACCTGGAAGTGTTTCCAGAGCATGCATGACCCCCAGATGCACAGAAGCATTCTGCGCACTTCGCGCATGCGCAGAAGCGCTCAAATCGCGCTTCTTCCAGGGTTTTTGTTTGTTTGTTTCTTCCATGCGTTCGTGATACGCACAGCCGCATTACGTACCGCGACCTGGAACAGATTGCATTCGTAACCCGGGGTACCACTGTACCTCTAGAAACCAAGTTCATTGTTCATTTTCTTGTTACTTACTTATAGGAGAAAACAAAACCATTTGCGAGCCTGGAATCTGCTTGCAGCTCCGGAAGTTTCTATAGATCTGTGTACAAGCTGAGGCTTTGCAGGGTGCACCACAAGTGACTTTAGTCACCTGTTGCAGAGCCTCACACCCCACGCCATTGGCCTTACCCCTCAGCAAGCGATCTTGCAGGGTCCAGTAGAGGCTCATACTGCGGAATCCCCCCTCTGCTCAAGAGCTGATGAGCAGATGGGTGGATCCTGGTGTGTGTGATGCAAGCAGTTGCTTTCATTTAAAAAAAGTCACTGTGGAGCCTCAGCACCACCCCCACCCCCGATTGCCTACTCCCCATAACAACCGTGATCCTGCAGGGTCCAGGTAATTCCCCCCTGCTGCTGCCTTCAACAAGTGATCCTGCGAGGTCCAGGAGAGGCTCCACAACTGGATTTCCTTAAGGAAAGCTAGTTGCGGAACCTCACACCCCCAGGATCACCCACTCCCCATAACAGCTGTGATCCTGCAGGTCCTAGGTGAGGCTCTGCAAAAGACTTTCTTAAAAGAAAGCTGTTTATGGAGCATCATCCCCACCCCTGGACTGTTCAACTGTTGGGTCAATCCTGGGCTGGAAGCAGGGCCATCTTGCCCATAGGCACTAGGGGTGTGGGGTGCCGGGCTCTGAGGGGCTCCAGGTCATAGCTTTCAACTTTTCCCCTTTTTTAAGGGAAATTCCCTTGTTCCCAATAGGATTCCCCCAATAGGGAAAAGTTGACAGCTATGCTCCAGGTCAAGAGTCCGGGGCCCGAGAGTTGAGTCTGGGGAAGAGCCTGCCCGTCGGTTGGAGCACTGCGGCGGGCTCTTCTGCTGTTGACAGCTCTGTGCCGTGAGTTCGAGGGCGACCAAGCCAGTGAAACGCTGAGGCGGCCCGCCAGCTCCGCCCTCCTGGGACTGGGCAACCAGGGGGGCCGCCGGGTGGATCTTTGCACCCTGACGCCGCATATGCTTAAGACAGCCCTAGCTGTAAGTTGGGTAGGTGATGTTCCACAAGTAGCTTTCCATTAGGAAAGCTGCTTATGGAACATTACACACACACCAGGATAAATTATTCTGCTTATCAGTTCAGAGGTGGGATCCCGGTTTTTAACTTAACTTTCATTTCAGACTGCAGTTCCCACTGGTGTGAATGAAATTTAGAACGCCATGACCAAAGGCACACAATAAAACAAAACAAAACACAAATTAACCCCATGGGTAAATGCATCCAGGTTCCTCATCCCTCTCTTAAAAGATTAGCAAATACTTCAGTATGTGTATTGGCAAGCTTTTTGTCAATGAAATTTTGTCATTGAAAATTGTATAATACATTTCTGAGCAGCCTGTATATGCTGTCCAAAAGGTATTCAAAACCTAGGCCAGTGCTTACATTACCACCATACTGCTATAAAGCCAATACATAATTCGCACATACGAATGGTTTTCACTTATTTCTTCTCACTGTACAGCGCATGTCCGTTAAGTAAACATATTTCATTTCTGTGTGTGTTGCTGACCACAATTACTCTAATGGCCCCATGGTTCCTGAGCCTATTTTAAATCTGCTGCTCTCCTATTCATGACACTGCGATCAGCAGACTTTGCTTTATCTGTTAAAACAGAAACTGGTAGATTCTCTTATTTTTTTTGTTGGTAGTCAGACACCAATTCACGTCAGGTATCTGTCTCACTGTGCTTTAGGGAGTCAGTTAAGAGAGGTTTAAAGGCCCAAACGCACATGTTTAGAGATACAGAATATGAAGTGTTTGCATTGTTACAGACTAATTCCTGGGAAGTAGGATAAGAGGCTGAAATACAAGGGTAGAGCAAAGCAGGAAATACATTTTGGACCCAATCAGCAACTGCTCTCTGTTAGAAAGTGTCCAGGTGAATTTTAACAAGCTTAAATGAGGACTTTGTAGACTTTTCTCCCCAATTTCTTTTGCATATCAGTTTATAATTTTACATAGTCTGATTATGGTCCAAGCTGGTGCTTTGTCTTTTACCAGTCATTCCTGACTTAGCCAGCCATGGCTAACGTGCTTTGGGCTTGTAATCCATGCAGTCCTGAGCTGTGTTTAGTTTTAGGAAGTATCCCCTGGCCGTATTAGCACACTGTTTGGTGGAATGAAAAATCAGGAACAGAGGCCAAATAGAGTCTCTCATACAGACATGAAAATGTATTTTAAGAAGTAATTCCTGGCAGTTTCTTGGAACCTAGATTTCCAAAGATGAATAACTGTTTATGTCTAATACATACAGATGTTTTTACACTGCTGTTACACGTCTTCTAAATTTTACCAGTTTGTAGGGGCTTACTTTGTCAAAGCCATGATTTCACTTAGCACTGCTAGTCTTCATAAATCAATTCTTTCGTCTCTATACATTCAGAAATTCTGAATGGTGCAGTACATCATAAACAGCACCATTTTGTTTTTGTAGATTGGAGACCACATTATTTTATGTTCCCTTATAGCATATTCCCTTTTCCCAAGTGTAGAAAGCTTGCCAGGGAGAATGCTCTAGCCTTACATTCGTCATGCTTGGAAATTCTACTCATAGGACAGCTTTTATGCATTGGAGCCCCTAACTTGCAGCCTGAGATGTTGTAACTTAGGAAGCGCTGTGCCATAGAATATTTCTGAATATGTAGATTGGTTCTAATTCCTGTACGTTAAGTGGAATATAATGTAGGGCTATATAGCCAGTGATCAAAATCGGTTTAAATTTGGTGTTCTATTAATGTAGGCTTTTGAAGGGGGAAGGAACACCACTTGTCTCTGAAAAGGTGTTAAATCTTACCATTGGAGGGTAAAGCTAATACTGCAAAGCAGGATGTTAAGTGTGACCCTGAAGGGGCATGAAGTGGCAGCCTGCTCTGGTTTGAGACCGCGAGTGTCCTACACACAAGTAATGCATGACTAGGACTCTCTTTTTTTTTTTAGAAACACCCGGTTTCAGCTCCTGACGTTTACTCTCAGCTTCTGAAACCTGTGCCATCTTATTTCCTGTACCTATCGCCTCTGAATTCTTCCGCTTCTGTGCCTAACTTCCTGCACCATGCCAGTCTGACCTTCTTGAATCCTTGCTTACAGGGTTTGCTGCTTCCCCAGCACTCAACTGAACCATTTTAAGTTCCTCTTCCTTGCTTCTCTGGCAATATCCCCACAGTGTCATCTAGCACACTTGTTGGAGGATTGTGCCCCTGGATGCCAGACCACCACATCTACTTCAGTTATTTTGTTTAGAAAACATCATTTTAGGTTGTACAGTGCATTTTTTTAAAAATACAGACTGCTGAGTTCCCCTTCTTTTTAACAGATGTTAGGATCCCTGTCAACATTGTTTCTGTTGGGGCATATTTTTAATGTATATTTGGTTTTGGCTACTACCGTTACTTCCTGGCTTGAGCATTAATCTATTAACCCTTGCCACACTAGCTGTAGTTATTTCAAGCAAAGTGTTTAAAATTACCTTAATTTTTGTGGCCAAGCTGTACAGTGGCACAGGGGGCCGCTTTGCCGGCCGGAGCGGCAAACACGGGGGCACCCCTCCAGGGGGGCGGGGTGCTGCTCCCTAGCGCACGTGCACCCTGATGTCACAACGCATGCGTCATGACGTCACAACGCATGCGCAGCATCCAGGGTGGAGTGTGCATGTGCGGACATGCGCTGTCCAGCCAAGATGCCAGGCGCAAGTGGCCGGCAACCCTTCCGCACGGACGCAGCAGCGGCAACTTTTAAGGCTGCAGTGCGCGAGTAGCAGCACAGGCACCTGTCGGTGCTGCTGCTTGCGCGCTGCAGCCTTGAAAGTTGCTGCCGCGCCCGCATGGAAGGGGTGCTGGGCGGCAGCTGTGGGGGTGGCGCCGAGTGTCATCCCCCCCCAGGCCGGCACCTGGGGTGCCCCGCCCTCATTGCCCCCCCTCGGTACGCCACTGAAGCTGTATTGTCATCTTGTGTATAGGTGGGTGATGCAGTGGCTTAATTCAGCAGATTAAAACTGACACGGCTAGCATTTTTCTTTTTAAAACTGCAACTCTGTTTGAACTACAAGAAAAAAAACAAGTTACAAAGTACACCAGCGTGTGTTTAAACCCGTATCTACCCCAATCACTCATAAAACAGGAGATCCAAATTAAAGGGTGAATAGGCTGCACAGGTAGAGAATGTGGGGGTCAGCCTGCAAGTTGTCCCCCCAAACCCCCACTTTTTCCTATATGGCTCACTTTGGTATGATAGCTTTGCTGAAGAAAAATAAGAGTCTGCGGTAGAGATAAGCCATGAACATAGTAAGGCCTGATAATTATTATTGTTATTGTTGTTGTTATTATTTATTTATTTATACCCCGCCCATCGGGCAGCTTTCAACCGAATATTAAAAACAATTTAGCCTGATCCTAATTCCCAATCCTGATGTGATGTATACAGATCTGGATTTAAATAATTAGATTTGCCTTTTTTGTATCATTTGAGCTTCGGTTTTCTTTGGGTCCTGCTACAGTTGCATCCCAATTCTGAAAAATGTAGTTTTATTTAAAAGGTCACATTTTAAGATTACTGAATCTTGTGACCTACCTGCTATTGATCAGTTTCTGAACTGGTGCTGGTGGTTTTTAATGGTGTCAGCTTATGGACTAGTACATTGTCACTTGAGCATGTAGTTGTTTTTAATCAGGGTTAACTGTGCATAACAGAATGTTTGAGTTCTTAAATATGTTTGTAAAGGGAATTAGAAAAACATATATTTGAGTCTTTTTTTAAAAAATTAATATTTAATCAGCTTATATAACATCCTAAGATGTTCTTGTGGCTGTTTTGGCTGTGGCTTGACTTTCAGAGTTTGCCCTTGGCCTTCACCATGCCTATGTCTGGTGTCTATATAAGTCTTGTATGTCCTGCTGGGACTTCTGTTCCACTCTCTGCGGGGCCTTGAGTAAAGCCTTGTTGAGGACCTCAGCTGCCACTTTGATAGTGGTTTTACCCGTTTGATTCTTGCTGTGAGAGAACAGAGTGCTTACAGGTTTTCTTTGAATTTCCTGATCTCTCTGTGAATATAGCTGGAAAAAAAATCTGACCCAGGTCAGCATTTTGTAATTGAACATATTTGTCATAAAAGACTTTTGTAAAGGTTTAGAAACTGGCCTGTCAGTTCCAAACAAGGAATTGTTTATTGTTTAACAAAATTATGCAGTTTGTTGTTAAGTCCTCTTTCCTAAAGAATAGGAAGGTTGCCAGTGTCACACCTACGAGGAAGCAAAAAAATTAAAGGCCCATGATTGGGCTAATGTCTGTTCCAGATAAACTGGTGGGAAGTAATATTGAAAGTAGAATTTATAGTAAACATATAGAAGAACAAGCTCTTGCTGAGGAAGAATTAGTATGGCTTCTGATGAAGAGAAGTTCTTCCTTACAAATAATCTTTTAGAATTCTTTGAGGGTCTCAACAAATATCCAGTATGAAATATTATATATATGTGTGTGTGTGAACTTCCCAAAAGCTTTTTACAAAGTTTCTCACCAAAGACGCTTAAGTAAACCTTGCAGCAATGGAATTGGAGTTGTTGTTTTATGGATTGGTATCTGGTTAAAGAACAAGAAACAGAGGGTACAGATAAACTTTGTATTTCTTCACAGCACAGTGTAGTGAGAAGTGGGGTTCCCTCAAGGATTGTATCAGGATCAGCACTTCCTATTAATAAAGATCAGGTGTTGGGTATAAGAAGTAAAATAGCAAGTTGGTGGAATGGCACCAGATGGTTCAGGATGGTTGAAACACTAGTTTTCTATGAAGAGCTTCAGAACGATCTCTCCAAACTGAGCAACCAAAAAAAGAAATGATATTCACAAAATGTAGAGATGCACATCAGTGCAACCTTTCCCCCTCAACTTCATGAATACTGCTGATAATATATACACTCGTTGTTTAACTGCTGTATATACTTAGTTTTTAAAGCTGGGGATTGTTCATCTTTGGTCAACTTGGCATTTTGAATTTTTTATTGTTCTTCTCCTCCCTACCCATATCTCCCACAATAAAATGAAACATTATGCCTTGGATGGATGGATTGCATTTATAGCTTACCTTCTTTCTCCAATGAGCTCAAACATTGTTCTCTCCCCCTCCATTTTATCCTTACAACAACTTGTGAGGTGTAGATTAGGCTGAGAGAAGTAGTGACTTACTCAAAGTTGCCCAGTGAACTTTATGGCCAGGTGGGGATTTGAACTCTGGTCTCCCAGGCCCTAGTTTGACACTCTAGCCACTATACCACCACTAGTTCGGTGATGTAGTTAAAATATGTAAAGGTCAATGTATGGATTTGCAACAACAGGTGCCTTTTTCAGGATGACTAACTTGTGACCTTCCAGATGTTTGGATCTCTTAACTCCCATCAGCCAGCCATTGGACATCTTTGGTGATCACAGTTTTATTCTATCAGCATCTGGAGACCCACAGGTTAGCCACATCTGGCCTATAAATAAAGGAAATCTGCATAGTCTATATAGCATAGAATGGTTGTACCCAGTTATTATAAATGTGTGGTTCTTACTACTTTTTAAAAATCCAAAATATAATATATTTCCAGATGTTTACATAGAATTGGACCATTTTAGGGAACTACAGGATGCTATTTGTTTCATTGTGTGCATGTGGTTCCTGCCTTTATATTCTTGCTAAAAAGACTCCCTACATACTGCTGTTAACAGTAGCAGTGACAGCATTTGCATTGTTGGGAAAATAGAGGCAGTAGATCATAAAATCAAATTAGTTGTGTGATTTTTTAGGCAGCTGATAAGTAAGCTAGGACTAGAGCAGACTATGTACTGAATTGAAACTTCTTTAGGATAAAGGTTCTGAAGTATATTAGCTTTTTGCGTAAAATTGACCATAAGTCTAAATGAGCCATCACTATGCTGGTCCTATGTATGTATGTATGTATGTATGTATGTATGTATAACTCACATTAGTCCCAGCTAGTATGTCTGTGTTGTTGCAGATTGTAGATCAAAACAACTGGAGGGCACCAAGTTGGGGAAGGCTAGCTGACAAGAAGGCTATTTTGGATATGTAATCTTAAAATGGAGTAGCAAAATATAGCCGCCTAACCCATGTTAACAGAATGTGCATAAAAGAAAACTTTTAAAAACAATTCACATTAATACCCAGTCTTAATCATTATATTTTCACATTTTTTTCTGTGTAAGTGAGCATACATAGACCACTTTAAAGGTAAAGGGACCCCTGACCATTAGGTCCAGTCGTGTCCGACTCTGGGGTTGCGGTGCTCATCTCGCGTTACTGGCCGAGAGAGCCGGCGTACAGCTTCCGGGTCATGTGGCCAGCATGATAAAGCCACTTCTGGCGAACCAGAGCAGCACATGGAAACGCCGTTTACCTTCCTGCCAGAGCGTTACCTATTTATCTACTTGCACTTGACGTGCTTTCGAACTCCTAGGTGGGCAGGAGCTGGGACCGAGCAACGGGAGCTCACCCCGTTGCAGGGATTTGAACCGCCCACCTTCTGATCAGCAAGCCCTAGGCTCTGTGGTTTAACCCACAGCGCCACCTGCGTCCCTATAGACCACTTTAGCCATTGCTAATTATCTAAGAATGAAGTGTCTTTATTTAGACCACTGTCTTGTATCTGTTTATGTAAATAGAATGCAGTGCAGTGGCTCTTTTCAGAGCTGAAATGCAGCCTTAAGAAATCAACTAGGTTTTTAAGTAGTTGTTCTGGATAGCCCCACAAACAGAATGATGTTCATTGTGGGTAGGTATATGCAAGGTTCTTTGCCTTTTTAAAGTTAGATTTCATTTTGAAAGCCTGAAAACTGAGCCAACATTTTTTTAAAAAAAAAATTGCATTACAGTAGCTATTTCTCTGCATTCTTCTACAGTCATTATCTTCATGTCATTGACATTTTCTTTCTCTGTTTGAAAATATTTATTGCCCTTTAAATAGATGGAGATTTTCCTTAATCTATTTACAGACTAAAATGATGATATACAATAACACAATAAGAGTGCTTCATAATAATAAATCACATCTGTGGCTGGAGTCTTCCTTAAGGGAAGGCTTGTATGAAACAGAAGGGTGTCAGCTATATGACAAAACTTGATTTTAAAGAATCTAGAAAGAATTTGTTGTGCTGTTTTTCTTTTTTTTCTTTTTTGCTCTCTAAGCCTCAGTGACAACCTGTTGAATGGAATAAATAAATACCCCCTTTTTGATTTGCATCAAACTGCCTGGATGGAGGGAAAAAATAAGATACACTTATTTTTAAATTACAGGTAGGTAGCCGTATTGGTCTGCCATAGTCAAAACAAAATAAAAAATAAAACAAAAATTCCTTACAGTAGCACCTTAGAGACCAACTACGTTTATGATACCAAGAACAAACTTAGTTGGTCTCTAAGGTGCTACTGGAAGGGGAAAAAAAGTTTTTTATTTTGTTTTATTTTTAAGTGTTGGAGTCAATGTAGCTGTTTGTTCCTCTCTGCTCATCCTTTACATTTAAAAAAAAACAGGGAGGAAATTGTATTAGATTTATTCAAGTACAATCTCCATGACAACAAGCTAATTAATCCCCATCAATCTGGCTTTGGTCCTCTTCACTGAACTTGTACTCCCCAGCTTCACTTCACATGTCATATCTGCTGAGCTTTGGATGAAGGTCATTTACAGGTGCATTTATTCATCATATAAAGAATCCCATTTAATGCACACAACCACTCTTCTTATTTTACCATCTAGCTTATTTAGTATAGCTCTTCCCCTTTTTTTGTTTCTCATAACCCTCTTTTCATGCTACATTCAATCTATTTGCATATTTCTGACCATTGTGTGTAGGAATGAGCTAACAAATGCAAGTAATGCTACTTAAGCCAAGATGTTTATGTATTTAGAAGGCAAGCATTTTAGCGGTTGTCTGTTCTTCCCAATAACCCTATTGTCACAATTCCTACATCAGTTTCTTCAATTAAAAAACACATTTTTGTCATGGGGGGGGGTCACTGAATACACAATTCTTCCCAGTCATTTATCAGATCTCCTTCCCCACTTCTCAAAAACAGCAAAAGGGGCTTAAATTAATGTGAAATACTAAAACAATTAAAATGAAACACACAGCATGTAACTCTCGATACACTAATAAACAGAATCCACACGAAAAGTGCCACATTTAAAAGGCAACCAAAACATAGCAGGATGGGGAGCATCTAGCTCTCTAGATGTTGTTGACTTCCATCTCCCATCAGCCCTGTCCATTTTGGTTAAGGCTGATGGAAGATGAAGGCCAATGACATCTGAAAGGCCACAGGTTCTCTATAACATGTTTAAAGTCTGCTTTCCGGGGGGGGGGGGGGTTGCATTGTTTTCTTTAAGAAGAAGGGGAAAATGAGAAATCCCATATACCATACCACATCTGAAGTGAAGGAACCAATAGAAAAAGGTGGGAACCAATAGAAAAGTCAATAAGGGTTTCACAGAGATCTTCAGTGGCTCATATTAAGAGATATTCCCTGAAGGCCATCTTCGGATGCTTTAAAGAAGCTGCAACAAGACGTTTCTGGTGTATTTTTATTTTTTTATGTATTTTCTTATTTCCCCCTTTTTAAGCCAAGTGTTTGTTTGTTTGCTTGCTTGCTTGCTTGCTTGCTTGCTTCTTTTAAGTGGCAATAGAGGAAGTATGAGTGGCTCATGCTTACTTTCTGTGAGGAGGGGAGAGTTGAGAATATCCTTGTAGGAGGGGGTGGGGATATGTGTACATTTTCTTCCTCCTATACTTGACCTGAAAGTGGTAGAAGAACATCTGTAGTGGATCAATTTCTGGGTTCTACTTTCTGAAATGTTTGACCAAACAAGCACCTGCTCATAGCTGACGTTGTAAATTCTGTAGGATGACTAGTAGAATTAGGATTACACTCCTATATACACTCATGGGATTCTGTCCCATTGAACTCAGTGGGGATTACTTTTGAGTAGACAAGTACAGGATAGCAGTGTTAATGAATCAAAATGTAAACCTTATTTCCCCCCATTTTTGTTCAGTTGTCTGAACTGTTCACTACAAGACTGTAAGTTTAACTTGACACTGTTTTATCTTAGTACAGTCTGGCTACCCCAAATCAAAAAGATCTGTTCACTTTATATAGTTTAGAGGCTTGACTGCTGTCTTACCTGTGTCAAATTTTATTTTTCAAGTACAGCAATGCCTGGATTGCTGGTCTCTCCCTCTCATGCATGCACACATGTTTCAAAGAACTGTGAACCTGATTCCATGAGCCCAAGAAGCTTTAGATTTACTTTTCTCAAATATCAGCCCCAACCCATTCAATATCACATAAAAAAACACTTTTTGAACGGTGGGAGTTTCAAAAACAGTTTGTGGTACAGCTGAGGGCTCAACAGTTCAAAAGAAAAAACCCTCAAAGTGTTCAATAGACTAGTGTTATGACCCTTTTATAAGCCCAAGCATCTTTGGGGAGTGTCTCAGATTACTCAACCTCGATTTTTTTTAAGATTGTGTAATAAACTAAATAACTTAATTCCTGAAATTCTGAATTTTCTATATAGTTTGATTTTGAAAGTGAATGAAATTCCCATTGCCTTTCTCCACCTATGCGCTAGCTTCCTATACTGTCCACAGGATATCCTGTGGCTAAAAGGCAGGATGGAATTCAGTGCAAAACAAGAAATTTAGAAGCTGCATTTCCCCCACTGACTTTAAATTCAAAAATTTCTATGCTCTATATCTTGTTGGCTGTCTTGTCGGTGAGTCTGATATCAGCTATAAAACTTGTAGAATGTCTTGACAAAGAAAGTGTTTGATGCAGAGAAGACATAAACGTGATGTCGTGACCTACAAAACCCTTTCTGTGGGCACTGCCCATCTAACTGCAGAGTGGAGAAATTGGGCAGCCTTTGATAGAAGACAGTCCTTCCGATATCCAGGATGGTTGTCTGCTGCTACTTTAATTACTAGATTAAACCCAAGATGAATCTCCGGATGGCTAAGACAGTAAAATGCGCATAGCTGGGTCTTAGAGCATTGCATTAAGTGCAATTAAAAAATGCATAGAACAGACTTGGGAACCGGTGTGAAAAATTATTAGAAATATATATGTAAAAAAATCATTTGTGGGATAGTAGTATCTCTTTTAAAATAGTGAAAGGCATGGATTGTATGCTGAGTGTGTAAATGCCACGTCCAGAAGAATACCGGGTCTGGAATAACGACCCTAGCTCTCATTTTTCTCTGTTTGCTAGATAAAATTCACTTAGGAGTTGTATTTTGTAGCTTACTGGCTGAATAAGTCTCATCAAATGGAAGAACAATGTCAACACCTTGTTGACATGTTAGTCTATGCTAAAATTAAAACAAAATAAAAAATTCTTTCCAGTAGCACCTTAGAGACCAACTAAGTTTGTTCTTGGTATGAGCTTTCGTGTGCATGCACACTTCTTCAGATACACACGAAAGCTCATACCAAGAACAAACTTAGTTGGTCTCTAAGGTGCTACTGGAAAGAATTTTTTATTTTGTTTTGACTATAGCAGACCAACACGGCTACCCACCTGTAACTATGCTAAAGTTAGTTATAGACTGTGAATATATTGTTCTTCTCAGTGCTGAGCTTCTGAAACTTTTGTGCAGCACAGAAGCAGAAATCAAGGAATGTGAGCTATGTATTGTGGGAAGAAAAAAAAAGTAGCTTCAATTTGTATTGCTCTTTCTTTAACAGTTTTTTTTTTTCCAAAGGGGGCATTTAGAATGCAATTTTAACTTTTTTATTTCCTTTTATCTTTCCTCTCTCCCTCAACATGCTGTGCCACATTTCCAAAGATTGCTGTGTGCACTGTATCTTGTCCTGCTTGTTCTGCGAATTCGTCACCCTCTGTAGCCTTGTTCTGGGACAAGCGTCATGTGGGGTCTGCCCAGTAGAAGCCTGCTGTTGCTGCTGTGGAGAGGAAATGGGAGATGACTGCAACTGCCCATGTGATATGGACTGTGGCATAATGGATGCCTGTTGTGAATCATCAGACTGTTTGGAAATTTGTATGGAATGCTGTGGGATTTGTTTCCCATCATGATAACTTTTTATCACTTTTTTCTACTTTCTTTTAAAAAAATGCAACTGGAGAGGGTTCTTGTTTTTGTGTGTTTCTCTGAAATAAAACAACAACCCCTTTCGAAGGTCAAATTTAGACCCTCTTGCAGCAACCTGGTTTTCTGCGCTGTTAACTTGATTTTATAAACAATTGTTGAAGAAAAGCAAACTCATAAGAACAAATGCTTGATGGTCTAATTTTCTCTAGTGGGTGGTTGGCTGCAAAGACGTGCACACACAGGTGAAACAACCATTGGTGGTTGTTCCTGGATAAAGACAAAAGGATTTCAGCCCTTTGTAGTTTCCTGTTGTGTGCAGGCAGGGGGTTGACAGAGTTTACCACCCCTTCACTAACAAACAAGTTACTAGAAGAGATAGAAAACAGCAGAGTTGGAAAAAGTAACAATTTCATGAGGGCTTTCCACTTAAGTGAATCTCTTGGTGGCAAATATTTGTAATAGGTTTTTTTTTAAAAAACAAAAACAGAAAAGAAATACTTTTTACTGTTTTTTATGTTTTAACAGCAATGTGAATAAATATTTTATTTTCTCATCTGTAGATTTATATAATTTAAGTTTTATCCAAAGTGCATCATGAACAAACTGATTCATATTTTACAATACATTTCTACTAAAAAACAACTCCAGTTGAGATCAGTGGCGCTTAATTTGGAGTAAGTACAATTGCAACTTTAAAGCGCTGTTCGCCCCATCAAATTATGTTTATACTATACGGTTGACTCACAACTTGCATGGAGGTTACATTCCAGAAAAGGGGCATAAAGTTGAAATCAGGTGTATAGTCGAAACAACCCCTGAACCACACTTGTGTGCATCCCTACATTTCCGAAGCTGGTACACTGAGTTTGTTTTGCCTCCCATGCAAGGAGGAGAGCTTTTAAGCTCTCAAATTTGGTTGGACTGGATGGCCCTTGTGGTCTCTTCCAATTCTATGATTCTATGAAATTTGCTTACAAAACTTTGGGAAGCTCTCACGGGGTCATCCAAGATCTCATAAGTGCTTCTCAGAGTCCAGTAAGCAAGTCTGAGAGCTTAAATGTTCTTTTCACGCCATGCTTTCCTGGCACAAGTTAAATGCGTGCAAATTTCCTGGCACAAGTTAGATGTGCAAGGTGTGACTTCTCTGTATTTAAGAAAAACTAATTGGAAGTGTGATGACAATTCAAGGAAGCGCTGTGTGTTTCCTTTTGCCCCCATCCTCCAAGTCTTGCACAGAAATAATTTTTGGTATTTTTATTTAAGATGGCAAATGCAGAAATGTTGATGCTTCACACAGCAGTCATGTTAAGAGTAAAGGGGAACTGGGTAAGATTTGCTGCACAGGAAGTGATTCCCAATGAAATGAATAAATAAATAAAGCTGATCTTTTTAATTTTTTTAATGTTTTGTGATTGTTTGATAAAGTATTTGAAGTTATTTAAAGAAGGAATATCATACTATTGTATCTTAAAAGCAGCTTTGTAGTAAACATTTAGGAGTGAGCAGCACACTTTGGAAATTAAATTTGCCCAAAATAATTTTTCATTGTGTAATTGAAATCTAACCCAATGCATTGACTGACTTCCAGATTTCCATACACTGGTGCTAATTTACTGTGACTTCCAAGAGTTTTTATGTGACTCGTTAATTCAGTTTAATTCAACTACCTGCTTAACCTGATTTTTCTTCATAAGTCCAAATTTCCCAATGGCCTGTTGGTTTGGTAATGTTTGACCTTTGTCTGTAGGTTATGCTATCTTGATCCAAATACAGTGGCAACCATTCCTTTTATTGTAACAAATGACCCATATGTGTGGCAAATAAAAATTCCAGGAAAATGAAAAGTTAAGCCTGAACCTTCAAACACTGATTTACCAATGCTTACTACTGAGTTGTTACTGAAAAAGAAAATGTTAAGAATATACTTAGGTATTCTATGGAGCTACCTGCTTGCTTCTCAATACATTCGACATGATAATACAGAGGGAGTGCCTTTCTCTCCTCCTCTGGTAGCTTTCCCATTTTCTCTTTTGTTGCTGCTGCAACTGTAGGATTGGATTCTGATCTTTCCTCCATTGTACTTCAGAGAGGGAGAAAATGTCAGTAAAATGTTATTTTTATAGCGGCATGATTTCATGGATGTTTTAGCAACGGGAATTTTTAGAACAAACAAATTGAGTAGACCAGTAAGCTCAGGGTCAAGGCAGAGGGGGATTCAGTTATGCCTCCTAAAAGTAAGGAGCATACCTAAAGACAGAAGTAGCACATAGGTTGAATGGTGGTTCCTGGAGGGCAACTGGGAAAGGAGGATACCATGGGGAACAAGATGGACTTGTGGTACATTGGCCAGCTTTTGCTGCTGCAGAATTGGCAAATAGAAAGTGATATACACTGCCCTGATCAAGGTTACCCCATTCTTTGACGTAGGTGTTCAGCATTGCCAGACAAACCAACAAACAAAAACACTATTAGAGCACATTTAGTGAAACGAGCATTTCTGTTTTGGAACTTTTGTTTTTTGTATGCTGCAACCATTATTATATGGCTTTGACTCCCCCCCCCCCAATTTATTATGTATCAAGCTTTAATTAATCCAATAATATTTAAGGAGAATTCAGTATCGCTCTTCAGAAATGAATTACTGTACATATCTGTTCGTACTGTGTTTTCATCACCTTTGATAGTCTTATTTGTAATTCTTTTTACCTTATAGAACACTTCATGAGCAGAACTAGTGTCACACTGTTAGTTCAAATACGAAAATTATGGAAACTGTACTGAACGCCTCCTCCTAGAATGTGATTTCAGTATTAAAGAAAATGCAATGGTTGCATCTATTTTGTTGTTAGAATTTCTAACGACTCCACTATAGCACTTATGCAGTCTTCAAGTGCAAAATACTCAATAGTGGAAGTTTTCTAGCTTGGGACATATAAAGCCTTCAAATGATTGGGAGTTATCATATGATTATTAACACTTTTTTTTATTCCAAAAATAAAAAATTGTGTGAATTGTTTGACATGCTAAATATATCCTGCTACTATGTGTCATAGAAATATTAATGGTGTGTAATATTTATCTCCACAGGAGAGCACATTAGTGAATAGTTTTAAGAAACTTTTTGCTATGTTTAGTTTCTTAAAATTCTTCCATCACTTAGCCTTTCTGGAGCCAACCTTTTGGGAGCCATCTATGATTAAAAGTTAAGCAGTGCAAAAGTGCAGTTAAAGTAACAATTTTCTTGTCATCTAATCTGTCCATTTAACGAAGACAGAGGTCCTCAGTTAATACGGAATTGTGAACTCTTCCATATACCGGTATATATATATATTTTTATAAAAAAAGCTTGTTACTTGCTCTATGACCTTTCTGTTAACTAGATCATTTGATATTAAACACTATTTTGAAATAAAGAAATTTATTTTGAATCCTTGCCTAGTACTTTTATTACGGTTTGTGTTTTACTGCCATAAGTGTGCTGATGGTTGTAGAAAGAAACAGACAGTGCTTTCAGTGTGGCTTCCTGTTACACCCGTTACTGACTATCCTGTTTGCTCACTTTGGAAGTCTTGGATGTTATGAGTGGAATAATTTACCCCTGCATAACATGCTGAACTTTGAGTTCCTGAAGAAATAATTTTGGTCACAGTAATTTCATTCTAATTATCTGTAATACGAGCACTAAATGACCAATTTAATCCCCTTTGTAATTCTTTTTACGTGGAATAGTACCTAAAATTGCATGATTGCATTTGAAACATTTACTAAAGTGTTCCTTTTCAGGTTACTGAAACTTTTTATGTCAGTTTAAAAATCCTGTGTATATCCGAAGGAATGCCCTTGAAGGAAGATAGATGAACACATGTTTATTGTGCATGAAGTGCCAGCTAGAATAAGGAAGGTGTGAATAGCCCTAATTTCCTTAATCTCTGTTGGTGATCCCTACCCTGATTTTCCATCTAGGAACAGAATTAGTTTGCTTCAATTTACTTGTGACCACAGTTGAAGGTTTATATGCACCTGAAGATTTTGAGTCCTTTCGATGCAAGCACTTGAGTTTTTGTACTGACATTCTGTGGTTGCCAATAGCTGTACTCCACATATTTTCTCCCTCTGTTGCAGTCTTCTCTGTTGCAGTCTTCTGCAGCCATGTACCTTCAAGACATTTTGAACTGCACAATACCCTTCAGCCAGCACAGCTGTGATGGTTGGGGCTGAGAAGTTGCAGTCCCAAAAAATCTGGAGGAACCCAAATACCATTGACTATTTTCAAACTGTATGGTACATGCTTATTCAGTACAATAAAGGGCGTTGTTGTCCATCCCCACCCCCCACCAGTAGCTATTCATGGCTCACTCTGGGGCAATCTGTTTAAGACATAGAATAGAAGACACCTAACCATTGTATCCAAGAGCTTTGATTGCACTTAATAATGATCTCAGGGTAAGCAGTGAGTAGTAAGGAATGAGACAGGCTCTTAGGTTATGCTATGCTTTTAATAGGTTATGTTATACTCTGGATTATGTTATGTTTTAATAGATTATGTTTTAATAAGGATGAGAGTGTTGGAGATATGTGCAAATGTGTATGGTAAATCCGGTCTTTGGGTGTTTGATTTTCGTTGTTGTGTATACTGTGTATATACGGACAATGACAATAAATAAATCTTATCTTAATCTTATCTCTTAATCATCTCTAAACTATTTATGAATTTGCTTAATGTTTGACTGTGTTGTTTACATTGTATATGCATGGAATGTTTGTTGCACATAGATTGTGTACTAAGATAAAAAGCTTTCAATGAAGTAGCTCACCAAACACTCCTGAGTAAGTTTAGCAGTTGTGAAATAAGGGGGATATTTTAAAAAATGGTTCCCCCAAGAGATAGTATTGGGACCAGTGCTTTTTAATACATGGCCTGGGGTTGGGGTGAGGAGTGATGAAAAATTGTTCAGAGAGGTTAAAAGAAAAAGAAAAAAGGATTGCAAAGATCTTCAAAGGTAACTCCCAAAAGTGGGTGAATGGGCATTAAAAACTACACATGTACATCTATGGGGTGTGTGCAGTAAGTGACTGACCAGAAAAAAGATGTTGGGATTGAAAATAAAACTGCCCATACAATGTAATACAAATCTATCGTGCAACTGCACTTCGAATTCTGCACTTGTATAGTTCTGGTTGCCTCACCTAAAAAAAAGATAATGTAGCGCTAGAAAAGTTTCAATCAACAAGATCATCTTTCTTCTTTGGCGATCACTCGTAGCCGAGTAAGATTGTCTTCCATGAATACGGTCTCAACAGTGTGTCCGTAAGTGACTGTGGAGGCCACTTCTGGATCTGCACAGCCTTCCACGGTGGAGACATAGGTTTCCGGATGTTTGTTGATCACGGTGAGGATTTGCCAAACGTGCCTTCCTCTTAGCTCATTTCTCCCTTTCATTCTGAGTTTGTGCTTCTTCAAAGTCCATGATGCCTTTGGTAAAGGCTGTTTCCCAGCTGGAGCACTCGGAGGCCAGTGATTCCCATTTGTTGGTGTTTACACTATTTTATTTTTTTATTTGCCTTGAGAGCTTCCTTAAACCTTTTGTTGTCCAGGGCTAGAACAACTGCATCAGGAGGGGTTTCAACATATGGGGCTTTGTAGTTTAGGAAAAAAGGCAACTAAGGCATGCTTGATAGAGGTGTATACTATTATCCATGGTGTGGAGAAGGTGGATAGAGAAAGGTTTTTCTCTACTTTGTGTGGCTAGAACACAGAGTCACCAAATGAAGCTGACAAAACAAAGCACTTTATCGTGTGTTACATAGTTCAACTATGAGATTTGCTACCCAAAAGTGCAGTGGTGTTCAGTAGATGGCTTGAAAGGAGTTTAGGCAAATCCATGAGGGATAAGGCTATCACAGCCATGACGGCTGTGCATTATAACCAGTGTTGGGGGCAAAATACCATTTGTTGGGGAGCACTAATGGGGAGAGTACTGTTGCACCCATGGCTTGCTTGTAGGCTTCCCATAGATATCACTGTCTAAACAGAATGTTGGACTAGATGGGCCTTTGGTCTCTGGGATCTTTAATGTGCTTGTGGATTTTGATATTCAAGCTGTCCAGAAGATGATGCTGTATATCCACAGATAGTATTTGATGGAGATGTTGCTGAATCCACATCTGCAATGAAAGTGCAACCTGCGCAATCTTTAACCAAGATAGATTATTTTGTCTCTTATGTCAAACAACAAACCCTAACATAGGGCTTACAATACACTTGTACAATAAATTTTATTGTATTGTTTCACTTTCAACACCCGTCATTCTGCTCAGCAGCCAAGATGGATTGCAGTTGGCGGTGTGCTTGAGCCGCTTATCTTCGTTGCTCATTTGCATGCTTAGACCAACAGCGATAGTCTCTTTTCCCTGTATCCCAGCAATACAAAATACTGAAGAAAGGTGCATAACCTCTTATCCATCAAACACTCAAGGATCCGGTCTTCTGTGTTGTGGACTATAATGTGTTATGTTGCCTCTACCTTTTATGTATCCTTGGCTACACAAAGTAACTGCATTCTGCTTTGCAGTCAATGAGTTTAATTAGGAAACATTCACTTATATATATAGAAATTCCTATCCACCACTCTATGGGTGACTTAAACTTTAGAACATAATCATTCTATTCTAAGTTTGGATGCTCTAAAAGAGAGACTAGTCTAGCAATGTTGTGCAAGAGTAACCAGTGCTCCAAACCAGGAAAGGAGCTATTTCTTCCTGGCACTTCTAGTGTGACTCTTTAAGAAAGGGGTATGTGCTTTCTGTTATGAATTGCTAAAGTTTACATGTATTGGCAGGGACGCAGGTGGTGCTGTGGTCTAAACCACAGAGCCTAGGGCTTGCCAATCGGAAGGTCGGCGGTTCAAATCCCTGCAACGGGGTGAGCTCCCGTTGCTCGGTCCCAGCTCCTGACCACCTAGCCGTTTCGAAAGCACATCAAGTGCAAGTAGATAAATAGGTACCGCTCTGGCGGGAAGGTAAATGGCATTTCCATGTGCTGCTCTGGTTTGCCAGAAGCGGATTAGTCATGCTGGCCACATGACCCGGAAGCTGTCTGCGGACAAACGCCAGCTCCCTTGCCCTATAGAGCGAGATGAGCGCCGCAATCCCAGAGTCGTCCGTGACTGGACCTAACAGTCAGGGGTACCTTTACCTTTACCTTTACATGTATTGGCACATGTATTCCCCCACCCCAAACCCCATGGCTATTTCTCTCCCTAAGGGGAGGGGTGAGGCAACCTTCCATTTCCATGTTTTTTTAAAGAATCCAAAGGTGGTATCTCCTGATTCCTGGTTTGGTGGTTTAACAATAAAGGTGGGCTCTAGCTGTGTATTGATTGTGTGAAGGTAGGTTTCATTTACACAGCAGTAAAGCAGTCCCGATTTGTGCAGCATCCCATGTATATTCAAAGCCCTCAAGGTTATTGCAAAATCAGTTTAAAATAATGGTTTATGAGGTCACACAGTGCTTTGTGCTGTATACTCCTGGCTTTCAAATCTCTGCCAACCTTGTCATGGTTGCTCTGCTTAGAACAAAGTCCTTGATTTAGTGTTTGAAAGTGCATAACATAGGCTTCATGCTATATTTACTAGGAAATCATTCATTACTTATTAAAACTATATTTAAAAATAATTCTGAGGTCAACCGTGCACATTCCATTTGCTGTCCAAAGCTGCATACATTTACATTATAAACACCCTCAATCGCTTCCCTTTGCTTAGGTATTTTCTTACTGTCGTACCATTATTTACTGGCTCATCTTTTGGAGTTGAATGTGGCTTGTAAACAACTGTTGTAAGGGCTTTGGAAGCCTAGCAGCAATCTCTCTCTTTCTCTCTCTCTCTCAAAAAAGTGTCCAAAAGCCCTTAATCTTTTCCTGAAGTCATGGTACCTACCCTCTCCCAAAATGGCCTTAAAATCAATTAACAATCTTCCCACTTTTGCTAGATAACCACAGTGGCTTTTAAAATGTACATTTATAATGTGGTGTTTTAGATTTGAGTCTGTGTTTTAATATTAAACTGTTGCATTTATACAGGAAAAAACTGCCATGTTAGAAGTAGTCAAGAAGAAGTTTGGGGATCCATTAATGTCTCATTAGTTTGCCATAAGTAAAGCACTGGTAAACATGAGAAGATTCCACAGATTATATCTCAGGGGACACATAGGATAGCAGGACACTCACAAAGCTGGGTATTTTGCAGTAGTTTAAGTTGTCAGTTGTTGCTTCAGTTTTTTTGTATGCCGCTTAGAGATATGTTTAATGTATTAAGTGGTATACAAATTAAATAATCAAATCAAATATTGGAATGGGAAGCCTGGTTAGGGCTGCTTTAGGTGGCTAATACAAATGATCACTCCTCAAGTTACCACCCAGAAGGTATATCTGAAGTTTGACCATAGGAGTGCCAGGTAAACATTGTGGCTGGATATCCATTCTGGTCTTCCGGAGCATTTCATAAAGAGAACTATGCCCTTTATACTGGTCTTAGCTGATCATGTATATACCATGTTTCTTCAATATTTATCAGTGTAGCCCTGGTGAAGCCACTGAATTGCAACCCCAGTTTATCATCTGGTGCAACCCCAGTTTATCTTCTGGTTGTCAGAATGCATGAAATGAAACCCTTTGAAAGTGATCTAGGCTACAACAATTCGTGAGTGAATTCTCATCTTTCAGTTATCTTGGCTGAAGTCAGCTGGAGTAAATGGCCCACATTAAAGACCCATCTTCTAAAGAGGCGACATTTAGGAATGTTAGCAATGCAATGCTATACATGTCTACTCTGAACTAAGTCCCATTGAGTTCAGTGGGGCTTGTTCCCAAGTAAGTGAAGATAGACTTGCAGCATAAAACATGTGATTATATTCACAATATGTAACTATACTGCTTAACTTTGGCACAAAATGACTGATATATGAACATATAATTTGTGTGTCCTTTCCAGACATAAACTTTCACTAATCTACAATCGATGGGAGCTAGAAAATTTCAGTTTGAGCCAAGCCATATACAACCTCGTAAGTTGACAATCTTGTTCCTAGAGGAAGATCAGTACATTTTTCTTAATGTTGGGAAATCATGTAGTCTGTTACATCCATCGAAGTGTATTAGGAAGAAACTGGCAAAATGAAGCTCCAATCCTTAAACTGATCCACTAGCACACAGCCCATTAATTTTCTTCAGGATTATATTGGCGCTGCATTTTGAGGATTGCTCTTTTTAATGTAAAGTGAATTATGATTAAACAATATGGTTTTGCCAGTGTACCTATAAAATATAACTCTCAATATGTCTGTTCTGTGATGTGAAAGCAAGACTCCTTGATTACATAATAGGTTTCAAGTGATGGCTCATAATCTACAATAACCTTCAAGGTCATGAGCGCTGTCTGTAGCAGAAGAAATCAAATAGTTGGTAAGTGAGATCTCTGGTTTGGTTGAGGGCGACTGTCTTCACTGGGCTTGAGTATAAGTGAAAGGAGGCACACCTATGGTTGAATATTTATATTCGGTTTTCTTACAAAAGAAATATTAATTAACTATATTTACACAATTACATTTTGGTAAACTATTATGCCAGTTTAACTGTAACGCACATTCTTGCTAAAAATATATTAAGGAGCAATCCAAAAGCAATTTAGCTGCTGAAAGGCATTATTTTGTATGTAATTATTCACAAATTAATGAAGAAAATTAAATTCCAATCACTAGCAAAAGAATGAAGCAGTGGTGAGAATCAGAAGTACCGATTACTTAAAGCAAGGCTGTGAAATGCATAATAGAATTAAAACATTCTTTTATTCAAATTCAATGCTTAAAAAAGAACAAGTCCATCATCTTGAAATTTGACTTGTAGCTTGACATTAAAAATAATATGAGTAGAATTTTCAGTGGGGTAAGCACAAAACTAGTTCAAGTAGTGTCACTCTCAATTAATGTACTCAGGTGGTGTGCCCATTAAAATTCCCACTTGTGGGTTCTGTTCTCTATGCAAATGGGGTCATTACCCGGAGAATTTAATTGGGTGTGACACTGGGAGTAGAAATTTTCCTTTTAAAATAAACCTACTTGCACACATTTTCACCAGGAATTTGATTGTTACACATCCTTCTATTGTTTGGCTCTATAAATATTTACCAAAAAGCCGGATTTGTCTTCACTTATTTATTTATTTTTAACAGGTGATTCATAATGCATCAAAATGACTTTGTGTCTTGCATATGCAAGACTTGGTGGAGGTCTTTGATTTTGTGTGGGTGGGTGCTTTGTTTAACATCGCATTGTCATTTCTTTAGTCTCCTTTCAGGCCATCCTACAGTGTTTGACTATGAAAAATGCCGTAACAACACTGTTTTGAAGCCTATGGAACTGAAGGCAAATACAAAACGACTGTTTAATTTATGAGAAGCTGGTGACATCCCCCGACAACTAAGAATTATTAGTTTTGTAAGTATAGGACCTACTAAATACAAAATTCCCAATTCTACAAATTCAGAATGTCTACACAGACACGCCTTATACATATCAAGCAAATAGCCTGATAGTTAAGGTATTTTGGGTGACACGTTCCTTTGGCCACCCACAAAAGGGGAATACACTATGAGACTGAATAATTGTACTTCTAAAAAAAACCAGTTTTTGCAAAGTATGCCCAGAATAACTCTAAAGAAAATTAGGCATATACAGAAGTGCTGCATGTATCTGTTGTAAAATTTGTTTCCGGGCATCCCTCCCAGTAGCATCCCTTAGAGCAGTGGTTCCCAATTGGTGGTCCACGTAACCCACCCAGGGAGTTTGTGGCACCATTCACATAACAAAAACTACCACTGAGTTATGAAAATTTTCAAAAGTAGGGGGTCCATAGCTTGGCTTTTGAAAAACGGGGGGGGGGGGGTCCGCCAACCTTGAAAATTCCACCAAACTTGATGATCTAATTATTTACTTGCAGATTTGTTTTAAAAATGTAGGGGGATGTTGAAAAACAGTGGTGGGTACACCAACTATCTTAGAATTCTACCCCCTCATTCCTCTGCTTGTATAGGCCAGGTCCTGATCACAAACTAATTCCTCAATGAGGTTTAAAATCCTCCTTGGCACAACCAAACATATTTTCGTGTGTCTCCCCATTCAACAGACTTTTCAGCCCACCCATTCCTAATTAGCCAGACAATATCTGGTGGGCACCCACCTATTTATTGTTGCAGGTAACACCACATTTCTAAGGTTCATGGGAGTTGTTTTGGTCACACTTGACTGCTATCTTACCTTCAGCAGGCCTGCTGCGATTAATGGGACTGTTCTAGACTACTTTAAAATTATATATGAAAGAATGAAGTTATGCAGTTAGATGCCTGGGAGCGGAGGAGATGAGAATATTGTGTAAAGTAGTGGTCTAGGATAACAAGTAAAAAGGGGGAATGTCTTCAAAGTGATGGGGTGAAGAATCTGCTCGGGCCTAATTGTTTGAATAATAGTTAATTTCTCCTGCAAAAGGTAAAATACGTTCAGTGTTAATTCGAAAGGCAAAGCTAAATTGAACTCCCTGAGAAAATACTTTTAAATAGATGAACTTCCTAGAAAAATAAACATCATAGATAAAAAGTGAATTTGCTTAATATGAGAAGTTATTAAAAAGTGGGGAGGGGGTTAAACAGCAATGTACTGCTTGTTAAGATAAATAGTCCACTCGTATAGCAATAAAACATTAAAGTTCAAATATCCCACAGGGGCTTATTGAAAGTTTACAAGACAAGCTCCGGTTTGACATAATAAAGGAACTTTGGGATTTCAGCCTCTGGAACTATTGTGGCTTTGTTCACGCAACTTGAAAAGAAATTAGCATCTTGGAAGCTCTTGGCACAACGTTCCACTTTCCTATCTCCTAGTTTCATGTTTTGGCTTTGCCACACGTACAATAGCTCGAAGTGGGGCAAGGTGGCAATGTCCTGAATTAGGACTATACCATTTCAGATCACAGGTAAGGAGATAACAGTGTATAATGTTTCTCCCTTCAAAATTGCCTCCTGAGGTAAACACACCCTGCCTAGTGGTAGCGCCATCCATGAATCTTAACACATGCTTGGCAACCCTTTTAGTGCATTTGTGTTGTTTTTATGGATATATAAAAGTGGGTCTAAACATAATATAATTCTTTTTTTACTCCATTTATATGAAACGTAAATCATATGTCTGTGCTTTTGAATTTCCACCAGAAGTACATAATGACCTTCTGAGCTATCGCTAATGGTGTTATAATTTCTACAACTTGAAAATAACATTATCACGGGCACAATTTGATCACAGTTTGCCTTTTTCTGCCATTTCCTTCATCCTTCTCTTATAAATGGCACAGATAAAAGAAAAGAAGAATGTAAATAGTGTCATGGAACTTATCCAGGCTCTTGTAAAAGGGCTTTCTCATTGACTGCTACTCAACTCGAACTCGCTTCCAAGGGAGGCCCATATACTTCTCTCTCCAATGACGTTTTTTACCAACAGATAAATACCTTTTTATTTAAACTAGGCATAGACAAATCTCTCCATTTTGGTTTCTCTCAGATTCTCATTCTTCCATTCACCAATTCACCCCATTCCTGCAACAGTTTGTGAATTTTAAATAATGAGTCCTCGTGAAAATTCATTAGCATTTTAGTACCCTTTTCTTCCAATATACACATTTTTGCATGTGACTTTTGCAAGCAGTTTCCTCCAACTGCGTACATTTATTTTAAAAATACTTTCACTAATATATGGATTTTATCCCAATATGTACATTTTTCAGTTGGAGAAAAATTCAGAAAATGTGGATTTCAAAGGATTGCTGCATTTTGATGTATTGTTTCAGGAAGTGTGAATTATGTAGTTTGTATTCAAAATGCGAACCAAAGCAAATTTGTCCCCTTTCCTAATTTAAACTAGGTGCTTGGCGTGTCCACTCCAGCTTGATCTGTATTGTTATTATGATTATTTGTAGTAGTTGCCATTCTCACTCCATAACATAGGCGACATACAGAAAGTACAATATTTGCTGCTGCACCTGCCTATTTTGTTTTGGTTTTAATGGGATGCTGTTTTATTGACAGTTTTTTTATCAGCTTCACTTTTATATTTAGATATACCATTGTATCTCTGTATTTTTTTATTTTTTTGAAGTTAGCTGCTTTGGGCATATTCCCATAGAAAGGCAGGGTATAAATTTAATAAATAAGCAAAAAAAGCAAACTCTGTGTGTGTGTGTGTGTGTGTGTGTGTGTGTGTGTGTGTCTCACATACATTATACCCCTTGTAGAGTATTCCTTTACAGGTAGGACATAGGAATCCTTTGTAGAGGGAAGTGCTGTGTTGTTTAGAGGGTTTGGAATTGAAATATTGTTGTTGACTGCAAAGCCTCTTACTGGTACAAGCATCAAAAACTCAGAAACACTTAAAATAAATACCTAGGGTACTCTGCAAGTTCACATTCATGTTTCATTCAGCAATGCTTAGTTGAATAGCCTTATAGACAAAGTCACAATAAGTCACCCTACTTTGCAACAACTGAATTAGAACTGATACACATGTTACATACCATTCAACCTGACAAGTTAAATCAGCTACTCCAAATGCATTCTACCCTGTTCAAGAGCATTGCAAAACTAGGGCATCAAGTTGAATTAACACATAAATAACAGAGTTGGCCCTGTAGGTTTCCAACACATTCCCATTCCACATTAAGAAGTTGGAAGGTGGAAGAAGAGCTGATGCATCCAGAGGTGCTCAGAGTGAGCATGCAGACAGTCTCAAAGCTTGCATTATCTTCTCCTTGAGAAACCTTTGAAAATGCTGGATAGGGGCCAGCAGGCAAATTGCAAAGGAAACAATACAGCGTGAACCATATGCACTTCTCAGCCAAAAGTAACTCATCTGGGCTATTGTCTGTACACAGCTTGATATGGAGGGAATGACTATAATCTCCTCTGGATGTTTATGTGCACACTGTGATCCTCAAAGAGCAGTCTCGATTGTGTCTGAATTTTAGTGTGTTGATATTGTTTTAAAATTACGTATTTGTGGCGAGTTGTAAGTCGCTTTGTGACTTTCCTTTGTAGGAAGCGATGAACTAACTAGATTAATTAATTGATGTGGCTGTTGTGGCCATGCTCAACCCTGGAGAATATAACACGAAGAGAACTTGGCACTGCTATATCTGTGAACTGCCTCTAATTGAGCCTCAGCCTGAAGGTATCCTCTTTGGGTACAGCAGTTGTATGGAGGCAGCCTTGCATTTGGCATTAGTGGGAAGGGGGCCTAAACACATGGGACATCTCTTCCTGAGCAAGAACTCATGCATCCGTCTGCAGGCACATAGGACTCCTGCGCACTAATGCAGAATGGGTAGCTCCCAGAGGGCGTGGCCAGTTGACACAATGATGTCGAGTGCAGGGTGAATGATGTGAATTCTGCTCCATCCTCCACAGGGGTGTCAACTTGAATAAAATTTGGGGGGCAAGTAAGCTCCGCCCCACATAACCACATGACAGTGCACGCACACCATTTGAATGGCAATGCCCATCAACGGGGGGGGGGGGGCTCAAATATTTTATTGGGAAGGCGAAGCCCCCTCAGCCCCCTAGGAGTTGGCTCCATGTGTTTGCTGCAGATGTGGAGGAAAAGGTCCGGATCCTGCCAATTTCCAGGTGTATTCTGCTAGGTTCATTTTGTGTGTTTGTATATATTATACACACAACACCTGTATAAAATAAGAAGTATGTTATCTACCTGAAGGTCTGATCAATTTCCCTAAGACAATGAAGATACTGAAAATAAAATGGATAGTATGTGTATACTGTATATGTATATATAAAAGATATAAACACACATACACATATATTTTATTTTCAGTATCCTTACCTTGCTGTCTTGGAAAACTAGATCTGACCTTCAGATAGATATGGTGTTTCTTATTTTACTTTGAAATGTGTTAAATTAAGGAATACATGTGTGCGCACAGACACACACACTTACTTAGCCTCTTGTATTTTGCATCCTAGTAATTTTTCCCTTTGCTTGTAATGCATGGAATAGCCTCATTTCGTGTTTATTTTAGGGGCTGTTCGGTGACATACACTTTGAGTCATTGGAATAATTCTCTGTATTTAAATCAAATGCTTTCTTATAATCAATGACCTCCTTATACTGTGGCAGATTGCTTCTGCATATTTAGCAGCTTGGTTCATCATATATGGAGATGGTGTATTATACAAAATCATGATTCAAGGACAGAATTATTCCCTTGATTGGACTTGAAATCTATTATTTTTTGTTTTCTGGTGTCAAAACATCTTCATAAATATTTCTACAATTTTATACCAGTGGTTCACAGGTCCACATGATCTTGGGTTCCCTTTGTCACTGTTTTTAGGCTTCTTGTTTTGAAAATGACAATAGGGGTTTGCTGTTTAAGTTTTCAGGGAATTTCTGGCACGGTAGTTCATGCTGTGAACAGGTTTTTCTAGTTCTGCTGCTGGGCCTGCCTCTGATCTTTCTAATGTTCAGAGCCATGCAGTCTTCCCTAGGCTCTCATGTTTTCTTACCCCTGCTCTAAAAATAGAAGAAAAAGTTATCCTGCCTAGCTGTGCAGAAAGAAGCCCCACCAGCAGCAAAATGGACAAAACCCTCCAGTTATAATGAAGATATCTTCTTTGATCCCCTCGTACCCCTCTCCAAACCAAACCACTTCTAAACAAAATAAAGTCTATTAGTTATAGCTCAAAGAGAAAAAGACTTATGAGAGTGACTGGTTTTTTGTTTTGTTTTTTAATTGAACATGCATGAGTTAGTTGAAGGTATGGCGGAACTTCACCTTTCCATCAAAGTAAGAAAGAAGAAATATACTATTTGTCCAGATTTTACTGAATGCATGAGGTTTCTCAATAGCCCATCAATGAGCCATTCATTATTTCCATCTACCTTCCATCTATCTTCCAAATCCAGACATTTACTGCTTAGGTCATCATTGAAGGCAGGAATCAGGACTGAAGAGCAAACAGCAGCTGTTTAAGAGGAGCCAATGGACAGCCTAGGTAGGTGGAGCTTGGCCATATCCAGAAGGTTCTTTCTTGAGAGGTTACAGTTAAGTGGCTCACCACATGGGGCAGTGGCTAGCAACTACTGGCAGCCTGACATCAGAACAGCAGGCACCAGGTGAGCTTTTTAGGCAGTGTTTCATAAACTGGGTGCCACACCTGAAAATACCCTCTCCCTGGTCGCAGCTGTCCAGTTTCAGATGCTCAGTGGAGGGCATCAGATGGCTGTGATGCTCAGGGTGGGCTGGTGGTGTCATTTAGTCATTTGGTACTTGGACCTGGAAATGAGCTGGTAGCCATTGTAATTTTAAGAATTGGCAAGATATATTTTGGTATAACTGGCCCCAATTAGTAACCCAAGCTCTATGTTTTATCGCTAATTACAGTGTGCAAAGTTTGTACTCATTGAAGTGGCTATGAAGAATTATGGAACTTATTGACAAGGGGAAATGAAAATAAATATGTAACCCGATCAGGTCAACATCCTTGGGCCATGCACTGTGGGCAGTTGAATAGCCATAAAATTGAAAAGCTGCTTTAGAAAACATAAACTATGCATTAAAACGCAATTGAAAGCACCCTGCTTACTCAGAAACTAAGTCCCACTGAGTTCAATGGGATTTACTCCATAGTAAGTATGCATAGGATTACAGCCTTCATTAGATTTAAGTACTCTTGCAAATGATTTTCTCAGGAACTGAACATGCCTCAAACACCAGGCTTAATTTACTTGCAGATTTGAAAAAGAACCTTCCCCAAGGTGCTTATCCCAGTCTTCCCCAACTTGATGCCCTCCAGAAGTTTGGAACTTGGGTCCCATCCTAAGTTCTAGGCAGTGTGGCCAATCCAAGGATGTTGAGAATTGTAGGCTAACAAGCACCAAGTTAAGGAAGACTCGCTTTTCCTGTTGCCGTCACCATACTATCAATAGTATTTACTTCAGGAGTGAGGAAGTTGTTGTCCTCCAGATGTTGGACTGCAACTCCCCACAACCCCAAGCAGGCATGCCCACTGGTTAGGGATAATAGGAGTTGTATTCCAGACACATCTGGAGGTGCTCTATATTTTGCTTTCTGAGTAAGCCTCAGAATTTAGTACAGCATTGGCTGTCCCACAGCTCAAATCAACATCACCTACCGGTATCTTTTCTCCCTCGTTTCTAGAAAAAGCTGTCTTACCCCAGTTCCTTTAACAGCCCAACTTCCTCTTGCACTCCATTTAATGCTAACCTGTCTCTGTTCTACTGTACCTTTCTTCACAAAACATTCTGGGTTTTCTGTAAAGTCTCCTAGTAGCTTGGTTTCTGAAAAAGCAAAAAAAAAAAAAAAAAAAAAAAGCAATATAGCCCCTCACAATTTCATGTTTGCTTTCTAAGTTGCTCTTGTGAAAAGAAGCACTATTATCTCAAGTCCTTATTTGAAAATTCGACGAGCCTGTCATTTCCCCCTTCCCTGACTTGCATTTCAAAGCCATCTGCTTCTTTTTATCATCTTGTCTACTTCCCCATTATAGTTATACATTATGATATTGAAGCAGCCTTTGATCGTTTTGTAGTTTGCTTAGGTCCTTGTGTAATACGCTCACTTGCTTGTCTAGGAACATGTTCACTTGCTTTGCTAGAAGACTGTGTGTCAGTGAAAAAGACTGTACCAGCCTAATCTAATCTGTCTATTTTTTTTTTAATCATTTGACATGTTTTGTCTGCTGTTACCCTATCAGCTTTGTCTTTTGCGTTTTAGCTGAGTCTTTCTTGATAATTAATATATCTACTCTGGGGACAATAATTAATGCACTTCCTCCACTCTTTTATATCTTCTTTTCTTTGATACTGCAAAATAAAACCCATTATTATTTTTGAAGTTCTTTTATCTCTTTTTTCCCCTCCCCCATCTGTTCCTGAAGTGACCCTAAAACATCAGCAGTTCGTTTTGTTCTGATACAGCTGTGGCAAAGCAGAGATATCGGTGGTGGTGGGATCTCTCTTATTCTTATTGGTGTTTATCTCACATTTTGGCAGCAAAGTATAAAAATATTTTTATGCCAGTTTCTGAACAGAGTAATCCGATGCACAAGTCCGGTAGAGTTCAGTGGGGCTGTTCTTGGGTAAGTTTTGATAGGGTTGCAGCCATAATGTCCCTACCTTTTTATGATTGCAAGTGTAATGCTAAGGATTCTTGCATTGCACAGGATTGGACTAGATGACCCTAAGAGTCCCTACTAACCAGCATTTGAAATTCGCCAGGTGCATTCTGTACCTGGCTATCAGCCACTTGCAACCAAGTGAAGATGCCCAGGCACCAGGATGGCGCTTGACGTCTCCACCACCTGGAGGTGCATGCCTGGGGATCCTTGGATCTTGACTGTTTTCACATACTAGCAACACATCCTGTAGAATTATATCCATTATATTTTATCTGCACAATAAAAATGAATTGCAGGAACCAAAAAGTCATATTGGGAAAAATATGACTTTTGAGCTGTCTGGCCCCAAAATGGCAACTAGGCGTTCTGTTTGGCGACTGCAACCCTAGCTTAAGGGGCCATCTGGCACCTTGCCTATATATCTGAGCTTCTAACACACCTTTAACTCTATAATTCTATGGTTATATGATTTCAGTAAGAGCAGTCTGTGCAAGCTCAGAGCTTGTTCTACCACTCTGACCCACTGGACGTTTTTGTGTTACGAGGATGAGTTGTGGTTTGCCTTGAGCTCCTGCTCTCACCCCTCTGCTCTCTTCTTCCAGTGTATCAGGGCACCTTTTCCTTTTAGATTTAACTGTCCACTTCTTGCACATAACAATAATAATAATATGACTTTACTATTTAATAAAAACATTTATTCTGTGCCACTGATGCGCAATTTCTGTAGGCTACTGTGGCTAAATTTTTCTCTGCTCTTTTAAGTTCCAGTAACAATGTGGTGTAATTGTTAAACAATACAAAGATTAACAATATGTTGAGATGCATGTTCTCGAGTGGCATTCATAATTTCAGCTGATGTTTCTGTGATGGCTAACAGCACACCTGCTGGGAGTTCTTTATTAGCTGCTGTTTTCTGTTGGTGTATTTACAACAACAAACATAGCAGGACTTTTTCTACTTAGTTTAGTATTTTTAAAAAATCTAGTAAAAAATTATGAATCATGCCCTGCTGCTGCATCTTTTAAATTATCTTAACCAGACAGGTCCCTCTTAAAATTAAGCACTGCATTATTTCCTAGAGAGCAACTATAGGAACCATTTAATGCACATAAGCAACAAAAGAGTGGCGAAAGCTGTACTGGGATGCAATTTCAAAAATGATAGATTGATCTCAATACGAATCCAAGGCAGTCCTTTTAACATCACAGTAATCCAAGTTTATGCACCAACTTCCAGTGCTGAAGAAACTGAAATTGACCAATTCTATGAAGACTTACAACACCTTATAGAAATGACACCAAAGAAGGATGTTCTTCTCATTATAGGGGATTGGAATGCTAAAGTAGGGAGTCAAGAGATAAAAGGAACAACTGGCAAGTTTGGCCTTGGAGTTCAAAATGAAGCAGGGCAAAGGCTAATAGAGTTCTGTCAGGAGAACAAGCTGGTCATCACAAACACTCTTTTCCAACAACACAAGAGACGACTCTACACATGGACATCACCAGATGGGCGACATCGAAATCAGATTGATTATATTCTCTGCAGCCAAAGATGGAGAAGCTCTATACACTCAGCAAAAACAAGACCTGGAGCTGACTGTGGCTCTGATCATCAGCTTCTTATAGCAAAATTCCAGCTTAAACTTAAGAAAGTAGGAAAAACCACTGGGCCAGTAAGATACAATCTAAATCAAATTCCTTATGAATACACAGTTGAAGTGAAAAACAGGTTTAAGGACTTAGATTTGGTGGATAGAGTGCCTGAAGAACTGTGGATGGAGGCTCGTAACATTATACAGGAGGCAGCAACGAAAACCATCCCAATGAAAAAGAAATGCAAGAAAGCAAAGTGGCTGTCCAATGAGGCCTTAAAAATAGCGGGGGAGAGAAGGCAAGCAAAATGTGAGGGAGATAGTGAAAGATACAGGAAATTGAATGCAGATTTCCAAAGAATAGCAAGGAGAGACAAGAGGGCCTTTCTAAACGAGCAATGCAAAGAAATAGAGGAAAATAACAGAATGGGAAAAACCAGAGATCTGTTCAAGAAAATTGGAGATATGAAAGGAACATTTCGTACAAAGATTACCACAATTAAGGACAAAAGTGGAAAGGACCTAACAGAAGCAGAAGACATCAAGAAGAGGTGGCAAGAATACACAGAGGAACTATACCAGAAAGATATAGAGGTCTCATACACCCCAGGTAGTGTGGTTGCTGACCTTGAGCCAGACATCCTGGAGAGTGAAGTCAAATGGGCCTTAGAAAGCCTTGCTAACAACAAGGCCAGTGGAAGTGATGATATTCCAGCTGAACTATTTAAAATCCTAAAAGATGATGCTGTTAAGGTGCTACACTCAATATGCCAACAAGTTTGGAAAACTCAGCAGTGGCCAGAGGATTGGAGAAGATCAGTTTACATCCCAATCCCAAAGAAGGGCAGTGCCAAAGAATGCTCTAACTACCGCACAATTGCACTCATTTCACACGCTAGCAAGGTTATGCTTAAAATTCTACAAGGCAGGCTTAAGCAGTACGTGGACCGAGAACTCCCAGAAGTGCAAGCTGGATTTCGAAGGGGCAGAGGAACCAGAGACCAAATTGCAAACATGCGCTGGATTATGGAGAAAGCTAGAGAGTTCCAGAAAAACATCTACTTCTGCTTCATTGACTACGCAAAAGCATTTGACTGTGTCGACCACAGCAAACTATGGAAAGTTCTTAAAGAAATGGGAGTGCCGGATCACCTCATCTGTCTACTGAGAAATCTCTATTTGGGACAAGAAGCTACAGTTAGAACTGGATATGGAATAACTGATTGGTTCAAAATTGGGAAAGGAGTACGACAAGGCTGTATATTGTCTCCCTGCTTATTTAACTTATATGCAGAATTCATCATGCGAAAGGCTGGGCTGGATGAATCCCAAACCGGAATTAAGATTGCCGGAAAAAATATCAACAACCTCAGATATGCTGATGATACAACCTTGATGGCAGAAAGTGAGGAGGAATTGAAGAACCTTTTAATGAGGGTGAAAGAGGAAAGCGCAAAATATGGTCTGAAGCTCAACATCAAAAAAACTAAGATCATGGCCACTGGTCCCATCACCTCCTGGCAAATAGAAGGGGAAGAAATGGAGGCAGTGAGAGATTTCACTTTCTTGGGTTCCATGATCACTGCAGATGGTGACAGCAGTCACGAAATTAGAAGACGCCTGCTTCTTGGGAGAAAAGCAATGACAAACCTAGACAGCATCTTAAAAAGCAAAGACATCACCTTGCCAACAAAGGTCCGTATAGTTAAAGCTATGGTTTTCCCAGTAGTAATGTACGGAAGTGAGAGCTGGACCATCAAGAAGGCTGATCGCCGAAGAATTGATGCTTTTGAATTACGGTGCTGGAGGAGACTCTTGAGAGTCCCATGGACTGCAAGAAGATCAAACCTATCCATTCTCAAGGAAATCGGCCCTGAGTGCTCACTAGAAGGACAGATCCTGAAGTTGAGGCTCCAGTACTTTGGCCACCTCATGAGAAGAGAAGACTCCCTGGAAAAGACCCTGATGTTGGGAAAGATGGAGGGCACAAGGAGAAGGGGACGACAAAGGATGAGATGGTTGGACAGTATTCTCGAAGCTACTAACATGAGTTTGGCCAAACTGCGGGAGGCAGTGAATGATAGGCGTGCCTGGCGTGCTCTGGTCCATGGGGTCACGAAGAGTCGGACACGACTGAACGACTGAACAACAACAATGTAGTTACAAACACAAGGGAGGAATAATAGAGTGCAAGTGTGCTTTGTAAATTAGAGCCGGCGTATCTCCTACTGTTATGGACTGTTTGGACACAGAGGAATGGTGGAAGGAATCAGCTGGAGAACCACCAAGGGAAGAAGGCGCAGAGCCTGGGGATTGGTGGTGGGATGACAATGAGTGGTCAGAGGGAGAAGACTGTTGAAGGTAAGCTGAGGAGGTAATTGTGCTTAGTGAGCAGGGAGACTCTGTGGCAGAGAGGTCAAGAATCGGACTCAGAGGCTGAAGGAGAAGGGTGGGAGAAGAGAGGCCAAGAGGCAGAGGTGAGTCAGGCTGGTGAAGAGTCATGGGCTTCTCCCCCTCCTGTGTCAGGAGCAGGTCAGCAATAAAACACTCAGTGTCAGTGAAGTTGACTCCCAAGACAGCTCAGGCCTAGTAATCACAGAAACTTGCCCCAATGAGATGGTTGAGAGGACTGAAGCTCCCCACTTTCCCACTGCTCTAAGACTCCTCCCCCAGGTCCTTCCCCAGCAATCTGAGGCTCCTTCATCTTGTCTCTTTGCTCCACTCCTTTCATTCCTCTTTGTGTCCTGGGTGACCTGGGAGAGGAGAGCTGGTCACAGTAGGAGGGGGAAACTCTGGCTTCTTCAGTCCCACTTCTCTCCAGCATTTGAGTCTAGACTGCCCTCTTCCACAGCCACTTTCTGCTCACTCAACCCTGGTACCTTTTTAGCTTCCAGCACCACCACCTCCCAGTCTGCTTCCTCTTCTCTCTCTCTGACCTTTCATTGCCGTCCCATCAGGGGGCTCTGAGCCTTCTTCCTCTGGCTGGTGCCTCCCACCACTCCCTGGCATCCAGCCAATCCGTGACATCCTGCTGCGACAAGCTCCCCACCCCCTGTCTCCCAGAAGCATGAGAGGCATGAAAAGGGTGGAGGAGATATTGGCTGCATGCAGGCACAGTATCCGATTGCTTGGGAAAATCCCCGGAGATGAGGAGGTATAGACAGCTGTGGGTAAGCAGGGACCTTTAATCTCAGCAACTGATTCCATAGAGAAAGACCTACTGGGAATGAGCTGCTGTGCTCATTAGGCGTGACACTCCGCTAAATATGTGGAGATCATGATTTTACTACTAAAGATGTGTTTTTGCTTCAGCTTTCGACTGTGTGATTACTGACCTGCACACTCTGTGACATGTACTTTGATCAATGATTATTATTGGTTTTAGTCTGTTGCTTTCTTATCATGCTAACATTGCTAATTTTAACAGTAAATAAGCTGATGAGTAGTCTAGGTGTTCCTGCAACCCCTTTGGTGCCATGTTCTGCATATTACAGCTTTATTTACCTGCTTTATTGTCATAGACAACATTGAAAATGATAAAAAAATCCACTTTGCATTATTCTGGGGAGTCTGCTACAATTATAATGTGATTTCTTTATCCCCCCCCTCCCCAGGTGCAGGTACCAACTTTCTAAGTTGTAAAAATACATTGACTATCCCATGCATATAAAAGCACTTCTTGTATAACATTCTGGCCAAATGCCAATGTACTATCTATTTCTATTTCCTCACTCTTTCCTCTGTATCTCCTATCTGCTTTGTATTTTGGAGTGTGGTTTGCTGGTCTGTCTATTCTCAATGCATTCAGACATCTCTTCAGATATCATCATCCAATTTGTTGTGATGGTTCCTGAGATGGAGAAACCATTTTTTGTCTATGTTTGGATGTCATTTCAAATCAAGTTGACAGACCAAAACGTTCCAAACTGCGCCACCACTGAAGATAATGACACCTAGTGGCATAATAGTTCCTGAGATTGAGAATCAGGTTTGGATCTATGTTTGGATATCATCAGATGCCATTTTGAATCAAGAAAGAGACCGAACTGTTGCAAACCACATGCATATGGACAACTCTTAAGATTCTGAATCAATATGCTAGACCGGTTATTTCAAAACGGCACTGATTTTAACCAAATTTGTCAGGAAAACAATAGGGCCATGCACCAGATTGGGACAAAGCCCCAACCCCAAACCAAATCAGGACAATTCTGGAGGATATGGGCTTCGATTGAATCGAATTAAGACAGAATTGGCCTGGCTTGGGCTGCCAGGAGTGATCTGTTAGTGGGGCAGAAAAGAGGAAAGGTGGGCAAGAAAGACACAGCTGGACAGCTGCATTGCTAACATTGGGGAAACGTGAATTTCAAGTGTGTTTCAGTCCATGTATTATTTTGAAACATGCAAATTAAGTACAGTATTTACTCAAATGTAATGTGCACCTTTTTGAGCCGAATTACATTGCGAAAATTAGGGTGCTCATTAGATTTGACGGAGTATTAGATTTGATTGCAAGCTTGAAAAACACCACTGAGACAGCAAATACTTTTTTGGTTTCAATTTTTTGAAAATTGAGGTCCGTATTAGATTCAGTGGCACATTAGATTCGCGTAAATACAGTAAGTGAATTGAATTTCTTGATCATCACAAACTACAGCACATTTATATAAATTGTGGCTTGTGCTGTTGTGCACCTGCAATACACAATACACTTGAAACAGTGATCTGCTGTCATGGTGATGATTTTGTCACTCCAGAATTCATGTCCATGTTACTGTGAAGAAGTTTTCATTAGGATGAATGAATGCTTCCCACCAGAGCCCAAACAGCATCTGGGGGGTGGGGTGGAGGTTTCAATCAAGTCTATGGTGTGAGAGAAATAGGTTAACCCTCATCCTGTGCACCACTCTCTTAGTCCTGACACACACACACGCAATCAGACTGATTTAGATTTTTTGTTTGTTTTAATGGGTACACGAACTCCATTCACACATATAGGATTGCACATTGTTTGGCCCTAATGCGAGCATTTTGAAGGCAATGCAATGTAGTGTCGACAACTGGGGCTGACAGTCTCTCATCCAGGCACACCAGCTTGTCCCTGCGACTGAGGGGGCCACATCGCACAGCATGCTGGCGTCACACATGCCGTGCTGATGTGCCATGCGCAATGCCGCATGGCTTCCACGAGTGACGTCAGTGCATAATGCAGCGTGTGCACATGGTGTGCTCACATCACTGCGGAATATTGAGGGGCCCTGGCTCCCTCCTTGAAAATTTGGGGAGTGGTCCTCACTCCTCCCCACCCCCCATGGTGCCCCTGCTCCCCTCCTTTCATGTCCTAAAGCCTTGAAACTTAACAGAGCTTGATGAGTGATAAACATTCTGTGATGTCAAGGCTGTGTATTGCCCATTGATATTAGAGGCCTATACGTGTTCTGGAGCATTTCAAAGGATCAAATTATCACAAAGCCTTTTGACATAGCTGACCACCTTCCACAGCTGGGGTTTTAACTTTTCTGTTCCAATGCAATAGTGTTTCTAGGCAAAGATAATTCTGTGCCAACCTCATGAATGCTGCTCTTTTTTTGCATTCAATTATTCAGGACAACTCAGAATAGGGTGCTTTGAACCATCACTCTCCCCCCCCTCCCCCGTCTCCCTTTAATAATAAAAAATACTGAATTTCCATTTTCCTTATTTTTGAATGCCTTACATTTTTCCACTGCTTCCTTATTAATGCCTTTGTTTTAAAAATGGGGCACAGAGACTCATGATCTCAGCAAATATCTTAGTGAGTATACTTTTGCTTTGGGGCAAGCACAACTTAATATTCATAGATCTTGGAATGCAGCAGCAGAACGTGAAGAGAATCAATGTGGATTCTCAAGCATTAGGTACTGGGGCTAAATATCAGATGTGAACAACTTATCAGAGGATTGGCAACATTATTAAAGTATCATGTTAGAGCCAAGATATCTCTTTAAGTTTCAAAAATCCATGGAAAGGAGGATGCTGGTGCTAGTTGACATTTCAATAAAATATGGCTAAGAAGAAAATACCGTGTATAAAAAGTTCTCAACAGAAAACCACAGAATGAAACAATAAAACGGAAGGCAAAGCAATAAGGTAAAAAAAAATAGATCCCACAACTTGCGTTTTAAATCTGGGAATAAATTAAATGCAGGTGTTGGCTTAATTGCGTTTGTTTTTATTTGTATGCACATGCCAACTTTTTTTTTTTTTAATAAGCAAAATCTTGAAAACAAAATACGAATAGGTGTATCTATATGACAGGCTGCTGCTTCCACTTGGGGGGAAAATGAGAGCTTTATTTTTTTGAACCAGGGTTCACCTGTCCTTAGAATGAGCTTTCAGTTCCAGAGCCAAGATCTGAAACTATCAAGTTTATTTCTATCATCAAACATAAAATAGTCTACATATACCTCCTACCAATAGGGCACAACCTACAGGTCAGAAGGTGTGATGTCAAGGCTGTGTTCTGCTGGTCGCTCCCTTTTTTAAAAGAATTAAGCACTGAAAAGAACTGTTTAATATTAGGATTGCCACTGTCCTCTGCTCAAAGGGTGATTCAATGCTTGTTTGTGTGAAAGCATAGCAGCGTTCTGGGCCTGCACGTAGATGTGCCAAAAACCCTAATTTCTTTGCTGTATCCAGGAAATGTGCCTTTGTTTTCTTTGTTTGTGCCATCAAAACAAACATTCTGTAGCAGTATTATATTCTTAAAACATCCCCCTGTAGTCATACCAAAGATTGCAGCATGAGGTACATCACTGGCTAAAACAGTGTTTTTCAACCTTTTTTGGGCAAAGGCACACTTGTTTCATGAAAAAAATCACGAGGCACACCACCATTAGAAAATGTTAAAAAATTTAACTCTGTGCCTATATTGACTATATATAAAGTAATTTTCCCGCGGCACACCAGGCAACATCTCGCGGCACACTAGTGTGCCACGGAACAGTGGTTGAAAAACACTGGGCTAAAATACTTGTTTCAGAACAGCAAAGTGACTACAAAAGCCACGATACAGTGTGATGTAAAAGAACATGTGCATATGTAAAACTGGAAGAATTCAGCATAATAATCCCGTTTAGTAAACCATGGTTTATTAAACCAAGGATGAAAATTGTGCCAGTATGCTCTTCCCCTCCCTCCTTCCCTCATGTAGCAGCTGGTGCTGCAATAGTTAATTTAAGTGAGAGACTCCCGTTAACGTTCAAAATCCAAAACACTGACTTGATCCTGGATTCCAATCTGCAATATGAAAATCTGGACCCAATTCTAGTTTCATATCATGGTTTGAAGTCCACGATTAAACCACATTTCCTCATGTCAGATGTAGCAGGAAGCTCTTAGCTAAAGTAATGGTAAGCCTGCACACAACAGGAGAGGTAAGGTGGCCTTTATGAGGTCCAAGATCCTTTGAGAAGGTTTATGATAATGGTGGGTGGGGCAATGGCTGTGACTAATCCCTTTGTACAGTAAACTAGATTCGGCCATGCAAAATTCACAAGTTTCTACACACACACACACACACACACACACACACTTTTTTCTCCATCTTCCATCCAAGTACAAAACCATCTGAAAAGGACACAAAGCAGGGTCATTGAAGGGTGTGTCTTGGGAGATTTCCAATCAGTATATGGTATATATTCATGATGACTATGTTCTGCCTCCACAATTGGAGTCAGTAACATAGGTGCTGGTTCCAAGGGGCCAAGGCTCTTTGGGTCCCATCAATCTCTCTTTAGAGGGGACACATCCCCTGTTGTTGAGGCTGAACACGGATCCAGGTTTGGAGCGATGTCAGGACATTGTGTCAGGCCCTCTCAATGTTCTTTGGAAGATGGTGCCTCTGCTCAGTAGTGCTTCTCAATGCCAGTTGCTGGAAAACACAGGAGGGGAGTGCACTTCTGCTTTGGTCCTGGTGGCAAGCTCTACCACTGTGAAAACATGATGCTAAGCTAGATGGGCAGCAGGCTCTTCTTAGTTTCTTATGACCAGCGCCCAGGCATAAGATCCCCTACTTCTGCTCTGTAAGAAGTGTTTTCTTTCACCCGTCTGCCAATTTGATTATGGGACCCCAAGTTCTAGGAGGAGAAACCTATGTCTGTGCTTAATTGGCATGTAAGTGTGGGGGATTTTTTTTTTTCTTTTGGGGGAGTATGGGCATTTTAAGAAATACCTAGATTTGTTTGCATGCCTGGTATATTCTCCACCCCCTTGCCACCAGCTTCCCAGATGCTGGTATTATAAAAGGCAATAAACTGTAATCACTCCCAAGCAGGCTGATGATAGCTGGAAGTAGGTAGGCGAAACACGGCATGTAAATGTGTGTGCACGGAGCCATTTTATGGCCCTGAAAAAGACTGTACAGTATATGATTTGCAACAAGGTAGGCAAATCCAGGCCCTCCTGCATTCCCTTAATGAGCGACATTAAGCTGTGCAACAGTATTAAGAGTAGTAAACTGAGAAGTATCTTGCACTCTGTCTTTCTATATACACATGAAACTCAATGGGGTGGCTTGAGGAGAATACATCGGCATTATCTGAACTTGAAATTTTCTTTTCATTTGCTTGGAACAATCTCTTTTCTCCAAACAGAGTCAACACTAATGGATATCTACTTCTAAGGTAGTGGTACATTCTCCTTAGAGAGGGGCTATAGTGATGTTTGCTAAATTTTGGTTTAGTTGGGGATGTTTTTGGGGAAAATATCCCAAAACTTCATTTGATTTTATCAAGAGTTGGATAGCAAAATAGTAGGTGAAGACTATTTCTATTCCAACTTAAATTCTTTCCATGCTCACCAAATACATTCTAAACAAATTAATTTGCATCTGAAATACAAATGGTTAAAAGGTTTTGTGGTATTTAATGAAAATATTCTGTTTTTAAAAAAGCCTACGACTCTCTCTCTCTGTGCTTTCTGTGTTGCACTTCATTTAGTGCTACTCCGTATGACATGTTTTAAGCATCTTCTCAAGAAAATCTTGAGTGCAGCAATTCAAGAGAGAGAACCTCTGTTGTTATGGTAACTAAAGTTGTAAAACATGTAAATACCATGTTCTATAGTTAAGAGAACACTGCTTTGTGGAACACTTATCGGAAGAGCTGGAACTGAATATCTATGTGAGCTCTTGGTTTCCTTGCGCCATCCTTTGGGGTCATATTGCATTAGGGTGGCCACCACTTAGGCATTGCCAAAATAGCAGAAGAGAAAAATGCATCATCCAAAAGTGGACTGATGAAATCTGCGTGTGCTAATTTATATGTATGGTTGCCAATTTTGAAATAATGACTATAATTTTACATAGAAACACAGTATGTCTCACTATAGCAGGGAAGACGGTGAACAGGTGACCTGTGTGCCTGCGCAATCTGCTGTCTAGGTGCCAACCTCTGGTGGGCAACTAGAACTGGGACTACTATGAGCAAGGGAGTAGGGAGAAGAGAAGGGAGAGCTGGGAGATAAGTTGTGTGCATGACTGAACACCCAGGGATGAGAAGAATCCCGTTCCTCCTAAAAATGAGAGTAAGGGACTCCCCAGCCTTCCTCTGCAATAAGAGGTCAGATTGGCACTCTTAGGGTACTGTGCCTGCCCCTTTCTAATTGGCACCAAAGAGGCAGTAGATTGTTACAAATATATATTAAAAGTGCCCTGTAAAACCCAGACACGTCTCCTGGGGATTTTGCTCTGACTGCAGAAGCAACAATATTTACTACATGACCTGAAGTGATGCCCGTCTAGCATATAAATGGGAAGAGCGCCAGGCCAAGAGGATACTTTGATGCAGCTGCACTTTGATGTTCAGGTGCACCTTGGGCTCACAGACAGCATCCTTCCACATTGCTATGTAGAAGCAAGTTTTTGTTTGCACAAGGCATGTCCCTGTAAGATAACACTACGGAGAGATAATTAAGATTTCTTTGTCCCAACCACCAGTCACTTCATTTTATTTTATTTTTACTTTTCATCTAGCACTCCTGGTCATAGAGGCATTATTCATGCTCAGCATTTGATTTCTGAGTAAAGTGAGGTTGTGCCATTTCTGTTCTTCACTACAAGTTGAGATGAAACCAGTTGTTCAAATTGTTATTGGAACTTTGTAAAGCTGTGGTCTCTCTCTCTCTCTCTCTCTCTCTCTCTCTCTCTCTCTCTCTCTCTTTCTCTCTTTCTCTCTTTCTCTCTTTCTCTCTTTCTCTCTTTCTCTCTTTCTCTCTCTCAATCTGCATGTCTGCACTAATATATCCCCAAAACAGAGTCCTCTGTGTTGTTCCTTCTTGAAATAAAGCTTCACTGCCTTCAGTGCTTGCAGGATGGTTGCATATGCCATTCTTTCCTGCCAAACTGTGACAGAGGCACAGCAGGGTGGGAAAGAGGTTTAGCCTTGGAGTAATTTTCTAGTTCTGCTCTTGATGTCCTCAATTTTCATATAGCAACCGATAACCAAGATGATGCTTTTATATTTGGTCACACAGAGTGCCGGTGATTGCTGTATACAGCTAGTGAACCTTAATGGGGACAGTGTGGGTATAAACCAATCCAGCAGAAAGCTTGTGTGGCTGTGGAAGACAGACCACAACCATCTTTGCCTTCCACTTCAGAGAGCTCATGAAAAATACGACGTATGCTTAACTTTGTGTGATGTCAGGTGCCTTCTTTGTCTGGCTAGAAGAGGAAAGGCTGGAAAAAGAACCATGCTTTAATTTATCCCAATCCAGTTCTGTTTTATAGATTTTGCACCCAACAATGGAGCTTGATATCTTCTGCCGTGCCATGATATAAGGGCTGTCATGAAAGTCTCAGAGGACATGCCAGACAGGAATCTGCACAAGAACTTTATTATCTCTCCCAAACAAGAAAAGAACAAGAAGCTCCTAACTCCATTCGTATACAAGTTCATCTGAGTCCAGTGTCACATAGTGGTTGAACTATATAATGACACTATTCACATGTACCACACAATAAATTTCTGGGAACAGCTGGACAGTGAGAAATCTTCATGATGGGGATAGAAAGCATAGAGAACCTTCCCATTGTGCAGTTGGATTTTGACCATTATTTTATTTTTTAATAGAATTTTCTAGATGTTGTTTCATATTAGAAGACCCAATTTTGAGATCATCTGTTATTAACCATTCATCTTAGGATGAGGACAAATGTAATGTTGCATCAGCAATCAGAGTGAATTATTCATGGCTTATCATATCTTGTGTGAGCTGGATTCACAGTTTATGTAACTGGTATATGAACCAGCAAACTAAACAGCATCCCTTGGTTCAACTATAATGGGCCACAGACTAAGTTAAGCTTCTGAGTTCCCAGTTGAACAGGGCTGTATGTGAGACTACCCTATTACTTACAATGGCAATGCTCAGTTGGAAACCATGTGTGTTGCTATAGATTCATCAAACCCCTTTTCCATAATTGCTCTGGAGATAAGGAGAGGAGGGAGAGTCTTGGCTGACTCCAGCCAATCAACACTGCCCACAATAGGTTTCTTCTGCCCCTTTTTTCAAGCTTGATATTAAAAGAGAGAGGTCTTTCTTTCCAAGCAAACTTTCTTCTCTATAGTTATGCAGTCCCTCCTTTTCATCAGCTACAGGAATGAAGGCTATCAACGAAGCAGGGGGAAATATGGCACTGACTACTTGGCTCCATTATCTCTGTTGAAAAGTTCTCTAAAAATTGCCCCCCTTATGCTGGATGTGAGGGATCCTATTCCCGATCCCTCCCCTTCAATACTTCCCCAACAGTGACTCTCCCTAGGTTTCACTGACAACTAGGAATGAATCCTTCAGTGTTCATATGGGAGATGTCTCTGGGGTACCTCAGGGCTCTAACGTTTGAAAACCTCTTGCCACCTTTGGGATCTCCCTATCAGGGTTCCCAACTACAGCCGTTTGCCTACCCTTTAAGCAACTACGTGGCACCTTTGGCTTCACTGTCCAGCCCTCTGTATGACAGGAGAATAAGCAAACTGTTTCCTCCTCCACAGGAAAACTTTGTTCTCTCCTCTTAGTCACACCTCTTAAGGTACTGATACACTGCCAGAGTCAAACGAACGTTGAAACACATTTAACTTTATTAGGTAACTTGAAAACATGGATGTCTAGGGTTATTACTGTTACAAATCTTCTTCTCAAGTAATTCAGCTTTGTTATAATATAGCAATGGTAAAGACCTTTCCTCCCATTCCCCAAAGCCTAACCTCTCATTATCTCTCTCTAACCCTCCTGACCAACTGCCATTCCCCCCTTTTAAAGGGCGAAAAGTCCCGCCTCCTGCGAGTGAGCCGCCAGTCACATAGAGTGTATGTTAACTCCTAACACGCTGGGCTCCTGACCATACCCTGCCTAAGGGCAGATCCGTTACATGGGGCACATGGGAACTAATGTTCACAAAATGTGCACACTGTGCACAAATTTGGCCCTAGATTTTACACGTGCAACGTCAAATGTGCTGCACATTTGCAAGCCTCACTGCTAGGGTACATGGCTGTGTTTCTGATTCTTCTCAGTGAAAAAAACTGCAAATAGTAACCCAGGCTGTGGATGGCAAAGCGGATCTGATGTCTGTCCTTCTGCCCCTGTAAGCTGGCCTGCAACTTTATTAAGGAAAGTGTAGAACATTTGAATTTTACAAAGTAAGGTGTGGCTCAGCATCTCCTGTCAGAATCTGTGTTTCTAAATTTTCTTCAACATTTCCCCCCCTGTTTTTACATTAAAATTATGCTTTCTGGAAATGTCTTCACACACACTCATCCCTATAGAGTTCTGGAAAAAAGTTAGATGGTGTCTACCAGAATCAACACAGTATATATTTTAGGGTTATTTTATCTGCAAATGATAGTGGATGTCTGATCTGATTATTCCTTTAATTAGTGTGTCCAGTAAGGTGTTCTTAGCAAATATGACAACACATGTATCATTAAAATATTTTCAAACTTGACTTTTTGAAGAATAAACCATGTTGATCATCAAATAGCAGTTAACGTAAGAAATATATGTGAGTTTTCTGCCTTCCATGATCTAAAAAAAAAAGCATCAGTGTAATTCCCAATTCCCTTTTGACTTCCATAATTTCAAAAATAACTTTAGTCAGCTGGAAAGTGTCTGTTAAAATGAAACAGTTCAGCTGAAACAAATTCTCTTGCTTTTGTCTCCAAGTGAACTGCACTGTGAAAGGACATGAAATCTGCACACATCCTGCCTGAAAGGTTTTGCAGTAGAAGATCAGGCATAAGCTGAAGGGTAACTTAAATACTTCTGTTTAGTACAGCAGGTATTCACAATGAGAAAAGGCTGTTGGCTAAGAAACAACAAGTAAAACAAGCCTTTTTTTAATGGGCTCTCGGTAGGTCTCTGAATTTTTCATGCAAGTTGTTCTGAAATGCTGTGGAAAGTGAGTTTAGTTTGATGAAGTCTGATGGATTCTTAAATGTGTGCAATGGATGTATTGGGGAGGGTGAGGAGAGAATATCCAGTAATACCAAATAGTGCCTATTGGGAGCCATGTTTCAAAATGCTGTTGGTTCGTGTTTATGCGTATTGTCTAATGGTCCTGCTAGGTTCTGTTTGGCAATGAAATCTGCTTTCTTGTTCAATAGAACATTCAGTCCATTGCTCAGATCTCAACCGCTACTGCATTGTTTGCCCACCACAAAGTTCAGGGGAGAGGGAATTGGGCTGTAAATAAAATTTTATTAAACAATGTCAAAAATCATTTCACTAAAGGAAAACTTTACAAATATATGCAATCACTTCTATGTACAGATTTTGCTACATGTATTGATTTAGGGATGCATTTACATCTCCCATGTTTGTTCCTAGGATAAAGTTGTGTTTTCATGCTGAAAATAGCACAATATTTGAAGCATACATCAAAGCATATATTAAGACAACAACAACAACAACAAAAACAACAACAACAACAACAACAACATGTTATTTATATTCCTGTTTTCTGCAGGGACCCTCAAAGTACCATGCAACAAAATAGACATAGACACAAAAATAAAATGCAACCAGCACAATTGCATGAATCTTAAAATAGCAATTCAAACACAAAATATAAATAACATTGCAATGCTACACATGTCTACCAAGAGGTAAGTTCCACTGAGTTTAGTTGGAATCACTTCTTTCCAGGTAAGTTTGTCTGGAACTTCAGCCTAAGCTATTTCAGGGCCAAACTATGCTTCATCCTTAACACATAGTGTACAGCTACATATCAGGGTTACGTTCACATAGCAGTTTATTCCGTTTTCAATACTTCCCCCTAGCTGCATTAATATGCAGAATATGCCAAACCATCAGATGTAGCTGCCTTAGACTGAGTGTCTATCTTGCTACATATTGTCTATACCAGTGTTTCTCAAACTTGAGTCTCCAACTGGTTTTGGACTACAACTCCTACCATCCCTAGCTAGCAGAACCTGAGGTCAGGGGTGATGGGAATTGTAGTCAAAAACAGCTGGAAATCCAAGTTTGGGAAACACTGGTCTACAGTGACTGCCAGCGGTTCATTGCAGTTCCAAGCAGGGAATCTTCTGCCCAGCCCTACCTGGAGATGCCAGGAATTGAACCCAGGGACTCCTGTGTGATATGCAAAGCCTCTGCCACTGAGCTACAGCCGTTCCCCTTGCCAAACCATCAGATGTGTTACACATGGCTGCTCAATCCTGCCATCTCCTGCTGTACCTGGGGAAAGTTACGCATCACTCTGCATCCACAGGGGGCCTGAGAAACCATCTTGGACACTCTGCCATAGGGCACTGGGTTCACTTTCCCCAACTAATGCAGGAGGAGAGAAAGAGGAGGAAGTGCAAGACAAACATCTTGGGATGCTCATCCACCAGTTCAGCCAGAAATAAGAGCTTGGACTGCAACGAATGCCCTGCAAGCCCTCTTTATATACTATGTCTGTCTTCACCCTGTGTTTGCTGTGCAGAATGCTAACACCATACAAGTGATATTAAACAGGGCCATAATTCAACAGCCCATTCCTCATCTTCCACTTAATGAATGATCTGAGAAAACCTATTTGATAGTTTATAGGAACTTTGAATAATGATTTCCCCTCCATCTGTGTTTTTCCTTTGTAGTTTGTCATGGCACTAATATTCAAATCAGCGGAGCATACCAAAGTAACCAGAGCAAATCTAACCAAAGGGTGTAGACGCATTTGTTGACTCTGCATTTTTTTAAAAGCAACAACAGTTTTAAAACAGATAGCTTTAATTGGCTGAACTCTGTATTTTGGGTCTATGGGCCGCAATAAAGCTGTGTGTGTGTGTGTGTGTGTGTGTGTGTGTGTGTGTGTGTGTGTGTAAATTTGCAGGAGCAGTTGTGTTTCTGAGAATGCCTGGCTCTTGGTGAATACCAGGGGGGCCAACTTGAATAAAATATGGGGGAGGGAGACAGGTAAGCCCCACCCTGCATAATCGATCATATGACATGGCACATGTACACCATTTGAATGACAATGTCCATCAACTTCTGGGGGTGTCTGGCACACTCAAATATTTTATTGAAGGGACAAAGGGGCATTGGCCCCTAGAGGTTGGCTCCTATGGGGAAGACCTGTTTATATCAGCAAACATTTAAAGTAAGTTTTCTCATTTTATTAGTAATATTTTTTAACCCATCCTTCACAATAAGGTCCCAGGGTGGGCTACGATAGTAGAATATATTAAGTATAAAAACTAAACCATTATAACTATAAAACAAAGAAAAAGGGTTCCAAATGGAAAAGGAACAATTGGTGGTTAATTTTAACCAATATTGTAGCTTTTGTAACATTACTGCACACTGTTTTAGAGATGTACACTGTACATCTTTATTATATATTTTTTTAACCTTACTGTACACTTGCACTGTGTTGAGCGGTATATTGTTGAAATGTACAAAATAATTGACTATCTGTAGAATTTATTTTTATTTAAATTTATTTTGTATGCAGAAATATTTAGTGCTTCCTCGACCACTTCGATTTGTGGAACTGTAACTGTTAACTGTGTATTATTGTCTGTGTGCTACATAATACTTGTTTTTCAGATTTAAGAATTTGGTTTGTTTGTTTCTGCTGTGCTGGCACCTATACTTTGAAACTCCTTGCTTAGAGGTTTTATTATAATCAAGTTGTATATACATTTTGTTAAATAAATAATAAATAGGTGCAAAGAAGGGAGGGGGGAAATAGAAGAAGTTATGTTCAAAAATGTAAATTGTGTCCTAAGTTTTGGGAAAGGATGATGGGTCCCAGATTCAACCCATCTCTAAATTTCTCTAAATCGGTTTTCAGGTGAGGTTATGAAATAGTGCTTTCGAGAATCATAAAAAGTTTCTGAAAGAGTAGCTTTTGTTGTTGTTTAAGGACTGCTGGATTTAGCCCAAAGTTTCCACATCAAAAAGGGAACACAATTGTGCAGAAAGGCTTTGAATAACAATGCTAGGGATAATGCTTTAAAATTTTAATAGATTGAGTTTTTCCTGTGATATGTCTATTCTTTTTGATGTTAGCTATAACCTACATTATATTGATCTGTCTCCCCAGTGACCCGCTGAAGTTTATGAGGACATGTTGCTGGCGTATGTATTAAAATGTTGCTTACAGTTCATACAACTTACTTTTGCTCTATTAATTTATCCCTGCACAAATTAGGCCTTGTTAGGAGAAGAAAAACAAGAACAACATAAGTGAGTGAGGAATATTTTCCACTCTTCTTGCCAAGCCTATTAAGAAATGTTCCAGTCATTATTCCAAAGTTAATGTTTACCTTTTCAAATACTTCTGACATTTCCCCCTTTAAAAATCCATGCATTAAAAAAAACACACACCACTGACTTGCTTTGAATATCCTATGGATTCTGGGGGTGTTCATCACTTCCATCAAATAAAATAAAATAGCTGATGTGTGATATAATGATAAAGAAACATCATGATTGAAATAATAAGTGCAGAGTGAAAGGAAAAGAAAAGCAGAATTTATAGTGGTTAAAAAAAAAAAACTTTTCTTCCAGAAGGGTAGCTATATTAGTCTGTTGCATCAAAAGCAAGAAAGCATCTTGGGGCACTTTAAAGACTAGTAAATTTATTATAGTGTAAACTTTCATGGACTAGATTCCCACTTGAAGTTTGGGGTGGGATCCATGAATATTTCATAATATATTTCATAAAGGAGGAAGAAGAAGAAAAGCATGTCCAAAATGGCCTGTGTCAATAGAGAAGGTAGTGATTAGGGAGTTAGAAGAGGCACAATGAACAACCCTTTCCTAGGCTAACTGCCATCTTCAGGTGCTCCTTTAATACCCCAACCAGAACTTACCTGGACATAGTAGATATATACTCCTTTCTCCCAGTGTAGGCTCCAAGGTGTCTCAGAGCATAAATTAAAACAGATACAACTAAAAACACACAATGGATACACATTTTAATTGGCACTTCCCGAACCAGTAGGCAAACCAAACCCTTCAAATTTTTCAGTTGTAATGTTCTCCAACCAAAAATGGTGTAGAGAACTGTGCTTCTAAGGGGAAACGATGCACAAAGATGAGTATGCTTCTGAAAACAACTTAGAAAAATGCCTTATATTAGGGAAATTTGTGATGCTACAAAGAAATGGCGAAATTGCATACAAAATTGCATATACCCGGCATTTGGAAAATGAGCACAAAAATGTATATAAAGCTTCACATGAACTTAAAAAAGTAGCAAATCACAGGCTGATACAGAAATGGGTGAAGTACCCTTAATACTGGAATGAAGAGAAACAGAGAGAAACTCAAACTAACAGATTCACCCATCCCTACACGGGAGTGATGATGTGGGCCTTCAGTGATGGGCCACCTCCTATAATTCCTGGATGATGAAGACATAACAAGAGGACTTGGTGGCAGTGACTTGGAGATGGAGGTGGTTGGAGGAAGAAGAAGTGAAGAGTAGAGTGTACAGACTGAAAACAATTTTTGGACAGGGTGGAGAGGTGTCAAACCAAGACAAAAAAGAAGTGTCATGCCTGAGCATAGACAGGCATCCACCCGTGGCACAGTTTGATCATACTGGGGAATGTTAGCCTGCTGGCCCTACTATTAGGCGATTGAAGCATATGATTCAGGAAGCACATGCTAGTTGACAGAGCTATGTGTGCCACATGGCCTGCCATAAATCCTCTAAGCTAGGTTCTGGCTCTTGTGCAACCAAAGAAGCAGGGGTGGGTGGGTGGGTGCCATCTTGTCCTTCACCTAAGGCAGCAAAACTATTTTTGGCTAACCCTTCCCAGGTATTGTGAAGACAATATGATTTCCTTGAATGGGTGACAGAATGTTCAGGGAACCTTCTTTATAGGACTAAAGAAACCAGGCCCTCCAGAGGTACAGGTAGCAGGGGAAAGAACAACCACTAAGAATAGTTCTTAATAAACAGAATTTTATTTAGCAGCTATTGGCACCTCTTTCTTTGAGTGACTATTAGTCATTCCACTGTGAGCATATAAATAAATAATGGGAGGGAGGAACATTGGATAGGAAACTGAGGAGATGGAGTTTTTCAAGGCCTCGGGCAACACAACTGGGTAGCAACACAACAAAATCTTGGTACAGTTTTAAACATTGCTGCAAAACCTGTAGGCAAGCCACAGGAATGGATGCAAAAAAATACTCTCAAAAGGTGGCTATTTTAAAACAAAACAGATGTATCTTTTAGTGAAGATGCAGCTGCTAGTAGTTTTTTGTGATTGTGGTTACCCTCCCCTGCCACAAACATGAGAACAGCTGTAGTTGCATCCTGGAGCACTTCAGATTCATGCTTCCTCATAGAATCACATTTGCAACCATATGCCAATATTTAATAGAGATTGTAGGAGATTGCCCTAAATCCAGAAGGCTACATGATAAGCCTAGTGCATGTGCTAGGGTTTGGAGTCCTGTTTTTGTAAGCATCATTCCATATTGCTCAATGTGCCCTTGACACTGCAGAGGGTGACTGGGAGACTTCCATTGCAGACTGTGCCCCAGTGCAAGTAGCTTCCGTGTGTGACATTGCCCTCTCAAGCCTTTGCTGCATGTACAGAAAGAGTTGTCTGGATTCTGACCAACATCTGTGACCTTTTTTTTTTTTAACCAATCTGTCTACAACCCAAGACACTGGCAGTATTTCTATATCGGGCAAGGTGACACAAAAGTCAGCTTAAGGCTTTCTGCTAGACCTAGCAGAAGAAAACATATCAATTTAACAAGGAAGTAAACACGGACACTTTAAAACACTGAATTCAACCAGGGATTCTAAATCTTGTTTTAAGTTTTTAAGGTTATTTCTTATTCTGTACAGCAGTACTCTGTTGACTTTACAATGCAAGCCTTCCATAATTCATTCTGCTTGATTAGTGTCTTTGATGACTTGGAGTGTCAGCTCGTGCAAGATTTGCAGCACAGGAAAAGGATACTGAGAGCTTTCTGTGTACTCTGTAGTGCTGATGAGTTGTAGAACTGTAGAGGTGAACTGGCCTCATCCATCCTGTGATGGAGAGCGGCATCTCTTCTCTTACTTCCCAAGACCTGCTGCTTGGTGCTCTTCCTAGCATGCACTCCTCCCATTTTGTGTGTGTGTTTGTGTGGGGCTGTTCACATCCTATTTCTAAAATATAACACACTGGTTTCATGCCTCATCATAAAAAGCTTGGCAAGCAAAACCAGGAAACTTCTTTGGTCGCTTTTGTTGTTTTCACCCAGTTTCAAATTTCTTGTGCTACTCTCAAACCCTTGAGCCGTGACTCCTGAGTCTTGTGTCTGCTGCTGCTATTTACTTGAATAAAGATATCTTTCCTACCTACAAGAAGAAGAACAACAACAGAGAAGGGCAGGTTTGTTTCCTGCAATTGAACTGGGAGGCAGGATTTCAAAAAAGCCAAAGATTCCAGCTAGAAGATAGGGCCGGTCCTCAGTGCTGATTACCAAATAGGCAGAGTAGGCACTGGCCTATGGGCCTTTAAGGGGCCCCGTGACAACGGATCAAAATAATATTGATTTGATCTTGAAATAAAATTACAATCAAGCTTTCTTAGTTCAATGTTATCCAACTAGATCAGGCTTCCTCAAACTCGGCCCTCTAGATGTTTTGAGAGTACAATTCCCATCATCCCTGACCACTGGTCCTGCTAGCTAGGGATCATGGGAGTTGTAGGCCAAAAAATCTGGAGGGCCGAGTTTGAGGAAGCCTGGGATAGATCATGCACACAAAGGGGACTGAGATTTCGACTGCCTAAGGGCCTCCACAGACTTTAATCTGGCAATGCTGTTTCCTAGAAAGCTAAGTTAATCTATACAAATCAAAACCTGCTGTACCAAAGCTATCTACCCTTTGGAATTCCGTCCCAATACACACCAGACAGGTACCATCTCTATTGTCTTTTCTTAGTGCATTTTTCAAGAAGGCTTTTAAGTTGGGATGCTTTACCCTATCTGTATCTATATTGGCCTTGACATTGTTTTTATTGTTGATGTTTCTATTATGTTTTTATGTGAAATGTGCTAAATAAATACAAGTTCCCTAGTTTAATAGTTACTACCTATTGGTTAGTTAAGGTAAAGGTAAAGGACCCCTGGATGGTTAAGTCTAGTCAAAGGCGACTATGGGGTTGCAGCGCTCATTTTGCTTTCAGGCCAAGGGAAATGGCGATTGTCCACAGACAGCTTTTCAGGTCATGTGGTCAGCATGACGAAACCGCTTCTGGCGCAGCAGAACACTGATGGAAGCCAGAGTGCACGGAAACGCTGTTTACCTTACCGCCACAGTGGTACCTACTTATCTACTTGCACTGGCATGCTTTCAAAGTGCTAGGTTGACAGGAGCTGGGTCAGGGCAATGGGAGCTCACCCTGTCGTGGGGGTTCGAACCTCCGATCTTCCGATCGGCAACCCCAAGAGGTTTAGATCACAGCGCCACCCGCATTGGTTAACACTCTGATCTATACCTATAAACTGGAGCCGGCTTAAATTTCAGCAGCCCACATTGTGATGGACTTCGCTGACTGAACCTGGAGATTCACGACCTCCATACGTACTGCCCAGGCTTGCACCCTGCAAGGTCACTTGGGTGCTGCTAATGCAGCAGTTTGACTTTACCCCTGAAGGCGCACTCCATTGTCTCTCGAGACAGACAGATGCCAACAACAACCCGTTCAGTTGAAATGGGGAAGCTGATTTGAAAATGTGCATTTCAGTGAGCATGTGGATTACCCCACTCAGTTGGAATGAACATGTGATAATTGTGCACACGAATCTCTAGTTTTAATAACTTAACTCCAGTCCCATCTGAGAAGCAAGCATTTGTTTAGGTTCCACTGATCTTTCCCTTTTCTTTTTTGTTAAACTAGGAGTTATACATAGTTGTAAGTGCTTTACTGAACAGCTCCCCCCACCCTTTTGAATCATTGACATAATAAGAGGCAATGGAAGAAAAATCACTTAAATAAAAGTCAAATATTTGCCAAAAGGGAGAGAAGTCTTTCCAAGCTTTAGGAACATTTCATGAAATGGAAAGTATTTTTTTAAGCACCCAAAACTATGAAGTATTTGACAGTTTCTTTTTTAAATGAGACTATGCTAGCTATCGTAAATATAAAGTGCTATATTGCTCACAGACATTTGCTGAACTTTCAAGTATTCATTTGGCTCAAGGCAAACACAGATCACTGCCAAACGAAGGAAAAAAATGGTGTGTGTGAATATACATATATATATATATATATTCAGGAAGCCTATTCCATATTGTTAAATCCGTTACTTTATATTTGTGACACTGTTGATCACCTGAATCATATTATGTCAAGTTGCATCACATAATTTGTTTACCCTTCTGGTGTCGTCACTTTGCATTGTGAATTTAAAAGAACACTGCACTTCTTTTCAAGTATATGTTGATGGTGCTTATCACCTGACAAGGATCCTGCTATCTAGGTGGGGAAGAGAGCACCATCTTCTCATTGAGCAGTTTTCTTCCTCCAACCAATAACTTTCTGTAAACGCTTGTGTAGCACGGACTTTGAACAAACAGTGAGGTGCTTCGCAGCCGGCAAATCTCTTATTGCTTCAGCTCCGATGTCTGCATGTTATCACTCGGTGCAAATTATTTAGCAGCTGCCATCTTATTTATAGGTATGAATTGCACAAATTAATCTCATAAATAATTCATCCTTTTCCTCTTCTCCACCCCCCTTTTGCTTTGAATTAAAATGCTGCCACAGTTAAGAATCTCCTTTCGTCAAGCCAATATCAATTGTTTGTGGTGCGTTGCTTTTAATTTCCTCAAGCTAATAAAATGTGAAAACCTGTATGTGATGAAAAGAAAGTGGATTAAAACGAAAAGAGGGGGAATATTTCACAGTACATAGTAAACACACTCTTATACAGGAGCCTATCACATCACCCATGACCTGAGATCCTTTCTTGAACTAGGGATACAAAGGATTGAACCTTGAACTTTGAACCTTCTGTATACCAAGAATAAGCTCTACTGCTGAGCCATGTTTCTTTCCCTTACACACACACACACACACACACACACACACACCCTTAATTCTGTAAGTCAGGTCTAAGTCTGGCATCTCCTGCACTGTAATCTCTGGTCATCTGTAGGCAACTCCAAGGAAGTCATTAGATGGGGCAGGAAAACCCTGGCATATCAAATGTTTTGAAAACATCCAAATAGATGAGATCTGTTGTCTCTTCTCAGAAAACAGTAACATAATAATAACGCTCAGCCTTTTTAATATTCCATTTGCTTTTTTCTTTCACATTTTTAAAACAATCCTTTTTGCATCTTTACCAGCTATTAAAGTTATCCAGTTTTGTTTTCCCACCTCTTTCTTGAAGAAATTACTTATTCTTCCAATATAACCACTTCCTAGTTAATTGATGTACTGAAGACTATTTGTAAATAGTAAGTAAATAGTAAGTAGTACTAACCTGCAGTAAGTAACCTGCTTTTTATGAATTATTTCATGAATTAGTTCCTATAATATTTACAGGAACACATCATCCCCTTCGCCAAACTCTCAGCCCCTTTAAATCTGAAATTCAGATGCATTTATGGCTATGTCTTTACATTAGTCCAGTTTGCAATCATGTTCTTTTACAACACAGGTCACAATTTGGGCCATGCCCAAGCCCCATCCTAAACCTAACAGAACAGTGGGGCTGTAAATAGATTTTAGGTTTGGTGAAAAACAGCTGACTTTTAGAACTCAAACCACAAAATGAATCCTCCTTCACCCACCCATAACAAGACATAAGAACGTCACTGTGGACCAAACGGAAAGACACTCGTAAGTTTGTTTGCTAGTAGACTCCTAGGGAGCCGAACACAAAAATCCAATAAATAATTAGCTCTCCTGTGACAGGCTTCTGAATTACTGTGATACATTAATTGGACAAAATTAGCATGAATTAAGGCAAATAAGTATAACATGTAATTTATTACTTACTAAGCATGGTGCTGCAGTGGAAGCCTCAGATTTCCCTTAAGATTGCTTTAACAGCTATAATGCATTCCTTAATTTACTCTGTGGAAAATCAATTTTTTCAGAGTTCATTAAGCACCAATATGTTACAATGCAAATCCCTAGAGCACAGAGCCACAATACATTATGCAAATTTGTGCCAGCACGGAACCAATATGTAAATAGCAATAATGCTATTGTCAGCTTCCTATTGATAACTATACCAGGAAGCATCATCCTAGGAGTGTCTTTAAATCTGTTGAAGTCCTTCTTGGCAGGCTTTTATCAAATGGCATTATTTGAGAAGGAGTTGTACAGTCTCAAAGTCCTCGTTGGCAAGGAAGTGGCATTTAATAAGTTGTGACACTTTCATGATCATCCGTCTTCTCTCAATGGAAACCTCAATATTTCATGTTCAACAGAAGTCAGTGGCTATTAACGTAAGCTGTGTTCTCGTACATAGTGTTTGAATATGAATGCACCCATTGTATGCCTTGCCATTCGGCTGCCATACACACCCATTGTTCTTTGTTTATATTGTCATGCTATAAATGCGGTGCAATTTTTATGTTTCCATAATGTGACGGAGTCTTCAAGGTGTTAAACCAACTTGAAAGGTGAAAAGCATTGGTAGAATGGTTCGAAGGTGTCACTATGTTATAGTGGTTAGAGATCTGGGAGATGAGGGCTCAAATTTGCACCACCTTGAGATCCTTGGAGGAAAGGTGGGTGGTGAAGAAGAAGAAGAAGAAGAAGAAGAAGAAGAAGAAGAAGAAGAAGAAGAAGAAGAAGTAGTGTTCAGCTTTTACTCACTTTTTGACCAAATCATAGGATCCTAACAGGTGAGTCACATACTTTACCTGTTGCTGAAAAGAGTGGTGTTTCATCATTGCTAATCCATTGAAATGAATGGATCTTTCATTCGCATGAATTAACAGCCCATAGGGGTAGGCTGATAGTTAATTATCCGGCTTTCCGTAGTTGGAAATTAGGTTAGTTTTATTTACTCTTCCAAAGGGAAATGAAAACCACAAGTTTATAAAAGACACTAAGTAATTAAAGCTACCCTGACTATAAAGCCCACTGTTGCTTTTTGTTTCCCTGAATCTGTTGTATTATATCGGGTCCTGTATAAGAAAAAAGGGGCTTCACATTTTTCCTCATTTGTGTGGAAGGATACGATCAATTGCCTTTTCACATGACTCACAAGCATGCCTCAATCTCTGTGTCTTTCATCTAGTTAGGGAGATGATACCAAAAGGAGGGACTCTGTTCCACTTGTATAGGCTATCTGCGTGATTTAGAAACCCTCAGAAATGAATGCCACCACCTGCACTTTTACTCCCCCCCCCCATACTAGCTCCTTTCAGGTGTTTGGCTTGGGCTGCAATGCACAGAATCAACATGTATAGTGCAACGAGCAGCATTGTGATGGCAGGCACCACCCATCATTGTTATATTATTATTATTATTATTATTATTATTATTATTATTATACTTAATTCTAAGCAATATACTGGTATAAAACCAATTACAAAAAAGGAACACCCAGAACACACCACCCAATCCATTGTCTACACCAATGCCTTATGATGCAACCACGTCCATTCTGAGCTTGAAGAGAGAGACTCACAACTTGAGATTTTACACCAGCCATCTCTCAGACTGCAATACTTACAGGGCCAGATTAAACTCCATGGAGGCCCCTAAGCAGTTGAAATCTTGATGGTCTCCTCACAAATTATCTCCTAATATGGTTTTGTAATTTTCCCCCAAGATCAAATCAATATTATTTTGATCCATTGTCACGGGGCCCCTAAAAGGCATGGGGCCCATAGGTCAGTGCTCACTCTGCCTATTTGGTAACCTGCCACTGAACACCTATCTTAGGAAGTGAAAGAAAACAGATTAATAAAGCCAGGCTGATACCCAGGAATAGCCTACTGTGGAAGAGAACCCAAAGTGAAAGTGACAGAATACTGATTTGCTATCTGCAGCTCTTAGCTAAAAGCTCTTCATCGTATCATCAAGGAGCTGCTATTCATCCTGGACAATGATCCTTCCCTCACACAGGTCTTGGCTGGTATATCTGTTCCTGCTTACAGACAGCACCCAAACCTAAAACAACTGCTCACCAGCAACAGCTGGCCACATACATAATACAGCCACAGGAACTGGGCCCTACAACAAGCTCAGATGTCAACTGTCCCTACATGTTTTCTGGCAACACTATTTCAAAACACAATGGTAATAACCACAGCTTCAGTGGTTCGTTCACTTGCCTATCTTCCAATGTAACAGATTCCATCATCAATAAGCTATTGAATCTAATAAATATAAATCAATCTATCAATAAGCAATAGCCTTCTTTATTCTACATGGGACAAACAGGGCAGTCCCTAAGCAAAAGAATCCATAAATGTACATGGACATACATGGACATAAATCTGACATGAGAAATGGCAATACAGTGGTACCTCGGGTTACAGACGCTTCAGGTTACAGACACCGCTAACCCAGAAATAGTACCACGGGTTAAGAACTTTGCTTCAGGATGAGAACAGAAATCGCGCGGCGGCGGCAGGCCCCATTAGCTAAAGTGGTACCTCAGGTTAAGAACAGTTTCAGGTTAAGAACAGACCTCCAGAACGAATTAAGTTCTTAACCCAAGGTACCACCGTATCCGTAAGCCATAAGGCAAACAATTCAATATACCATTGCACTCTGCAACTAATCTTATGGTGGCCATACGCCAACAAAGGAGCAGCTCAAAATTCAGCTGAATTACAGTTCATCGAGAAGTTCATTTCTATTCATTTGGGTATGATAGAGACAATGGTTTCCTTTCCTACTCTAGATGCTAATTAATTCAGCATTGCCAAGTTGAATGATTTATCACCTATTACTACAGTTGAAATGGGTCACTTACTTATTTTGCATGCATTCTAGCCCTAATTGAATTGTCGCTATCTGGACTTTTTGCATTTCATTTCCCTCTGACCTCACTGCTTTCAGCTTGCATATCTATATCTGCAATTGAGAATTACACTGCATGCATGCACAAAAGCTTCTGCCATAATAAAAGTTGTGGGTCTTAAGGTGCCACAATACTTTGTTGATGAAAATGAGATTTATTCTGTAATAAGAAATTCCACCTTTGGGGGATAAGAGTGATAGGCACGTAGACATGATTTTACAGCCTATCTGCAAACCTAGACATTATAAATGTCCCATCAGCAGAGAACTTCACTCAGTAGTTCACTCAAATTTTTGTGGAGGGGGAAACCAAACAGAGGCTGAAAGAATACACACAAATTCCTACCAAGGAGTTGGTTACTATAAGTCCATGGCTAGCTCAGTTACAGCACAGGTTGAGCCATCTACGAGGCACTGGTGTATGAAAGTGATGCTTGACCTTGAGATCAGAGTTCACAGGCTCATCAGAGAGCAGTCATGAAGGCAGCAACTTTTACACAACACTGTGGTCAGAGGATGTCCTTGGGAAATCATTCCTTGTTTGCTGAGGCTATAGGTTACTGTCAGATGAAAGCCCCCTTAATGTGTTGTAGCAAACACGACCATGATTCCAAACATAATTACTGCGGTGGATATGAGATTGTTAAGGACCTATGATGCCCTGTGTGATCCAACGTATAAAATGAATGTACAAAAGTACAGAATGAGATCCCTGAAACAGAGGCTCTCATGGTGACATGATGCACCTCATCAGGTTCAGGGCAGACTTTGGTGAACGTTAAAAACCACATGAAAGCAATGAGGAAAAACTGGGATTATTTATTAATACTTAATAGATCAGCGGTGGGTTCTTAAGTCAGTTACTATAGTTATATCGTGACTGTGTACACAAACAAGCTCCCAAACTTCTGTTTAAAAAAAACCAAAACCATTCTGCATTCATTAATGAGAAAATAAAAAGGAAATTCCCAAAGGGGAGAGAAAATGTCAGTGAAATTTTCATGGGTGGTGTGCTGGGATTTACCTTACTTGGAGGTGGCCAAGAATTTTTGAGAGCATCCTTTTATTTGATACACCATATCTCTGGTGGCCTGCATGCTGCATCCTTCCCAGGTGCATGGACTTCCTGCAAATCCTGTGAAGTCCTTGTCTGGGCTTTCCTGAAAGTGTTGGAAGGCACACTCCCTACAGCTGTTCGTTGTTACATTTTTAAAGGAAATATTTCTCTTACGAACAAAACAAGCGAGTTACTGGTATCAGGTGCTTGGTAGCCTCCGCTTCCTATGTTTAAGTGCCCGAGAGAGAGAACATCATAAAGTAACTCCTCTCATGGGATGTCTTCAGATCAGGAAGTGCAGGCATTTGGGTAGAAGGTAGAAAGAAAAACACATGCACCATCCTTAGCCACCTTTCAACAATGAGAGAAGTGCAGGCCCATTTCCACTGAAATTAGATATAGATATATATACCCGGTAGATCTAAAGAAATTCTAAAGCACCCAGCAAATGAGGCAGAAAAGACAGAAGCTTTTTTTTCACGGGGGGGAAACTTGGAAGAAGTTGGAGGGCAGGTATCAACACCACACTAGACAGAACCCTTACAAAAGGAAGTCACAATGCTAGGAAAGTTGGTTCAAACAACTCTATTTTCCCATTGTGTGGTGACTTTGGAAGTTACCACATGATAGTATCGCTGTACAGCATGTTTGTCTGGCAGGCAATCATGCTGTGGATTTTTTACACTATATTTTTGGACAAGAAATGTTTTCAAAGCTCGCCCCAATCACAGTGGCCCCAGAGTCCATTCCGTGTGTGTGTGTGTGTGTATTATAAAACGCCCTAACTTTCATAGCAAGTATGGCTAGATTCCTGAGGGAGGATTATTTTCTCTGGTTCTGTGTCCACCTCCCCGCCATTTCTTTTATCTGGATTTTTCATAGTTCTGTGTCTCATATCAAACAAATAACATAACAAATGACTTCTTCTGGCCTCACACAGTTCTCAGAGGGGGCAAACACTGAAAGGTGCACTGTTAACTTTTCAGATCAAGCTACTAGTCAGAAGTGGGGAACACTTAGCACTTAGGTGCTAGTTACCTTTTTAAGATGGCAATTTGTTTCTGCTTCTGAAACCCTGAGGTAGAGACTCTGACATTGTACCTGTGTAAAAAAAAGGGTCATGGCTTTTTTCATCCATTCCTTTCTTTTCCTTTTAATTCCATATTACCTGTAATCCAGCAATGTATTATGTAGCACAGACCAGGAAGGTGGTCTGTAGTAAATGCTGCTTTATGGAGCAAGCAGTAGGAAGTTCTATACTCTTTCCCCCAGAGGCTGAAAGCTTTTACATCAATCAGCATGCTGACAATGACAGCCTTGAATTTCCTTCTGAACTTAATCTGTACCGTTAGCTGCATGGCAAATCATTATATGGTGTTCATTTTTTAAATAGAGAAATACACATAATCTGAACACTGAGGGCCCCATACGGCCATTTTGCCTGTCTCTCATTCTGAGTGCATTTTGACAAATACGCCACTTTCTATGGACCCAAGGAGAAATCAGGATGTGTCCAAAGCTTTTTCTAAGGTGAAGTTCCCGAACAATGAGTCTTTCTACAAAAACAGAATGCAGTTATCTTCTGCAGAGGATATGAGAATCATAGATGTAAATCTAGTGTGTGTGTGTGTGTGTGTGTGTGTGTACACCTCACTGTTTGACCCCAATGGGTTCCCACCCAGAACAGCTAACAATTAAACATAGTAAACTGAAATGTCCAGTCATTAACATTAAAGAAGCAGAACATTAACAGCAACTAAGGATGGGGGAGAAATTCGAGTCAGGGTACATTTAAAGGGAAAACTTTCAAAATGTGCTTTTTTTCTGGGGGGGGGGACGCAGCGGTACGCATACCCCTAAACATTTTGTGAATCTTTGTACTTTTGTCCATTTACTGTCTTTATTTTTCCCGATTTGAACTATAAAATGGTGATTTTCTGGAGTCAAAATGAGAGTACCCCTAACCATTTTTTAAAATAAAAAAGCACTGTGTGAAGCCAAACACAAACTTTAAAATTCACAAATTAGTCTTTGTGTGTGATCCCTCTATACATAACCCTTACCTGTTTTCAGTCCTTACAGTTCTGCCTTTCAATTATCCTGTAATCAGGAACTCATTAGAACCCGTTCCCCATTCTCAAACAACTTTACTCAGAAATATATTTCATTTATTTCGGCAGAACTTATTTCAGACTGTCACTTCAGATGAACCAAATGACCTGGAAAAACTGCCTGAGGACAAACGCCGGCTCCCTCGGCCAGTAAAGCAAGATGAGCACTGCAACCCCAGAGTCGTCTGTGACTAGACCTAACTGTCAGGTGTATCTTTACCTTTATCTTTATACACTTTCCCCTAATATATAGATTTAGGTACGCATTGGTTGAAGAACTCGTTGCAAAATTCAAAGAAGTGTGCATTTTGAAGATCTGTATTTTGGTCTGCCTACTGGTTCGAGAAGTGTGAATTACGCAGCATCTCATTAAAGGGGAAACAAAATCAATTACCGGCATGCCGCCTCCATCCTTGGTTGGGTTAACTGGTTTATTTGCCCCCCCCCCAACCTCATGGTGTAGGCTCTAGCCCATACTGTAACCACTTGTGAAACCTCTGCTCCAGTGGGTTGATAGGCTTGCCATTCTTCAGGATTCAGCTACTTCTCCAGAGAATTTAGAAATTACATTTCACAATAGAGAGTGACCACATCAAGATATGCAATTAAATATCCTGCCAATTCACACACTGCATCTCCTAAGGAGTTTGATAGCCTGATTCATTTTTTAATGTGGAAGTGTATATTTTCTAGTATTTGCACCTCCTAACTTCTAAGGGCCAAACCAGACATGGCATTTGTTATGTGCTTTACCCTTGCATAGTTGTTTTTTTAAATAAATAAATGGCTGGCATGGGGACTGCTGAGCTGGATTGGATCCATGACACGGGACAAAGGAGGCTTCAGCCCTTTGCCCCTAACAGACTCCCAGTTGAAATGCCACTCCTTCAGGCCTTCTTTTTGCAATGTTGTTTATTTATTTAACAAAACTGATATTCCGCTTACTCAACAGAAAAGCTCTAAGAGGAAGAGAGCTTACATTCCCTTCCATTATGAAAAACAGGCAAGCAGTGTGTGCGTGAATTCAGTTAGAATTGAGACAGAGGCACTTCCACTGTATTCTGTGGTCCTGAAATTGGCTGCCTCTTCTAACATCAACTATTTAGAATATAGTTGCGAAAGAAAGAAAGAAAGAAAGAAAGAAAGGTCACAAGTGCAAACTTTGTTGTTGTTGTTGTTGTTTTACTTATAACCCCCCCCCCCATCTGGCCGGGCCTCCCCAGCCACTCTGGGCAGCTTCCAACAGGATATTAAAAACACAATAAAAGATCAAACATTAAAAAACTTCCCTAAACAGGGTTGCCTTCAGATGTCTTCTAAACGAGTCAGATAGTTGCTTATTTCCTTGACATCTGAAGGAAGGGTGTTCCACAGGGCGGGTGCCACTACCGAAAAGGCCCTCTGCCTGGTTCCCTGTAACCTCACTTCTCGCAGTGAGGGAACCGCCAGAAGGCCCTCGGCGCTGGACCTCAATCATCACATCTAGTGTGATCCTAAATTGATGGAAGGGAGGGCAGTGTAGAGTACACAATGGGCAATGCAAAAACTGCCATTGACCCCCGGATCATCTGATCACGTAAATTGCTTTTTGCTGGTCCTGCCTTTGGGTGCTGACAAGTACACTTCAGAGACTCTTCTGTTTGGTTGGCCTCTGGCCTCCCACTCCATGCATGTAGCTATTTTCCTTGGCAATGCTTGGCTTATGTCCAAGCCCTCTCCTGCCGATGCATGAGGTGGACAGCTTTCCTTCTGATGGTGAAGCTTCTCCCTGCCTGGATCAAAATAGGTCCTCGGACTTGAGTAGGAACAACTGGGGTTCTGTAAATAGAAGAGAGAAAGGAGGCTCAACAAAACTCTCATGCACTATTTAAAATGAGCATTCATGCTTTTCATTCTTTGTTCTTTTGTTTCTGGGGAATGATGTTCTGCTACAGACAGACCTACCACCCCTCTCAGTGGTGTTGCTCCACCCACTCTTGGTGGGTGCTTTGGCCTGGCTGGAATGTGTCCTTGAGCTTTGATAATGCCTCTTATTTACCTGGATGCTGTCATGGGCCAGGAGTCAGCTTCGCCTGCTGAGCAGCAGCCTGAAGGGGAGAGAAGGCAGAGTCACTCTGCCTGCAGCTGATGAGCCTTCAAGGACACAGAGGAGAAGGTGCTGATGAGAACCAGCTGGCTTCAGTTTCTTAAGCAGAGCTTCTGGCAGCAGCCAAATGCTTTGTAACAACACTCGAAGTTCCTGGCCTGTGCTTGCTGCATCCTGCTTATCTTGACCCTTGACTCCAAGATCATTGGATTCAGTGACCCCTGGACCATCTGATCACACAGATGGCTGTTCGCCGGACCCTAGGACTGGACCTGACTTTGTGTGCTGACTCTGCCTCCAAACAAGTACACCTGAGAGACTCTTTTGGTTGGCTGGCCTCTGGCTTCCCACTCCACGGAGCTCTGCTTGCTGTTGCTCAGCAATGAGACTATGACAGATGGAGGGTGTGTGTGTGTATAGAAATCTCTGAATTTTGCATGGTGTGATTGTAGCCTTCTGTACAAAGTAAACAATCACACCTGTTGCTCCACATATATTTGTATTTTGCCACCCCCTCAAGTGTTTGCCCCCCAGAAGATTACTGGTGAGGGAACGTGGCCCTCAGCCTGAAAAGGTTCCAGAATCCTTCTTAGTCACAGGTAGCTTTGCCATACTTAATTTTATACAGATTTCATTTTCTAAATTTATAGCCTGCCATTCAATGTAAAACATTTTCAGGGCTGCTTACCATATGATTAAACAAAAGTGTAGTGGGTTGGTTTTTGTTTTTTTTAAAGATCATTGTTTCTTTTAATTAATTAGAGAAACTTCTATACAACCTTGCAACAGGAGTGCTTTACATGAAATCCAAATGCAAAGAGCAATTGAAAAAACAGGTAAAAACAAACTGCAACAGCCATAAAACAAGATTTTAAGAGCCAGATGCTAACTATTAGCAAAACTGCAATTAAGTCAAAAAGGTTTAGTGGTAGTGGAGCTAGATATCTTTGTCTGGAGTCAAAAGGACAACAAAGTAGGCAGCTAGTGGACCACTCCGTGGAGAACATTAAATAATTGGGTACCATCACTGAGAAGACTCTCCCTGGGAGACACCAGACAGCAGGGCACCCAGAGAATAGAAGATTTTGATGTGTTGGTAGGCACATACAGAGCCAGCAACAATTTTGTCCTACTGAACTCAACAGCAAGGTAGCATTCCTTTGACATGGCCTTTCTTTTATTGCTAAGCCCCGAGAGTCTTGGTTTTGCCTTCCTCACAATCCCTCTATCCAATTGGCAAGCAAGCCTTCTGGCAGAAGATTGCCAGTGGTAGGGCAGAATGATGGGCTACTGAATCACTCGTCTTTGTCAAAAACGCAGCATTTGTGGCCCAACAAAAGGTTAATAATTGCAGAGAACAGGCTTTCCATCATCCAAACCTGCCTTACCCAAAACGGCATGCTCCCCTCTCCATGGAGTCCTAGATCATTATAGCCCTATGTAAAAAGCTGAATTCACATCTGATTATCTGGATATTTTTGATGTTTGTAGGTCATTCAGTGGAGAAATAAGGCCCCATTGTACTAAATTGTTGTGGGTTTTTGTGGCCTCCAACAGGTCAATGCACTGCTTATTAGGACGGTTTATAACACGTTAAAGGCCTTTATAAACTCTCGATAAATTGGAACATGCGCCCAGATTGCCTCACTGTCTGTTATCCCCCTGGATGCTGCCGCTGAGCACGAAAATGGAGGGGAAAGAAATATTAAAATAATAGGGGCCTATAGCAGGGTGTTGTTGGTGGCAGGACTTCAGCTGTAGAACTGTTGAGATCAAGCAGAAAGTCTGACCCTTTTTCTTTCTTCTGAAGCCTTACCTTATTAAAGGCTTATTTCTCTGGCCTAAATAATGAAAAGGAGCTTTGGGGAAAAAATTGGAGAAGAAAAAAACAGTGACACTCTGAGAAGTGGAAAGTTTTGACCCCTTTGTACATTAGTACTACCTTTATATTTTTGTTCTGTACTTAAAAACCATGGTGACAAATGACACAGAAATAAGAAAATAGACATTCCCCCCCTTCGCTCTTAGGCTGTGTACACATTACTGGCTCAAACGGCAGCTAGGTCATTCTTTTTCTCAATTTGTATTGAAGTTGGTTTGGAGAAAAATGTATCAAAGCGCCGTATTTAACAAGAAACGACAGGACAGATGAGAACTGGGGCTAACATTGTGTTTACACCAATTCTCAAACTGGCAGTGGCAGTTGCACTGGATGTGGAGTAAATTGAAGTGTGTGTAGACAACTTAAGCTCCCAGTTTAGAGAAGACACCTGTAGGCATGAACCCCATATGCAACTGAGGTGACTACAGGAGTCTAAGCCTTAATTTCTCTCTCTCTCTCTCTCTCTCTCTCTCTCTCTCTCTCTCGTGTCAAGCATCAGGCTGTGATGGTACTGGGACCAGCCTGAATAGGCCAACCAAGCACAGAATACCCTGCAAGACGGGAAGGGGGGAAGAGTGCATACCCTCCAACATTTATCTGATGAAAATAGGGATGTCCTATTCCAATAATAATAATTATAATTATAATAATTTATACCCTTCCCATCTGACTGGGTTACCCTAGCCACTCAGGGTAGCTTCCAGTATATATAAAAACATAACAAAACATTAAACATTAAAAACCTTCTGTATAGAGGATTGCCTTCAGATGGTTTGGGGGTCGGATAACTTTGTACCCTCCAACGTTTCTTCGATGAAAATAGAGACATCCTTAGGAACAGTGGGACATTCCGGGATCAAATCAGAAACTAGGATGGCTTCTATAAATCCAGGATTGCAGGGACAAGAAGATAGGGCCACTTGGAGGGCCTGAGAGTGTGCAGGAGCTGCTCTCTTCCTCACTTGCGAAGGAGTGGCAAGGGTGGCTGGCTGGCTAGATGGCAAGAACAGCGGAGGCCTTTCTTATCCAGTTGGAGCCACCAATAGAGGAGTTCTGTGATCATGGAAGGTGGCTCCATGCTGGCTGCCACCAGGCCACCTAGTCATGGTAAGAGACCCAGCAGCAGCAGCAGATGGTCTTGGGCTCCTTGAACTTGTTCTAGTGTGTAGTGTGCTTGTGCTGGACACAGGAGATCCCATATGTGTGTGTGTGTGTTTTCAGCAACACAACATTGCTTCCATCAACGGCACTAATAGGCAGCACACAGGGGATGCTTGCATTGGCAGGGCCCACTGAGGCATGCATATTGTCCAATCTGATGTTGCCCATACAACCCTTGGGGCTCTCTTTTAATAGCAGTAATCACATTAACCAGATGTTTGGTAGTGGAAAGTGGAGGGGTGTCAGGCCTCTGCTAAGCTCAAGTTCTAGGCAGTCCAAGTTGGCCACAAATAGGGGCATGGTTCCATACAGGCAGGGGTATTTATGGTTGCAGATATTGCTGAAGCTCCCTGCTACTAATTTCTGCATTGTTTTTTGATCCTTGGCTGAGTTTGGCAACATAGCGGATTCTCTCTTGTGTGCTACTCTACAGAAATACCCCTGCCTGTAGTGGCCTGAGAAGCAAGATCTAGAGTGGCCTTTTTTCTATGACCTTGTGGACAGGGATTGGCCACTGGAGTCAGCTGACTGACTGCTTAGACAAGGTCCTATCACAGCCTGGATGGTACACAGAGCTCCATTTGCCACATTGTACAAAAAGTAAATGAAGGGACTCTGCCTAAGCTTTAGCTCAGTCATGTGTAGGTGTCATTTTGTCATGTTTTGGTGCAATTAGCACCAAATATACAAATTTTGAAATTCCCTTCCCTCCCCCCAATTTTTAAACAAATATTAGCTCTGGTCTGATAAGGAACACCCATTACAAAGTAGTGCTGAGAAACAGAATATCCCCTTTTAAAAATGTTTTGTGTCTTTAAATGACTCCCCTTTGTCTTATTATTTATACTGAATATCAAGAGTATGAGTTCTGCTTCCCTCTTATTTTTATGCATTGTGTAGTGATGTGCTTGTCTTCACCAGAATAGGAAAAAGAGAAAAAATAGAAAGAATTATGGAGTGGGGCGGGGGGAGTGATCCTCCCTGTGCCCCCCCTTCTCATTTTAAAGTCCTGATCCCCTGAAGAAACATTTAATTGCTTCCTGAATGACCCTAAAAATTGTATGAAATGAACCTGTTGTCTCCCTTGAGGAAGAAACAATGTTATTTCATTCCAATTCTATTGTTATATAATTATTGGATGCATATTATAAATGAAAGGTAATCAGTTTAATCAAACAGGGTGCTTTGCCTAACTGTGATTGAGTCCTTGTGAAATGGATGGCATGATTTTATTTTACTGTAAAATACTCAGAATAATTATTTTACTTGATGACTGCTACTTTCCCATTTCCATCCATGAGGAATGTGCGCCAGAGCCCAGATTTGTCTTGTATCTGTCACTGTGCATTTAACCGCCCCCCCCCCCCAAAAAAACCATGTATTTCTGAGTCACTCTGTGCTCTTTCTGCTTTGATTTGTGTTTTGAGCAACTCTGTATAAATTAAGATCTGTCTTACCCCTTTCACTATAATGGGGAATCTAAAAATGGCAATAACTTATTGCCCTTTTAGCCAAAGTGGATGAAATTTGCAGGCACAGGAACTCCTCTAGAGTGCATTAGGCGGACTAAATTGCAGACAAGTAGGTCCAGGGGCTTTTTGTGGGGGAAGTAAAAGGGATTCACTTTCCTCCATAATTCCTTATAAGGGAGGCACTGAAGACCTACCTTTTGCTATTTCTTACCTTAAAATAATTAAGAACTGGCCAAGTGTTGTGCATTCTTCCTTTGTCAAACTTTGCACCGGTCTTTCTTTCTGGTTGTTCTTTGTGTTCTCCAATATGCTTTACAGACCTCTTCAGCACTAAATCCAGACCTCTTCAGCGCTCTGCAGGCAACAATTTGGGTAACCTCACTTCTTCCAAAGCCCATGGACATAGAGACACAGAAATATGGGGAAACATAGAGCTATAAATTACTGTAACAGAGTGACATGAGGCTTTGGGGAGGGGGGCTGATGTGACTCAAGGGTGGTACTAAGATCATGCATGGACCCATGCAGGGAGTTTTTGTCAATAGTATCTCTTAGAATGGTGAGTGGCACTATTTAACAGGAAGAAAAACTCCAATGAAAATCATCGTTATTACATATTTTACATGGCTGTTTTTGTATATATTTTAAAATTTTATATATGGATGCTTTATGGTGGCCTATATTCGTAATGCCCAATAAAGGTTTGGCAAAGAAAGTAGGGAGAACACATTCCAAATCGCTCCATTCATCTCAATTATGAAAGCTTATGTAGGCAATTAGGGCAATATCTTTATGTATTAGTTGATTATCTAATATTTTGAATTTTTATAATTTTTAATTGTACATCTCTCCCCCCCCCCTCTATATATATGAAATAGAAATACCGGTACACAAATATTTTATAAATAAATATCCATCATACACTTCTGTCAGTTTTGATTCTCTGATATCTCTCTCCCGCCCCCCGCCCCCCAATCTTGAATTCTATTTTATCTTAATAAACATCCAGCTTTAAATGTGAACTCAGTTGAATTTCTCTTCCATCCCCAACTACTGCCATGGCAGCCATTTATTCTTATGGATTCTTGGGGTGTGTGTGTGTGTCACTTTTAAAAGATTCTCTTGATTCCAACAGAGCAAAACTTGCTACATTGCTCTTTAATATTTGCATGCTCTCTTATGAAAGACTTGGGTGATTGCAACACCACTGCTTTATATATGGTGTTCATTTTCAGTTGTACGTCTTTTTTTAGAATATGGCAGCCCTTTCTTTTTGTTAGAATAGACAGAATTTTTCGTTTCATTTCTATATCTCCATGATTTAAGCCAAATATGTATCAGTAATGTAAAGAGGCCTAAGTGCTTTCTCTTAATACAGCGTCCCTGCCTTGTTCTTGCAGGCAAACTGAACACCATGCAGGTGTGGGAAAAAAAATCCCTACCAGTCAGAATGCTAGCTTTTATGGCTGCTTTGCATAAATGTAAATTACTTCAATGAATGCCACTTGGGAATTACCTAAAGATGGCTTTCTGCTGTTTAATTTTTGCTGATTGTTTTCTTTGAAGATTATTGCAAGAGTTGTAAATGGATGATGTTTTATTTAGTCTCCAGAAAGGAGTAATATTTTATTTTATTTAAGTGTCTGTTTAGTGCCTCTTGTAGTGCATTTTGATTACTTTTGGTGACTCAAAGTAATATTTAATAACTGTTAGTTTTCTTTTTAGAGAGTTCTTACGAAAGAAACAAGAGTTCTTACAGCTACACGGATAATTAACTTGAAGCATGCCTGTCTCTGGGGAGACATCAGATATGTAAATGAGGAACTTAAGATTTAACAAGACATGCTGGGAATCACTAAAAGTTTTATCACATTAAAGTGCCAGTATATTAAAAGTCCTAAATGGTTTTAATTTATTGTTACAATATCAATATGCTTTAAAGTACAAATATGTATTTTCCCACTCTTTTGTTACAGAAGGCTTGAAAAATAGATGGGTTTGTGTTTTCCCGGGGATGGTGTTAAAATTCCAAACTGCTGTCTGCTAGGCAGAGGTGAGGGGGGGGGACCACAATCTACTCTTGGGAAATATTATAGTTTATAGTATGTTATGTTTTCTTGCTCTGTAAGAATTCTTCAGATACAAGCGTGGAGGGGGGGGGTTGCAGGTAGAGGAAGAAATACATATCAAAACCGAATATTATTCTACTTCAAGAGAGCAGATAATGTCTAATGGGACACAGATAGCTAAGTTAGATTGACAAACCTTTCACCCTTAGCTCAGCAGTGAGAACGTGATCAAAGCCAATCGTCGCCCCAAATCATTACCGTCTAATGGCTGCTCGATAGCCTTGTATGAAACTGGGCTGGAATAGTGGAATAGGAAACCTAACCCATGCACACAAAAAAAAGAACCTGATCTATTTTGGATGGCTAGATCACACTGTAACTTACAACAAAGGAAAGGTAATGGCTATCAGAAATGTTAGTTATCGGCAATGTTGTGGTTTTGAATATGATAGAAGATTAAGTGGGTGGGGAAGACCATATAACCCTTTCCATCCATTCAGAATATATGGAACCCCTATGGGCAAGCGGCATCTGCTTGTCAAGTACAAAATACAGGTGTGTGGGTTTTTTGTTGCGTGTGTCTGATTCTGGTTGTCATTGTCCGTCCCCCCCAAACTCAAAGTTCAGATCAGACGTTTGAAAAGAGAAATTGAATGCCAGGATCAAGAAAGATCTGTGCTATGTCAGGGCAACCCCATCCCTTGTGGCACTGATCAAATATTATGAACCGAGCAAGAATGTTTCAGTTCGGCAATTTGGTTTGATCCAGTTGCTCCAACAGTAGGTGACACTGTCGATCAGCCTTCGCCAACTTGGGGACGTGCAGATAATTTGGGCTACAACTCCTATATCCTCTGTCAGCACAAAACAACTGGGGAAGATTGTTGTATATCATTCAGAAGTGTGTGTGAGAGAGAGAGAGGGAGGGGGGTTTGAAAGAAGAATGCAGCCTCAGGATAGCTCACACACCTGCTTTTACATCCTTGATTCAGCAAAGCACACGTGGATAAACCAGGGGTCAGCAAACTTTCAGCAGGGGGCTGGTCCACTGTCCCTCAGACCTTGTGGGGGGCTGGACTATATTTTGAAGGGGGGGGAATGAACAAATTCCTATGCCCCACAAATAACCCAGAGATGCTTTTAAATAAAAGAACACGCTGATTCCTGGACAGTCTGTGGGCCGGATTTAGAAGGTGATTGTGCCTGATCCGGCCCCTGGCCTTAGTTTGCCTACCCATGGTATAAATTATACAGTTTATGCTCACATTTGAAATTCTTCTTCATGGCAGCTGGAATACTTACCTGTCGCTGATCACACGCTTCACACAAACAGAGCATCTTCACACCTGTGTCACTTGCTTTCCAGCAACATGCCATTGTGCTACTGGTAGAGACACTCCTGTCACAACTGGGGCAAACCAAATGGATAAATGACATTCAACCATTTATTTATGTATTTAATTGATTTAACAAGTACCACTTGGTTAAAAAAAAACACAAGTTTACATGAAATGATACAAAATGGCCTTAAAAATGATTGGCTATCTTCCATGGGGATAGCCATCACCATAGGGATATGTTTGGTGGCAACATGTGGGTGAGTGGTATAGCATTTAAATCCAAGTTGGGCTGAATCTGCACAGATATTTTTTAAAAAACAAAACTCTGTGCAAATGATTTTTTTTAACGTTTAAAAATATATGTGGAATTTGCCATTAGCTCATCAGCACCATCAAGTGTCACATTTGTATAATGCACTTTAGACACACTTAAAACATTATATTTCCAGCTGTATAGTTCAGTCCTTAGACAGCTGGTAGGCAATTGGAGGCTGTAGAGCAGAGGTGAGGGATCTTTTTTCAGGCAGGGGCCGTATTCCTTTCTAGGCAACTTTGGGTGGTGGGAGAGCCTAGTGGTGGGAGGGCCCAGAGGCAAAAGTGGACCAAACAACAAATTTGAATTTTCCCTTTGTGCACTAGGCTTACTTCTGCACTCTCGCATATCCTTCCCTGTACTCTGTCCAGACAAGAGTGAAGCATAATCAGTGTTCAATGGCACGTTCCAGCCTCACAAACAAACAAAACACACACACACACACACACACACACACACACACACACACACAAGCCATGAAGCAGGACTGGTGAGGGGTGAGGCTCAGGTGGGTGGATGGCCTAGGGAGAGTCTTGAGGGCCAGATAAGAGAGGCCTGGAGTGGTCAATTTGGCCCCTAGGGCTGAAGATTCTCATCCCTGCTCTAGTGTCAGAGTGGGGTAGCACAGTTAACAGTTGATGTCCTTTATTTCCCTTTCTGTTCATGTTGTCTCCACTGTCTCCCTCCCATTGACAGCATGCCTTTCCTCATGTTATCTCATGGGGCCATCCAATGGTATCTTCACAGTACCCCTTAGGCTGAGAGATAGTGGCTGGCCAATGGTTGTCTAGCAGAATTTGAACCCAGGTTTTACCCATCTATAAATCTAATAGCCTGTCCAGATTATCTTTCTTCCAGCCATCACTCTTTAACTAGCATAAGTCTGGCCCATTTCCCAAGCAAGACTCCTGGGATAATGTCGACATATTTAGAATCCTCGAGGTGGGGAACTGAGGAAGTACATTGCAGCTAAAGCAGATCCTGAATGATCCAACGGGGTGGGTGGCCTGGACAGAACAGACTGCGTGTCAGTCAGACTGTGGGGCTATTGTTTATATACCATCTGCCAATGATACTGCACAAAATGCAAAGCCTTCTCCTAGCTCCTTTACAGTAAAAAAAGGGAGCAAGCTGTAAATGCTGGAAGCAGCTCCTGTTTGTGGAAGCTTCCACAGTTCTGTCCTGAAAATGAAATTTTTCATGCTTGTTTTATGGGTTGATTACCCACAAATTTTCTTCTCTACTCTTTGCAGAAACATAAGGTGAGGTTAAAGAAATTGCTGTCGGTGAGGTTGGGAAGTCATGAACTGGAAAAATCGGACTCTGGCTCATAAATTGTGTGCTGTCTTGCTAATTTGAGGACATTCTCTGTCTAAAAGGTGAATCAGTTCATTTACATGATCAGCAAATTGTTTCACTTGAACACCATTAAGCGGCCATATATTGTAGATTAGCATAGATCCTAAATACAGATGACAATCTGATTGGGATGCATAACAGCACATTGATGCACTGGTCCAATTTAGTTCCTAAATAAGTTCTCCATGAAAGCCATGACCGGGGTGTCCTTAATTAATGCAGTCCTTACAGCCTTTTTCTTGCCTTGCTGCTTAAGTGTGCTTCTGAGTGTGTGCATGTGTGTTCTTTAAAAAGAGCTGCAAAAAGGTCCAAGAAATAAGGGGGGGGGGAGAGAGAGAGAAAGAGAGAGAGAAGGCTACCTATGTGTAAGTAATTTACTTCTCTTTTGCAAAATGCATTCGCTATAGGTACTTCCCCATCAAATGGAGTCTTCTAACTCAATATGACTTTTAACTGTGAGTAGGGTCTATGCATTTGGTTTCGGTGCATGTGTTTTTTTTTGTGGGAACATGCTACCTTTTGATTTAATTTTTTCTGACATGATGCCCACTGCACAGCAGGGGGAGGGGGGGAGGAGGGAAGTGTAATTGTAGTTTTGTCCTTTACGGCACAGGACAAATAAATGCCAAAATCAAATGGAGGTGTCCCCCAAGGGAAAGCAGACTTCACTTATGAAATATGGTTTCACAGTTTCCTTTGCTCTTCCTCTGAACATCTAGGTGAAGCTGCCTCAGGACCTAATCAGATGCTGTTCATTTGCATGTAGTAAAAATTGTGCAATGAGGTTTCATCGCATTAGAAGTGTATAATGTCACTTTTAAAATCATTTGGCGTAAGACTTGCTCTGCTATTGCTCTGGAAGAGCGGTTGCTGGCAGCTGAGCAGAATAGTTTGACAAGACTCTGTATGAAACGAACAGCTGCTTAGATTACTGGTCTTTTAATTGTCAGTTTAATTTTGTGTTTATTAAACACGCTTGAAGGTGGCACTGTACTAGCCCCTGTTATGTGTCTCGAAAATGCTGCGGTATTGATGAAGTGTCAAGGCTCCTGCTTGGGAATGACGATAACAATCAAGTTTACTCTGGAATCATTAAGCAAGCTTTTGAGTGCAGGAGGATGCTGTGAAAAGGGTATCCTTCTCAGGCATTAATCGCACCGTTCTGTTCCATAACTACACAAAGAGAGAAAATAAAAAGTTATGGTCGCACCTTTGTCAATATACTCTCTAGACAAGACAGCACAGGGATTTTAAGTTCGTTTTTAAACATAGCATTGAGAAACAAGTTAATTTATTTTAAATTAATATTGTAAAGCCAGGCAGTGTGCAGTAGCTAGTACTGATAATTATTTTCTCCTTCTCCTTCTCCTTCTCCTTTTAAAGTTAAACTGGGCTGAATATCTCCCCCTTTTGTGAAACCATCCATCCCCTACAAAACTGTGGGTGGGTGGGTGACTGTTAGTAGCTTTTGGGAGGAGAAGTATCCATTTGCAGAGATGGAGTGGTCTGCACTTTAAATATGAAGTGGCTAAGGTTTTTTTTTCTTTCTTTTACTCTCTCCTAAGCCTTGTCACCCCTTCAAGTGACAGCAGCCCAACCACATCCCTAAGACATCAACGCTGCTGTATCGTGACGTATTCCGTCCCCAGAATACTTCCAGCTGAAGCGATGGCAAGGGTGTGTTTGGTTTGGTTTCTTTGTAAAAGGAAGGCGGAGGAAAACCTTCAGCCACCTCATATTTAAAGGCAAGACCACTGCAACCTCCAAAATTCTAAAAATGTGCACCCTCAAAGACTAATCCAGAGGCATTTTCATTCCCCTGGGGAAACTTGCAGCACTGGCTGAGCCATATACTTTGGATAAGCAGTAAAAAAAAAAAAAAAAAAGCATTCAATGGGTTAATCTTAATGGAAAGTTTGCCTTTAAAATCGTCAGTACTCCATGCATCATCTAAGGGAGAGTCTTGTATATTGGCCACAGTACAGTTCTGTTATCTAGCACGTTCCCTCGGTCTATTCTTCTCATGTGGCTCAACAATGCCTACCCTTCCATTCTATGGTTAGTTCTGATCCTCAGAATTGTCCCCTTTGAAGTCAGTCTGCAGACATACATATGCTTCCCTAGTTAGTGTTCCAGTGAAAAATGGGTCCATTTACTTATAAAAAATGCTGAGCAGAGGGAGACCCAACTTTAACCTTTGCAAATTCCTTTGCAAGTTCATGTCTTCCTTGAAGGCAGACCAGCAAAAAACTGTTGTGCCCATTTAGGATAATTAAAAATCTAGGTAGATTCATCTAATCAATGCCAAGGTTGCATGAAAGAATTAAAAAGTTTCCATTGTGATCACTCAAAAACTGTTTCATTTGTTGACTTGATGTAAGACATCGCCACATGCCTGAAATTAGTTCAGGGACCTACAAACTAATGTGCTTCCTCACTTTGTAGATGGAAATATCCTTAAAAATAAAAGTTAATAACACACAAATCTTCCATGGTTTCACCCATGGGTGACTGTAGTAGGCAGAAAGATCCCATGGGCTCACCCCATCTGCTATAGTTGCTAGATGGGAACTCTATAGTCAGTAAAGGTAAAGGTAAAGATACACCTGACTGTTAGGTCCAGTCACGGACAACTCTGGGGTTGCGGCGCCAATCTCGCTCTATAGGCCGAGGGAGCTGGCATTTGTCTGCAGACAGCTTCCGGGTCATGTGGCCAGCATGACTAAGCCACTTCTGGCGAGCCAGAGCAGCGCACGGAAACACCGTTTACCTTCCCGCTGGAGCGGTACCTATTTATCTACTTGCACTTTGACGTGCTTTCGAACTACTAGGTGGGCAGGAGCTGGGGCCGAATGGGAGCTCATCCCGTCGTGGGGATTCGAACTGCCGACCTTCTGATCGGCAAGCCCTAGGCTCTGTGGTTTAGACCATAGCGCCACCCATGTCCCCCCGCTTTTTTAAGTACTATAGTCAGTACTTAGGGCAAAATACAAAGTTAAATATTCCCAGATCCGTTTCCAGTCACAGCCAGCCAGCCAGCTTACAGTATATTTGAAAACTTACAGATTGCACCAAAACTGACCCAACAAGAGGTTTGATCTTGGAGCTGCTATCATTTTGACAAGGGATCAAAGTTTTAAAGTGATGTTTTGAAGAATTTGTGGAACCACACTGAAATTCTGACAGTATTTAGCTTGTATGCATAATGATTCTTATTTGTACGCCTTGGCAAGTTACAGAGCAATTCTTTCAAAATAATGTAACTTCTGATTATACTGTGCTGACAGATACATACATATATATATATATATGGATGGTTTTAACAGATCCAGCCATATCTTCCAAGGTATTATCTCTTCTCCCCTTAATTGCAGTTTCTGGACCATATTAAAATTCAGCTTTTCATCCCTCAATCAGGGATTGTTTCCTTCGCAGACAACAGCTCTCATTATGTGTGTGGTTTTTTTTGGGGGGGGGGTTGGTTTTTTTTTAACCTCGGCTTGTTCAACTATCTCTTTCCTTATTCTTCAACTTTCGTTCCCATGACTCATGGAAGATCTTTGCTCAGCTCACTGCACTCTTATTCACGCTTCCAAATTCAATTTTAGAAAATAGCTTTATATAGTCCATCTGCCCATGGAACCCACCCCCCTCCCAAACTTATTGGGGCCTTGCATGAAAACGGAAATTCCAGAAGACAAGGAGGCTGGCATCCAAAGAGCTTCCTTCAGGCTAGCCCATGGAATTGTGCTCATCCAGTGGAATTTTTGACGTTGCTTTTTTTGGACAGCAGAACCCCATATCTTGTCACAAGCGGCAATCACAAGTCTAATTTTCAAAAAAGGCTTTTGTTGGGATGGGTAACCCACTTGCTAGGCTGAGTAGCATATGCAATGGAATAGAAATCCAACACTTTGTGTTGTTTGGCTTTTAAAAAAATTGTTGATAAGTGTGTGGTGTCTGATGGGGAAATTGGGCAGCTGGGAAAATCTGCTTCTTTTTTTTTAAAAAAAGGATCCTGGCCTGATTTCAAACCCTGAAGATATCCTTGAACCTGTGCCCAGTCTGTTCATTTCAGTGGCCTTCCATAGGAGACGTTCCTACTGGATAGACCTCATAGCCTGCAGCCATATTACTTCATTAAGGAAAACCACATCCCAAACCAGTCTCCTCTATGAACCAAAAATAGAACTTTTTGTGGTCACATGTCATAATCAGAATGTAGTATTTGCCAGAATGGTGACATTGCCGCTCCTCAAAGCACTCTAATTTCAGCAAAGGCCCTTGATATGTTTTTTCCCTCTAGCTTGATTTGGACAAGATTTAATTTATTTGTTATTTTATGAAGCATTTTTATGTGTAGAGAAAAGTGCTACTTGTTTGCACATGCTGGTTATGTGGCATTCTTACATGATTTCATGCTTTGCTGATGGAAAATTAGACCCTTGTGTATTATAAAAAGAGTGGAAGATAGCTATAGAATCAGGATGCTGTTGCCTCAGGACATTCTGTTGACAGCTAGAAATATATACAGACAAAGCAATGTCACTGGATGCTAATGTGAACTATACAAGTTGATGAGTCTGGTAAATCCCTGTAAAAACAGAGAGGGAGACCCTCCCCCCAACCCTTCCTTATTTTGCTGGGGGTTTCCCCCTACAAAATTGCCAACTATTAACAGTGCTTTCAACAGATTTGTTAATGAAGCCATTGTTAATCTTTTATAATTACCTCCCTGCTAATGCACTGTTCTCTGTGATAATATCTCTGTAAAAATACAGCGAGCAACAGCATCCTCTTTGAGGGTCAAGACCTTATAACCTATTCGGGTGAAACTCTTCTTAGCCTTACTAGGAGGCTTGTGTGTGCCAAATGTGCAGAGTCGTGTGGTCATGAATGTTGCATTATTTCCCACCTTTCCCTGGATGGCAGGGTGAGCAAATGGATATGGCCTGTTCCTTGCATAGCTCTGCTTGTGGGCATGAAGCTGCCTCCTAGATTTATGTGAATGGGGCAGGCCATACATTCCACATCATATAATAATAATAATAATAATAATAATAATAATAATAATAATAATAATTTGTACCCCGCCCATCAGGCTGGATTTCTCCAGTACACAGTGCTGGATTTACATGCAAGGATCCACTGTCAACAGGGGTGCCAACTCCAGGGGGTGAGCATTTTGGGGGCCCCAATATTTTTAGGGCTCCCGCTGCCCAATGTTCCCTACCATCGGGGGGGGGGGGAGGCTGAGCGTGGCTTCAGTGATTGGCTACTCCTCCTCCTGCCATGGAAGGCTGCCAAGAGAGGTAAAGCCGCTGGTCACTGCATTCAGTTCTGTCCCCTGGCTCCTCCCGAAATGTCACGTGATGTCATGCACGCCACGCATGATGTCACATGCATGACCTGGTCCCCTCAATCTTTGGAGCGAGTTGGCACCTCTGACTGTCAACATTTTCATGTGTGAGTGCAGGGCTTTTTTTCCAACTCAGTTCCGGCATCTCTTAGATGGACACCATTGCCCTTATAAGAGAACAAGGGAGGCATTTGTGGTGAGTCCAGCCACCTCTTTTTCTAGAAAAATAGCACCGTGTGGGTGGAACCAACAGTAGTCATGCGTCTGCTCTGCTGCCTTCCATCAGGACTGTGTCTCAGCAGCAGAGCATCTGTTTTGCATGCAGAAGGTCCCAGGTTTAATCTCTGGGTAGATCCGGAGAAGAAGACTTCTTGCCTGAAACCCTGGATAGCTTCTGCCAGTCTGTATAGAACAGTACTGAGCTAGAGGAGCCACTGTTTTGACTCTGTCTTGTTTCCTTGTTGCATTGCATTGAAATCTCTTATCAGCACTGTCCCACATGTGCTGTCGTGTAGTCTTTGAGAGTGTTTTTAAAAGAAACCACTCTCAAAGTTGTTTGCATTGTGCTTGGTTTTAATTGTCCCCTGGGATCACTTTATGATGAAGGGGGTGGGCAAAAAATATGTGTAAATAAAAATAAATAAATAAATAGGAATAAGGACTCGCCCAGATCATAAAGGACAGCCCAATATATGCAGAAATCAATGAGGCAGCTCCATACATGTAAACAGGTACAATCGACGAATTGGCCAACACTTTGCGAGAACAGTGGCCTGAGGTCACTTGAGGTAGTAATAAAGAACATGGCAACCTTTTTTGGACTTGAAATAGCCACATCTTTATTGATTAGAGATGCAAGAAGGCTTAGGCATCGTGTATGTATCCTGGATCAGCCAACCCAATTGCTGGCTGATAATTTCACCAGGGTCAATCCTGGGTTAAGGATCTCCATATGACGCACATCAAATACAAGTGACCCCTGCAGAATGCCAGTTGGCCCTAGCCCTTATCTGACCATGCAGACAGAATCCTTCCCTTTGGACCCCTTTACTCTTATACTCTTATACTTTGATCCAGAGGAGAAGGTATAAGGCTGCTTCACACCACCGCCCCTGATTAGGCTATGCAACGCAGGAGAACTCAGGAGAAATAAAATACAGAAAAAGTCCTAAACTTGTGGAGCCTTACACAAAAAATATGGCATGATCCAAGACAGATATTCCACATCCTATTAAGCCATGGACTATACCACCGATCCAAGACAGATATTCCACATCCTATTAAGCCATGGACTATACCACCAATCCAAGACAGATATTCCACATCCTATTAAGCCATGGACTATACCACCAGCCTTTCTCAACCTGATGCTCTCCAAATGTTTTAGACTACAAGTCCTATGAGTCTTAGCTAGCATGGCTATGCTGCCTGAGGCAGACAAAAGTTATAGCCCAAACATCTGGGTGAAACCAGGCTGGTGAAGGCTCTCAACAGCAGAGACAGTCCATAATGTTTTAAAGGCCTAACATCTTACTGTGGCTGTGGCTCCAATTCTGTACCTATAGAAAAAGAACTTACTTTGTTAATGCTATAATTTTATTCTTAACATAGGAGTTTCTTCATATTAATATAAAATACAGGTCCCTGACAACATATCCGCCAACATTTTTCTGATGGAAACAGGGATGTCCTATTCCATTATTATTATTATTATTATTATTATTATTATTATTATTATTATTCCCTGCCCATCTGACTGGGCTGCTTCCAGCACATATAAAAACATGATAAAACATTAAGCATTAAAAAACCTCTGTATAGAGGGCTGCCTTCAGATGGCTCGTGGGTCAGATAACTCTATACCCTCCAACATTTCTCTGATGAAAATAGGGACGTCCTAAGGAAAATGGGATATTCCAGGATCAAGTCAGAAACTGGGATGGCTTCTGTAAACCTGGGACTGTCCCTAGAAAATAGGGACACTTGGAGGGTCTGTGAAAATTTATTTTGCTAAGAATTCAGATTGATGTTTAAACCCTTTTGTTTTTGTAAATATACTGGTATCACCAAATGGAGACCAAAGTTAACAAGCTTTTTTTTTTTTAATTTAATTGTTCCACTCTTTTCCCCCAGACCCTGGATAGTGAAGTCTCTGGGATATCCATACTTTTTTCAAGGATATATCATCTCAACACATGCTGAATAATGGAAAGCTCCTTGGATTGATGAATTCTGATTGGCTTTGGCAGACGTACATTTGAATGAAGTAGATTAATACATATAAACCACCAAGCTTAGCTGAAACTCCTGTTCAACATTGTAAACTGCCAACTTTATCATCTTTAAGGGGGAAAAATATAGTTTTTCTTCCCAACAAAGACTTTTATAAAAGCAATAAGGTAACTGTGCGAAGTGTGCCTATCATGATATAATCACCCCCCAGGGGGAATGAGAGGTACTCGACAGCACCTCTTGCTTTGTAATGACCCAGGGGTGTGATTATCTTATGATAACCACACTCCCTGTCATGCCTTATTGCTTATATATTCCACATGTCATAATGAATCCTGAAGCACTTTCTAGGGCTCGTAGCAAATGCAAGTGACTTTGAAGTCTAGGATGTAGCCAGATTTCCTAGGTACATATAGATTAATATTGTATACAGTAGGAAGGATTATGAATGATTGCATATTCATGGCTACCAGGACAAAGTTTTCAACTTCAGTACTCTGTGAACTTTAACTGTTGAACCGGGTGCTGTTGCATTGTACATTGCATCTGCTATAAAGTTCCATATGGATGACCTACAGTAATGCAGAATATTTGTCGCACATGGATGCTACATTATGACCGGCAGATTAGGATAACTTTGATTGCATTCAGATGCAACAATAAACCATGGTTGAGCACAATGAGAACAAGACTCAGCAAGCCTTGGTTTGCTTTGACCCCCTTCCCTTTCCTTCTCTGACATAGCTAGGAGGAGGAGAGGATTGGAAGTTTCCACACCCAATTTAAAGTAACTGCAGTTTGGTGTATTGTTGGAACCATAGTTTTGATTCTGACTTGGTGTAGCTAAGCATAGTTAAGACTAACCACAGTTTGTTTGTGTTTGAACAACTTGGCAAACTGCGATTAATATAAAACGAAAGCAAAAGGTTCTAGATTAGCAATCATACTGAAGGAGGAGGAGACTGCATGGACCCAAAGGCCACTGTGACTTGTTCTCGCATTCTGCAGCATTACATCTGAATCAGCTCAGCGTATAGTCTGAAACAATAGTCCTATTCAGAAGAAAAGGCCACACTGTGAATCAAGGCATGAAGAGAGGGACTATTGCAACCAGTTTTGTGCGTGCTGGATTTCTCCACCCCCTGAATTCTGCATGCGCGTTACGAATGTATGCAGGCAGGAAATGACATCACATAATCTGGAACCATGCATGAGCAAGATTCCAGATTGCATGGGGGCCTTCATACCCTCCAACCTTTCTCCAGTGGAAATAGGGACATCTCATTCCATAATGATAATTTTACTGTTTATACCCCACACATCCTACTGGGTTGCCCCAGCACACTGGGCAGCTTCCAACATGTATAAAAACATAATAAAACATTAAACTTTTTTTTTAAACCCTTTCCTATATACAGGATTGCCTTCAGATGGCTCGGGGGTTGGATAACTTCATACCCTCCAACATTTCTTCAATGAAAATAAGGAATAGCGGGACATTCCGGGATCAAATAAAAAACCGGGAAGGCTTCTTTAAATCAGTGACGTTTCTGGAAAATAGGGACACTTGGAGGGTTTGTTCCTGTATGAATGAAGGATTTCTTCTGGAAGAAATTTGTGCTGTTCACATGGATGCCAGCGGGTGGGGCAGGCTGGCATACATTCTGTCAGAGGTACAGTCCCTCTCCTCATTCATGCATGGATTCCATCGTGGGTGTTTCTTCTCAATAAGGCTGAAGACTGAACTGGCTTTGGGTGCCAACCACCTTCTTTAAACAATATGAGCCAAACTAAAAGCAACACTTCAACTCCTGATGTGTTGATTTTAGAGAAGCGATGCAACCCCTATCCTTTTAGTCGAGAATGTGTGCACATTGTTTTCCCCTATAGCATTTAATGACTTACATCGTCTTTTTTTTTTTTTTTTTTTTTTTTACAGTCATCCTCTTCTTGCGAACACTTCATGTTGCATTTTTTCAGGTTGAGAACGCGTGAAACCCGGAAGTGTTTACTTCCGGGTTTTGCCGCGCGTGCATGCGCAGAAGCATTCTGCGCAGTTCACGCATGCACAGAAGCGCTCTATTGCGTTTCGCGCATGCGCAAAAGCGCTGCTCTGGTTGTGGACTTTCTGAGGTGCGAACGGCACCCTGGAATGGATCGCGTTCGCAACCAGAGGTACCACTGTATTTTTCTTTATTTTAATTTGATAACTCATAAATTACAATAATACATAGAAATCCATTTTAATTGTTTACATGTTAGTAGTTGATTTGCATTGAGAGAACATTGGCCGTGCCTGGGTGCTTCATCTTTTTATCCAAGTAATGAAATGCTATGAGGCAAAGGGAACGTTTTGATGTAGCCTTTTCAGGGAAGGAAGATACAGCCAGAAATATTTGTGACAGCTTTCTGAAAAAGCTGGGAGATCCTTTGCAATGTTGGCTGAATCTCTGCTGTTTCCTTCCTCCACCCCACCCCCCTTCTTTTACTAGTCTCATAACAATGAGCCATTGGTTATTTGGAGACATCTATTTAGCTTTAAAATCCTGCACTTTAATAATAAAAATAGTAATACATTCTAATTAAAATGAACGGGGTTAATGGCAGGTCCATAAGGAAATAAGGAGATGGAGATCAATGGACTTCTGAATTTGCAATTAGGGACTGGTATTAAAGACAACAGGATAATAAACTAAGCAATTATCTTTGATATACCTTATGATATAATCGCACCACAGGGTGAATCTGCACCGCAGGAAACAGGGTTCTCCGCTAAGTTTGTAACCTTGTTAATCTGATCTATGTAGCAGTCAACATTTAAATACTACTTCGCTGCGGGAAAATTCACTGTACTGTTCCTAGGCTGCCACCATAAACTGGGATGATAAAGATGATGGCCTATCATTATGACTACTGACGGGTTGATTCATTGGCTGCGTCAGCTCTGAGATCAGCCAAGTTAACTGCAGGTCATCTTTCAAAACATCTGTGTGTCGAAAAGAAAGCTTATTTAGCTAGATAGCTGCACAAGTCGAATACTACTGATTATCATAAAGGTCAGACATGCACATTTTAACGGGTGGTAATGAGTAGTTTTAAATATGTTTGAGCCTTTTCTTAATCCTGCCATGTCACAAGGCTTCTATTGTTATGCACCAAAGAATGTGCCTTTAATTGTACCATTTGCCCTATTGTATCTTGATCATAGAGCAGGAAGCGCGATGGTACTTGTGATAACCGCCTACCACATGTCCTAATAATTACTAGCCTTCGGTAAATTGCAGAGGGAAGCAATACAGGAGACTGATAAAACAAAAGGCTCTGAAAGTTGTGAGTATTATTTAAGGAGTTGCATGTACTGTACCAAATTGTGCCAAACGTGAGCCTCAAAGCAGCGAATGTGCCTGCCTGTTTCAGATCTTCCTTTGAAAGCTGCAGCGCGAAATGCGGATGGATGATGGGGAAATTTTGGGAAATGTTTTAATATAGTATATAATTAAGACCTGTAGAACCTCAATACATTTCATATTAATTAAGTCAGCCACGAGGAGGGAATACCAGACTCTTACAATCCACCAACAAAATTAGAATAGGACCTCGTCATCTAATAGACAAAAGATGTTTATCTGGAATGTCACACAGAATACTTTTTTTTTTTTTGGTAGCGATGCACTAAGCAAATACTGGTTTGTAAAGGTTGCTTATCTCGCCATTTCAACATTTAATAGATCTGAGCAAGTATTTCCTAGGGCGTTTCATGAGAAGGGTCCAGTGTTAGAAATGACAAGTTCAAACGCTTCAGAATGGTATCCATAAAAATTATGACAGATGTGCAAAATGTTATTCTTAAGGTTATTTAAAATAAAAAAACACTGTTCGGTGAAATCTAATTGCTCTCAATGGATATGCTAGTATGTTGGTGCTGATCCTGTTGTCAATGTGTTCTTTAAATGTCTGTTTAACATTAACTTCCCCCTGATATTTCCCTTATTCCTGATTCTGCAATGTCTTAACCACGTCTTCCTAATATTAGAACAAAAGGAAGCTGGTAGTTACTTTTTCCTTCAATTTCTTAAAGAATTTAAGATAAGCACTATATTGACATTTAATGCTACAATCCTAACTCCTCCTCCTAGAGAGCAAACCCAGTTGAACCCAGTGGGGCTTACTTCTGAGTAAATATGCGTGGATTGTACTGAGTTGGGTTTGAGTGACAACAACATTCTAGAAAGTTTGCCTAAAGCCAGCAATTTCCTATGGGCGCAAATGAAGCTTCCTTGTCCCTCAGGGCTGTCACATGAATCTCAGTGGCGGCAAATCGGAAGGAAAGCACCCTCGGATCGAAGCCACTGCTTGCAATCTTTTGTACGAAAGCTCAAATCCCCTTGTCTTTTATGGGACTAACCTGAGCACGATGGCAGTGACGAAGCATGATCCTATGCCTGCTTACATAGAAGTAGATACCACTGTGTTCAATTAAGCGTGCAGAGGATGGCAGCCTAAATCAGCTAAATGATTCCAAGATCACTCCTGTGCGATCACTAAAAGGCTAAGGCAGCAATGCTATTGGACTTGCCCTTGTGCTTACAATTGCACTGTAATATTTGTCTATTATACTTATGGCTTCATTTGCAAATCCATTCTGTGACTGATGACTCATTGCTTGGAAATTCTGAAGAGCTTGTGTATATGTAAAATTTGGACAGACTCTCGTGCTCATTCTTTAGAAACCTTATATTCCCGGCCACAAAAGGGCAAAGCTGATTGAATGGCCTTTCAGGAATAGTTTCTGGGTAGTGTAACAACAGAGAAGATAATGATAGGTTTGGGGCATCTACAATGCGGTGCTTTTTTTTTTTTTTTTGCCTGTAAAATGAAGATGATAGTTGCTTCACAGGAATGCTGTCAGGTTAAATTAATAACTGATTCCAAAGCTCAGGGATACCCTTGGATGGCAGAAGCGATATTACACTAGTGTCATTGACAACTCTGTTGATAAGGGTGCTTTCAGCTATTAATGGAAGCAGAACTAAAGCTCCCCTATTTCACACTTCATTGGTAGACTCTAGACTTCCAGTATGATACAATAGCTCTTCACAGGCTAATTTAATAAGACTATGTAATGTATTTAGTGAAATATTCACATTGCAGAGGAACTACTTTTTAAATGTCCACTTTAAATATTTTCCTCACGTTTCTTTGCATTCATATAGCTAAGTAGCAATACCTAAGATGCCTAGACATCATCATGAATTCCAGTTAGCAAGGGTGCCAACTTGAACAAAATATGGGGTATGCCCCCATGAAATTTTATTGGGGGGGCGCACGCACAAAGGGACCTCAGCTCTTAGGAGTTGGCTCCTTTGCCAGTTAGGATGGTGGGAATTCTCCAGTTTTGATTCAGAGTCGCAAAAATTCTATACCCCTGTTCCAACTCTTGGCTGAACGCCCACACCAGTAAGCATGACTTGTTCTAATTGGCCCAAGGAGGTGTCACTCGCCAAACAGGCCACTGGCTGCTGTTAATGGGGCATCCTCTTAGAGGGTTCATTTGGACCACACACTGCCTGCAATTTTGCTGCTTCAGCCTCTTTGAGTTCCATATTGTAACTTCTTGTATGAATGAGAGGAGTGGACCAGCTGACCCTAGTATTTTAGCTTAGAAACCTTCTGAGATGACTACATTCAAATAATTTTGGGGTGGGGTAAATAAGAGGGCCTTAATGAAATCTCATCCTTCTCAATTTTTTTATTCAGATTGCACCTTCTAAATATATTAGCTAAGGGTTTTTATTTTTTATTTTACAAAAGACAAAGGGGGTAACAGCCAAGCCATTAAGCAGACAAAGGCATGTGAAGCAAACTCCATTTAGATTAGGGATTTAATTGGCTGGGGTTTCAAATGAAGGAGAGACAACTCTCAATGCAGAGCAGTCAAGAGGGGTTGGGAAGAGGATGTGATGCTAATGTGAAAATACCTGTACTATATCTGTATTTGTTCTGAAAAACAGGAACATTCAAACGCTTCCATGCACACATGCCCCTGTCACCCCAGCAGGTAATACTCCAACCATGTTGTTATGAAGGGGGCAGATTTGCCAGCAACGGATTAGACACACTGATGTGTTTGATCAGGCAGTGTATAATATAATGCTATATATGCTGCCGTATCATTGTTTTCCCCCATTGTTCCTGTTTCAAATACCAACGAAGCACTTACAAAGTCTTGAGCTCCCTTATCTTTGCATTTTCCCCCACTTCATGAAAGAAGCCCCAAACATTGATGTTGCAACCGCAGTGGGTGTCTGAATTTTCGTTCTGATTAGTCTCAGCATTTTATTTTCTTTAAGGGGGACAAGTCTTTAGTTTTGACTTGTGTTTGACAAAACGAAGTTTTTCTTTAGCTCCTGTAATTCTTTTGTAGCAGAGCAATGCATTCAAACAATAGAGGAAAAATGCATACCTAAGTGGAACAAATCAAACTTTTTCAAGATCTTTCACAAGCAAAAATTCTCTTAGATGTCCCTGTCTGGGTTCACTTCACACACACCTCCACCTGAAATATAAATGTCCTGAAACCAAGGAAGAAAATAAAGGGAAATTGGTTGACTTGTTTTGTGTTGGATTGTGAGTTTTTTATGCACATCAAAGTCAACTGAATAGCAAGAATTCACTATCGTTAGGAATTCAGTGATATCCATAACTACATAATTGCGTAAATCTGTCCTTATTTATGTGACTTCTGGTAAGATTTACTTCAGGGTATAACCTGTGAAGTGTTAATGATCTTACACTGCAGTCCTAACTGTCAAATCAAATTATAACAAGATTGGGTTTATTTTTCAAGTAGCTGCAACATGGATTACATTTATGTTGGATCTGGGACTAAGCACCTCATTAAGTGGGTTTAAAATCAATGGTGATCACTCAGCTAAAATGAGTAGCCTGCTATTGATCGTTCATTGCTCAGTGATATGAAGCTGATCGGGGATAAAATACTGCCGCATCTCCCCTCCCATTCAATACATCTTAGTTTTATTGGATTACAGGTACTTCTTATGGGTATGAAAGCTTATTGTACGGGGTACTTTTTATTTTTAAAAAAGGATTGTTGAAGAACAGCATCACTATATATGAGGGTCCCTCAGTCTTACAGAGTAATATAGTCATTTTCTAGGGTGAGCCTCACACATTACTCTTTGAGGGTCAAGGGTGACAAAGGGCCATATCTAACACTGCTGTTTTATTAATACAGCCGACTTCCATTTGCACAATGGAACGTTACCCTCCCCCTCCCCCTGTGCACCTTCAAAAATCTGCTTTATGCAGAGTGACTTTGAAATAGGCTACTCTACAGCTAAATATTTTTTTGTCAGTGGTAAGGTACATCTGTCAGGATTGGCAGATTGTTTCCCATGCTGAGATGGTGTTCTAGGTGCACCAGGCAATTTTAATTGGTCAAAGTAGCATATGTGTGCTTCCATTACATTTTTGTGTCCATTATTTATGGGGAATACTTTGTTGAAGAGGAGATTATCTTCAGAAGGTGTCCATTCAGTTTAGTGCCCCACAAGTTCAACAATGACTCAATAGAGATGGCCAGGTGCCTTGGTTTGGAATGGATTTGTTCTCTCCAAGGGGTTTCAGAGAGGATCCTGAACAGTTATAGGCTGTGTGTCCCTCCCCCCACTTTATGAGCTATCTGAAAAAACAGAAAACCCTGACCCATTCCATATGCACCCTGTGAGCCCTCCAATGTTCCCAGCCTTTCCTTCAGGGGTCTCTCCCCTTGTGGAGCCTCTATACTCAGACTTTAATTAGATTTGAAATAGGAAGTTCCCACTACAAAAATCCCTGGAAGTGGTAGTTTGCCAGGGCTTCCAGGTCCTTACAAACAACAACAACAACAACAACAACAACAACCCAGGGCCTTGGTAAATTACAGTTCCAAGGGGTGTTCGTTCTGAGATCTGGAATTTCCTGTTGGTGACAATTGTGAGTTTGACAAAGGCTGAAAAGAGAGAGGGGACCAGGGTTGGGGAATGGAGCTTGGAATGGCTTGGACTTATTTATGAGCTTATCTAATATTGGAAGCGATTTTGGCTCTGACTATTAAAAAAGACCATTATTTTTGAACTGGGCCTATATGTGCTTCTCAATATGCATTTCCAATTCCAAAACTCAGCAGCGTCTCTAGCTCTGCATCGTTCATGATCCTGCTACAAGCTCCCTTCCCTAAGCTCTGTCTCACACCTTTCAGCTTTCCAAAGAATCTCCGCCCCTCTGCTTGTCCTGTAAGATGGATCTTACAAAAACTGCATCTGCTATATATATTTTGGAAAGCTGTCCACTATGCATTTGGATACCTGATTGTAACAAGATTTAGCATGATGGGTACAATTAGACACCATTTTTAATCAAGATGGTTGACTGAACCTTTAAAGACTGCACTGATTGTTTGGCTTCTTGGAATTCTCAGGAAACGCTGGTTACCCAGGTACAACATAGCCCAAAGTTGGCAAAGGTAGCTATGCTTTTCCATCTCTTCCCATTCAAAATTCCTAACTTTCTCCTGACCCATGACTTATAATATTTCACCACAACAGGCAAATTGATTCTGAGTTCACTCGCATAATAGCTTGCTAAATGCCACCAGTGATTGTTTCAGAATCGGGGTCAAGACTGCCAGTCACAGCCTGAACTCCAGGGCCCTCCTCCCCTATTTATCTGTTGACCTGCCATTCCCAAGCATAATATGTAACAGAAGCAAAGAGAACAGGCATCAGCCTCCACTTGCTTGCTTCTCTCCTTCCAGGCAGTGGTATGGATTGAGTCCAGAGAATCCATTAGGGATGGATTATGACAGACAAGTATGGGGACTCTCAACCCAGTGGGACCACTGTCACATTTATCTATCTATCTATCTATCTATCTATCTATCTATCTATCTATCTATCTATCTATCTATCTATTATGGTGTTGCTGCTATTTATTGAATTTATACACTGTCCTATACCCAGAAGTCTCAGGGCGGTTCACAGAACAAAATCAAAATACAAAACCACAAAATATATAATCAGAATAAAAACAGCAACCCAATAACCCCCCCCCCCTGTGGTGCTACATACTGTTATCTCAGGGTTAGATATTTGTATCAATTGCACTGTGTTTATTATCTGCTGCTATCTTATTAGTTAATTGCGATTTACATGTAAAACATTTGGGGTTGTTTTTTTTTTTGTATTGCTTTTGTGTTGTAAGCTGCCTCAGGCTCCATTCTGGGAGGAAAGGTAGGGTATAAATTTGTCAAATAATACTTATTAAATGTATTTTGTTTCCTTTAAAAACATTTTTTTTTTAACTGTGGCCATGCTCCAGTTGTGTTTGTCTTGCTGATCTCTCCAGAGTGCTCCATTGGCTAGGGTTACCAGATGTCCCCGTTTCCTGGGGACAGTCCCCGGATTTGCAAATTTGTCCCTGGACAAATTCCATCCCCGGAATGTCCCCGGATTTCATCTAATGTCCCCGGGAAATGTGGCAGCAGCAGTCTCAGCAGCCCGGAGCCAGCCTGGTAGCGCAGTTGGCTCTGGCTAGCTTCAGGAGCTGCCCACTACCGTGGTGCCTGCCATTTTGCCTCGCTGGAAGTCCCCATGTGATGTGTTGCACACAAGATGTATCATATGGGGACTCGGAGTAGGGGCTGAAGACACGATGCTGGGCGCCGCCACCAGCTGAAAGCTGGGGGGGGGGTCATTGAGTTCGGTGTGCCGCTGCAACTTGGCGCTCAGCTTGCCATCGGCACCGCTGCCCAAGGCCATCAGCTTGGGCTCTGGCTCAGCCTCCGGGTGCTTGGGCGGCTGCTGCTGCTGCTCGGCTTTGCCATTGTGCTCCTCGACTTGCAAGTGGCGGCTCAGCTTGTTGGCCAGTACGTCGTTGGGCATCACGGACGAGAGGCGAGCAGGAGACGAGCTGTTCCGGCCCAAGCGTGCCTCCTCCTGCTCGCTCGCTGCCGGCTCTGCCCCGGACCCACTGACTGGGTGTGCCACGGTGCAGATGGGCAGCTGCTGGACGATGCCTGTGCAGGAGACACCCAGACAGACGGGCAGGGCAGCAGCAGCAGCAGCAGGAGGGGGTTCTGCTAACACTTACTCCCGAAAATTCTTTCTAGTAGCACCTTAGAGACCAACTGAGTTTGTTCCTGGTATGAGCTTTCGTGTGCATGCACACTTCTTCAGATACACTGAAACAGAAGTCGAGTAAGCCTGTAGGGGATCTCGGTGCAAGGAAGGAGGGAGGGAAGGGGGGAAAACATGGCTAGCGCTCCAAGAAAGGCCAGGACCCAGAGGAAAGCCGTGCAATAGAGGAGACCACAGAAGAGAAGATATTACTTGTTTATTTTTTTATAACTTTCCCCCTCTTTTTAAACAAAAAACAAAAAATGATTGATTGATTGATGATTGATTGATTGTTTCCCCAGATTCATTGAAATAAATTTGGTAACCTTACCATTGGCCCCAGAGGTATTTTGCTGGAAACAAAGATAGTGGACTTTAATAAAGCTTTCCTTCAATACTTGACCTCTGTCAGATACTCTTTTCTTTCCCTATCCTTAAAGAGGAAAAAAAAAACCCAGTCACTTCTGAACTGTCACTTGGTAAACGGGGGGCAGGAGGGTTGGTCGTCTAGGAGGTAGAAAGGGGAAAGCAAATCACAGCTCCCAGGATCCTTTGAGGGAAGCCCGGAGTGTTTAAAGTGGTATGATTCTGCTTCAAATGTAAAGTGCGGATGGAGTATGGGTTGTGAGGCACTGCTGTGGGGATGTAGCATAGGTGCAACCACACTTCTGGATGCTGTAGTCGCAGTACAGGAAGCAAGATTGATGGAGGAGAGTCACTCAGTGAAGAGGATGGCGCTTGAAGTGAGGCAGGCTTCAAGGAGAATTTTGCTCCGATGCATTCAGGCTTACGTGTGGCTAACGGTGCCTACTCTCAAATAATATAATGTTATTTTGCGTCTTGGCTAGATAAAGAATGCTTTACCAAGTGTATTAGTTCTATTGATCCACTCCCACAAAATCATGTTTATTTCAATACTATGGATTCTTTTCTTATTGAGATAGATTTTCTCATCTACACCTGCAGTTGTTTGCATAATAATTGCTATCGCTGATGCCTGTTTTTCTGAGGAATTCCCCAGTGCTTTGCTGTTGGCAGTGTGAACATTTGAAGAAATAAAAATGCCAGAAAGGAAGTGTCTCCCTTTTGCAGAGAGCCCTGAGGGCATTCTGTATATGGGTGCATTTAAACAATCAGATCAATATTCCCATCATTTAGGGCGCCCTTTGCCAACTTGGTGCCCTCTGTGCTGGTGGGACATGTAACCCTAAACATCTGGAGGGCACCAGATAGGTGAAGGCTGATATTATCAAATTAACAGGTTCGTTTTGTGCCCTGAACCCTATGTGCAGTTTTGTGGAAGAAGCCTGAATTTTAGTCACCCTCCCTATATCCTGGACATGAGATCTATGGCCCTCAAGATGTCACTGGGCTCCAGATTTCATCAGCCCTGGCCAACATAGTCTTAGATGATGGGAATCATATACACACCACAGGATCTCTGAGAAAACTTCCACAAAATGTCCATGTAGTAGCTGGTCTAGTGACACGCAGAGTTACCAGGCAGCAGGAAACAGTGAAACGGAGTGTTTCCTTTTTATTTGAGTCCCTCTGATATTTTCAGGATCGTTATGGTCAACACTGGAAATGTTATGGATTGTGGAATCAAACTTCTTTGTTGTTTTTACAGCTTGTGGTTGGAATGCTGGTGCAAGAAATAAGAAACGATATCAGTTGCACAAATAAAAGAATGAGAATTGCTCCAGGACTTACATATTATAGCACTGCTTAGACTCTTACACAAGTTCTCCGATGGGCATTTGCTAAACATTCCCCCCCCCCACACTCAAAATTCTTGGCTCCGACCCTTTTGGCCTTCGTTCAGAGCTTTGTGCAAGCGCCCAGAGTTGCTTGTTTTTACTTTTTTGCCGGTTTTCACAAAACTTACCTGCAAATGCTCCGGAACCTAGCTAGCTCCTACGATGGGTGATTTCAAGAACTTGTTGTTTATATATAACAATTTTTTTTATTAACGCTTAATGTAAAACATGTTTCAGAATATTCATTCTCATAAATGAACCAGCACTTATCTTGGAAAGAATAATCCAACACATTTAATACAGCCTTGTCAAATAGTCTCTAAAATTTAGGCATCATTGCAGCTATACATTTAACGCAATGCTATACCACTTTAAACAGCCATAGCTACCCCAAAAGAATTTTGGGGACTGCGGAAAGTAGCTGGAGACAACTATGCCTATCAGAAAATTATAGCTCCCAGAGTCTGACGGAGAGGAGGGATTGATTGCTAAAGTATTCTGAGAATTGTAGGTCTCTGATGGGTTAAAGTGGTATGATACTGCTTTAAATGTACTGTATAGTGCAGATAGGGCCTTAGAAGTGTCTCTCCCTCTGCCAGCCACCCTGGCAGCCTCCAACATCATACCCAGGTTAAAAAAAGCGGGAGGGGGAAGCAGCAACGTTTGCAAAACTTGTTGGAGGCAATTCCACTTGCATTGCTAACTTATTGAAGGCAATTCTTCCCACAGATAACCAGCCAAGGGGCTATAGACAAGCCTGATTTAGTGAAAGCATTGTTCGGTATTTGTGAAGTATTATAAGGCTTTTCCATCCCACCCCCAAAAAAGCTTTACATGTTTATTTTTGATGTAAGCAAAAAATTGCATGCTCTCAAGTATACTTGTAGCTGCAGTATAAATCACTGGTTTAATATGTTTTCTAAAGTGTAGTAAGATTTAAATCCAGACTGTCATTTTTATTTTACCGCTCTTGGTGCTTGAGGCATTTCTAGGAAAACGAAGAGATCTGCACATGCATAGACAAGATGTGCTATGTCTGTGGGTATATGATTTAAAGAGAATAAAGAGAACATCATTTTTACACACAACAATAAACAGAGGTTGTGCTGTGAATTAATAGAATTAATATTTAATACAAGCTCATCTTTTATTTTGTTCACAAAGCTTCTGTCTCATTCTGTCTTTCCTGTCCATAGCTCAACTCTGCTGACAGACTGCATAAATGTGATGCTTTCTTAGAAACCATCTGATCAAAGGGCATCCTTTTTACTCGCCTTTCAAAATCCATAAATATTGTTTTTGAGAATTTTTTTGAAAATCAAAGCTCACATTCTAAGTCACTTGTCATCTTAACTCCCCCCCCACTCCCTTCCTGTTCTATTATACAAAATGATACAGTTTTGTAAAATCAGCAATAAAGGCTGCGTTCGGAACAACTGAAGGGTGTGTTGCTTAGTCTTGGGATCCCGGATGTCTTTGGTATAACAAAAGGCACCTTTTGTTCTTTAGTTAATTAGCTCATTATATGGCAGGTACATAATTCTTTCAAAAGGAGAAAATGCATCTCAAGCAGCATCACAAAAGTAGTTTTGTTTTTTTTGTTTTTGGTGGTGAATTCAGTTGGCATGCACACAAAGTTAAAATATGGTGGCTTTCGGTGAAAAGTGTATTTGGGGTCAGAAATAATTTTAAGCTGATGGAACCAGCGCTTGTATAATGGTGTTCGCTCTGTACAGAAGAAGAGGCCGCCTATTGTTTGTAAACAAAAAGGGACATACTTCATGGTGGCACTTCCATCTGTTACCTTAACGGTAAGCGAAGTCATGCACTTAATCACAGCATTATATTTATCAACTCGAGCCTCAGCTCCTGCTTTTTCCAGGTTGTTCTAAAACACCCACCAAGAGCTAATGATACTGGCTGTTAACATTGTTCTTTAATTCCAGCATAGGCTCGTTCTGAGCTCAAATATACAGGTTACTTACTGAGCACTGCGACCTGCAGCCCAGAGGTAGCTGCTTTGCACAGCAATGTGCAAAGCTGAATATTCTGGGGTGAAAGAATGCGCGCACCCCAGACGCTGTTTGCTTGCAACCTGTTTCTCAGTATATCATCTTCCCTCAATTTAATTTCATTTAAGCATGCGACGGAGTCTTAAAATAACGGGTAGAAAGGGAAAATACCTCCAAGCTATCTTGACAGCTTAGAAGTCTAATCCCTTTTAGCACTGGCGATTGCTCTTAGGAGGACTGTGATTCAAATCAGTGCTGCCCGCAAAGCGAGGACTCCACAAATCAAGACTTAGCAAGGCCAAATGCTGCAAGACAAATTCCAACTTAGTAGAAAGGTGGGGTCCCCACCACCACCCATGATTAAATTGTATTTCCTTGGGGAAGGACAATAGTCATACACTCTGAGGAATCCTTAGGTCACTATATTTATCTCTGCGTCCATACACAGGCTGGCTCTTTCGGAAGCATAATGACAGCTTTGCTGTTGGGTTCATTTCAACATCTCGCCTAAACATTCATGACGGTGATGTAAAGTTGGTAATAACACTCCATTCATTCTGGAGAACACCTGAGGATATCTGAAAGACGAACAGCCGTTTAAAGCATGCCAGTGACACTTTGTTTTGTCAAGGGAGCGGGGAGGTTTCTGCCACAAAAGAATTGACTCAGGGAAAAAACCAACTTGGTATTAGCCAGGGGTTGGAATGGGGCAGTCACCGTTTTATTGCACCTAAGAAAATTTTAGTGTTTTGGATAGCGAACCTCTAATATGGACAATATTGTAGGATTCTACTTCCACACATTAATATAATTAAATACTACATAGTGGAATTTGGGTCCCAAAATTTGGAAATTTCAGAAATTCTTATACATGTATTTCTCAGGTGGGTACTAAATGATGTCAAAGGGGCCACCACCTTTTTATTTGATACGTAAAAAGAGAACCAGATATTCTCCTTTATAAAGCGTTGTTGCTCTTTATGTTCAGATTAACTTCCATTGGACCCTAAAAAGGAAGCACCCTCTGCTGGCTCCTGAGAGATATTACTTAAGTTATTTTAAATGTTGAAACTAGCAAATTCAAACAGTCACTTTGCTCAGCCGCTCTGAGTTAGGTTCCTGGGCCACTATCCAACCCAGAATTAAGTGTGCACATGTTCTCAATGGAATAATAGTGCATTGATGGTGGATTTATTTGTTGTTCTGCAATGTTTTTCCAATGCTACCATATTATTGCTGTCCAGAGAAATTACACTGCAACAAAAGCAGAAGACCCCGCCCCCAAGCACTGGTGGTATGAAACGTTAAGGGATTTCAGCAGGATATGAGGAAATGAAGCATTATGGGCACCCTAAAACATTTGTAGGCACAAATAGTAATGAAAATGAGGTCAGATGACCTCTCTTAAAGCACCATAAGCACAAATAGTCATGAAAGCATAATTAAAGGGATTTAAAAATATTTTATGGAAGTTACACTAAGAAGTTCAAAAGCAGAACTTGCACTTCTGGTATGATGGACTGTTTGTGAATCAGCGTAGAGTGTGACGAAGGGAAAAAGATTAGTAAATACTGTAGTTAATTCAGCTGAGACACTGAGGTTCAGCTCTGAGGGCCTTCTGGCGGTTCCCTCACTGCGAGAAGTGAGGTTACAGGGAAACAGGCAGAAGGCCTTCTCAGTAGTGGCGCCCGCCCTGTGGAATGCCCTCCCATCAGATGTCAAGGAAATAAGCAGCTGTCTGATTTTAGAAGACATCTGAAGGCAGATCTGTTTAGGAAAGTTTTTTATGTTTGATCTTTTACTGTTTTTAATATGCTGTTGGGAGCCTCCCAGAGTGGCTGGGGAAACCCAGCCAGATGGGCGGGGTATAAATAAATAAATAAATAAATAAATAAATAAATAAATAAATAAATAATTTGGAACTAATCATATCATGTGGTTTCAGGGCTGGTTCAAGGCATTTTGTTTCCTAAGATGGAGGAAAAGCTGGCATCCTACCCTTCATATAGGAATCCACTATGGAGTCTTACTTCGATACTGGCAATAGGACAGGGTTCTTTACCACAACTGATGGCAGCAAGCTAGATTAGTAGCCATGTAGCAGACAGAGCTTTAATACCTTGGTCCCACCCTCTACCCCCTTGTCCCTGTTACCTGGAGCACCTCCTTCTCTCTGCCTAATGCTAGGGCTGGCCTAATATCAGTTCAGCAAAACGTCTAAGAATCTCTAAGACTATTCATGTTTGCAGTGCTTTGCAGTAAAGTGACCATTTATGAAACACAATTTTATTCTGAGAGCTAGCTGCAAAACACATTTCAGAAAACAATAGCCTTGATTTTGTCACCGTCCTTTAATGTGGCACAACATTGAAACGAATACTTTTTTTATTATTTAAGGAAAAGTTGTGATGATTGTCACTTTTGGGTAAGACACGTTTGGGCTGGGTTGTTTTGAATAATAGCAGTGTGACTCCCTGCCTTCCAAAGTTAACCAAGAAAGTTGAACAAGGTATTTGAAAAAGAAACAATTTAAAAAAAAACCTCTATCCCAAAAGCAAGATAATGGTTTCTACTTTAAACTATATTAGAATGACCTTGTTCTTGCTTTACAGAGTCCTGTTCTTTACTGAAATGGCATACCAGAGTTTGGGCAGTATCACTGCAGACTTCAGATGGGGCCTCACATAATTAACTGCTGCTGCTGCTGTTGTTGTTGTTCAGTTGTTCAGTCGTGTCCGACTCTTCGTGACCCCATGGACCAGAGCACGCCAGGCACGCCTATCCTTCACTGCCTCTCGCAGTTTGGCCAGACTCATGTTAGTAGCTTCGAGAACACTGTCCAACCATCTTATCCTCTGTCGTCCCCTTCTCCTTGTGCCCTCCATCTTTCCCAACATCAGGGTCTTTTCTAGGGAGTCTTCTCTTCTCATGAGGTGGCCAAAGTACTGGAGCCTCAACTTCAGGATCTGTCCTTCTAGTGAGCACTCAGGGCTGATTTCTTTGAGAATGGATAGGTTTGATCTTCTTGCAGTCCATGGGACTCTCAAGAGTCTCCTCCAGCACCATAATTCAAAAGCATCAATTCTTCGGCGATCAGCCTTCTTTATGGTCCAGCTCTCACTTCCGTACATTACTACTGGGAAAACCATAGCTTTAACTATACGGACCTTTGTCGGCAAGGTGATGTCTTTGCTTTTTAAGATGCTGTCTAGGTTTGTCATTGCTTTTCTCCCAAGAAGCAGGCGTCTTCTAATTTCGTGACTGCTGTCACCATCTGCAGTGATCATGGAACCCAAGAAAGTGAAATCTCTCACTGCCTCCATTTCTTCCCCTTCTATTTGCCAGGAGGCGATGGGACCAGTGGCCATGATCTTAGTTTTTTTGATGTTGAGCTTCAGACCATATTTTGCGCTCTCCTCTTTCACCCTCATTAAAAGGTTCTTTAATTCCTCCTCACTTTCTGCCATCAAGGTAGTATCATCAGCATATCTGAGGTTGTTGATATTTTTTCTGGCACTCTTAATTCTGGTTTGGGATTCATCCAGTTCAGCCTTTCGCATGATGAATTCTGCATATAAGTTAAATAAGCAGGGAGACAATATACAGCCTTGTCGTACTCCTTTCCCAATTTTGAACCAATCAGTTGTTCCATATCCATTAATTAACTGCTATTTCTTATGAAACAAATAGAAAACTAGCACACAGGGCAGTCTTAAGCATATGCGGCACCGGGGTGCAAAGATCTGCCCGGTGCCCCCCCCCCTGGTTGCCCAGTCCCAGGCGCGCAGGAGGGCAGAGCCAGGCGGCCACCTCAACATCTCATTGACTCAGTCGCTGCCGAACTTGCGGCACAGAGCTGCCCGCAGCAAAAGAGCCCGTTGCGGCGCTCCAACCGACGGGCAGGGTCTTCCCCGGACTCAACTCTCGGCCCCCAAACTCTCGGCATGGTGCCCCTGAGAGCCCGACGCCCGGGTGCCCCACACCCCTAGCGCTGATGGGTAAGACGGCCTTGCTAGCAGATCAGGTTGTATCCATTCTCCCTCACAGCTGAATTTTTATGTCTTTCTTTCTTTTAAGGAATAATCTATAATTCGAAAGTATACAGTCTAGACAAGACCCTCCAAGTGTCCCTATTTTCCAGGGACAGCCCCGGATCTACAGATGCCATCCTGGTTTTTGATTTGATGCTGGATTGTCCCGCTTTTCCTTAGGATGTCCCTATATTCATCAGAGAAATGTTGGAGGGTATGGAGTTATGCGACCTCCCCAGAGCCAAGGAGATAAGTAACTATACAACCTTTAGAAGACATCTGAAGGCTGCACTGTATAGGGAATGTTTTTTTTTTCATGCTTAATGATTTATGGTGTTTTTATATATGTTGGAAGCTGCTCAGAGTGACTGGGGCAGGCAGCCCAGTCAGGTGGGCCGGGTATTATTATTATTATTATTATTATTATTATTATTATTATTATTATTATAGGACATCCCTATTTTCATTAGAAAAATGTTTGAGGGTATGCTAGACACAGGTTTATCACCTGAATAAAAACTAGGCCAAATGGAGATTGTGATCAAGATCAGAGAAATCTGCGTTGTTGAATCAGCATTGTAACCCTGAATCAACCACCCTTGTTTACTGAGGGAGAGAATCCAAGAATCTTCTAGTCGCAGCTCTTTGCCCAGAGTCTCTGCTTGTGGCTTGCAGTGGATTTTGAGCGGCATTCTTGCCTATAGAAAATAGCATGCCTACTGTGGAGTACATGGTTTTGTATCCTGGGATGTAATAAAAGCAACTTGATCATTAGCCAGGGTATCCTTCCTTCACTTTCAACTTCAGCCTCTGATTAACCTCTGTGAACATGCCAATAAAAGAGAAAGGTAAAGAATTGGCTCAGGAAAACTCTTCGTGTTAGGAAGCCCCAACATGTGCCGTTTGAAGCTGAAGATTTACAACAGAAACATTCCTGGAGTTTCTCTCCACACTCCAGAGACTAGGCAGGAATTCTGTAGGCTGAGAAGTGTACAGTAAAACAGCATGTCTGTTTACGTGATCCAGACTTTGGGGAGTTGATGTGGAAACGGTTTCAGTGGCATATTAGAGTGAGGATTAATTTTAAGTTTGTGAAATAGTGGTTAAAACAAAACTAAACAGAAACACCTGAATCCCCAAACAAGCAAATCCTAGGAAGATTCGGTGCTGCATCTTGCACCCCGACCTTTGTGTCTAGGAATCAATTAGAATTATATAGATGGCCTTATTGAATTTTATAGAAATTGCTGGTCGGAAAGCCATATGTAGGTCATGTTGGCCTGCCACTTTCATGTCACCAGCTCTTTCTGAGTCATTTTGAGCTGATGCATATGCATTACGTTTAGAGAATATTAAAAAGACAAATCTAGGGTGACTTCTTGAACGCATATTACTCACTCTGCTGGCTTTAAAAATGCCTGGTGTTAACCTGTTGAATAGGTGAGTTATTGTGGTGATTTTAATGAGATTTTTGTCGACATCGTATTTGGACGCCTCGGAGGGGTGGAGGGTTCCTCTCTCCTTCTTTCTCTTTCCATACTATGCACTTTAATAAAGGCAGTAAGGGTTTATTGTCGCCTTTTTTCTTTTGTTTACTTTAACACAAACAAACAGGCTTTATAAGCTTCTTTTCCATTTAACAGCACACAAGGGATTCACTCTAGTTAAAAGCCATGCTAGGCTTACATTGAAGTTGCTAACTATGCTACTTCTCTGTTTAGTCATTTTTCCTCCCCTGTGGGGGGAAAAAAAGTGGGCAGGTTGGGGGTCAGTGAAAGAGTCACTCTTTGCAGAACATTCCCCTCAGCAAGTGCAGCTGAGCTGTGAGGAAAGTCTGCAGAGGGTTACTGTTGCCCGAGGCAGTATTAATTCAAGATTCATATTATGCGGCTCCCTTATGCAGAGTCACACTACAACAAGGGGTTTGCAGCGAAGAGCTGTATGTTCTTAAGCGACTATGATATCCAGGAGTTTGTGTTATTACTCCAGTGAAGGTGGGAGGAAATGAAAGGCGATTTCACACTTAGAGCTGCAGTCCAAGTCAGAGGGGCACGTTCTGCAGCCTGACGACAAGGTCCCCGTGAAGAGGATTCAGCTTGGCGCCAAAGTGCATGGCTGCCCCTAAACTAAACTAAGCACACAGTTGCTGTGTCCACTTCATTCAACAATGCTGGATAGGCGGGAAGAAGGGTCTTTGTTATCCTGTTGGGTTGAGGGTCTGTGCTATTGATATGATTATGACTGGGATAAGCACGCTCAGGAATGGTGTGCATGAGCAGCTCCCCTTGCCTTGACCTTGTAGCGCAAATCACCTTGACCCATATAGTGGAGGCCTATGTTTGAAAGATAGAGGTTTGTGGCTTGAAGGATGCAGGTGGTGCTGTGGTCTAAACCACCAAGCCTTTTGGACTTGCTGATCGGAAGGTCGGCGGTTCGAATCTGTGCGATGGGGTGAGCTCCCGTTGCTTTGTCCCAGCTTCTGCCAACCTAGCAGTTTGAAAGACTTCCAGAGCAAGTGGATAAGTAGGTACTGCTGCGGCGGGAAGGTAAGCGGCGTTTCCAGGCCCTCTGGCTTCCGTCATGGTGTCCTGTTGTGCCAGAAGTGGTTTAGTCATGCTGGCCACATGACCCGGAAAAGCTGCCTGTGGACCAATGCCAGCTCCCTCGTCCTGGAAGCAGAGATGAGCACTGTACCACATAGTCGCCTTTGACTGGACTTAACCATCCAGGGGTCCTTTACCTTACGTTTACCTAATGACTTGACCAAGATAACTTAGTGAACTGGGTAGGAACTAGAACTAGGCTGCAACTGTACTTTTTTATCTGCGAGTGAATTTGCCAGTTTGGGATTTTCTCTATTTCTCATTTTTCCAGTTTCAATTTCAGTTCCCCACATTTCAGCTCACAATTTTTTTAAAAGCAAAAAAGGCTTCATGACGATCCATCAGTATTTAAGTGCAGTTTCCCCTCCTAATATGCACATTTTTGTATCCAGTGTTGCACAAAAGTCACATTTTTTTGTAAAGCAATTTCCCCTAATGTAACGTATTTTTGTTTGTTATTTTCATAAATATGTGCATTTTTATATACATTACCCCCTAAGATATGCACTTTTGTATACATTACATGCCTGGAGAACTGCACTACAAAATTTGGAGAATTTCAATTTTTGAAGGATGGTTGTGTTTCAGTTTATGTATTGTTTTGGAAAGTTCAAATTTGGTAGATTCACCTTAAAATACAAGTTACATTGACTTTCTCTCCTATCATTACCTGAATTAGTCTATCCTGCTTCACAAGATTGTAGCCCAGTGCAACTGAGGATGGACTTCTGGCCTTGCTTGACCATTGGCAGACAATTCTCCCTCCTCCTCCTCCTGACCATGTAAGTTGTTGGCATTTGAACAGACCTATCATGGACAAGCTGCATTTGAATGGACCTATCATGGGAAAATAAGGGTGTGCGGCTGAGTGGCAGACTTCAGCGCTTAGTTTTCACTCAGGTCTGCTCACTGGGAATATAAAGAAGCCTCGCCCAGACTCATCAGTTTCAAACAAACCCTTTGAACTGAAGGGCCTGTTCCCCACTTGATTCCTGTGGTGTCAAATGTTGGCTTGCATGTATGACTGAGTAAACAAACAGTAAAGATAGTGTGGGTTAGTTCAGGTCTAGTGCCATGCAGACAGTGGCGTAGGAAGGCGGGGGTGATGGGGGCAGGGCGCCCCGTGTTCCAGCCTGGAGGGGGTGACACTCGGCATGCCCCCTGCCCCACCTCGCGATTCCCAAGCCGAGCCCCGCCGCCTGGCACCCCGTCTGTGCGTTGGTGGCTCGCGCCCGGCAGCCCGGACAGACTGCATGCGTGCAGCAGCCCTGGACGGAGTGCACATGCGCAGAATGTCACACATGTGCACTCCGTCCGGGCCTGTGCTGCTGCTCCCGTGGCGCCCTTGCGAGCCACTGAGCGTGAGCGGCGGCTCATGGGGCTGCCCCATCCGTGCTGCTTTTTGGGCACGGCGGCCTTGCGAGTTTCCGCTCACTCAGTGGCTCCAAGGTTGCCGTGGGAGCAGCAGCGCAGGCCCGGACGGAGTGCGCATGTGCGACATTCTGTGCATGTGCACTCCATCTGGGCCGGTGCTGTTGCTCCCGCGGTGACCCTGTGAGCTGCTGAGCTAGCAGAAACTCGCAAGGCCACCGTGCATGAAAAGCAGCACGGATGGGGCAGCCCCATGAGCCGCCGCTTGCTTGGCAGCTCGCAAGGTTGCCGCAGGAGCAGCAGCGCAGGCCCGGACAGAGTGCTCATGCACAGCTTTCCCGTGCATGTGCAGTCCGCCCGGGCCTGCGCTGTGATGTCACGACGCGTGCGCGTGCGGAGCAACGTTCCGCCCCGCCCCGCCCCCAGTGGGTGCCTCCGCGTTTGTCGTCCTGGGCAGCCAAGTGGCTTGCTCCGCCCCTGCAGGCAGACAGCTGGCTTTTGCTGATCAAGGGATAGCTCTGGTGATAATTTCACTTGTGAGGTGGATGCCCCTCTATTGCAAGACTTGGTTTGGATGCTTCCTTCCCCTTGGGAGTGCGTTGCATGAAATGAATGAGTCCAAAATGAATAACTACCACTGAAGAGAAATCTATGTCACCACAGCCAAGAGAGATGAAGCCATGTGCTCAGGAACAGGAGAGGAGTCAGCCAGAGCACAGGTTTCTCTTTCCACACGAGTAAATATGTTGAATTTTCCTATGGTTCATCTATCCAACTCAGAGAGAGGGAGAGAGAAGGACTGCTATCTCTACAAATGAAAGCCATGGGAAAATTATGGAATTTTATAGCACAGAGTTGCTATTGACAACACTCCTTGTTTCACTGCCCTTATCCCCATCCCCATGTGAGGGGAAACTGGAACAGAGTACAACATATAAAGTGGGAGTTGCCAATTTATAACATACCACACAACTAAGCACACACTGTAGCCTAATTTTTGGCTACTATAGGCTATTTCTTTCAAGGTTAATTTCACCTGGGTGACTATGCGAACACCAGGGAGGGTACATATGTGCTCATGGGTGCCACATTATTGACTCCTGATGTAAAGTATATGAACAGGACAGACACAGGGACAAATTTTTGAATAAGCGTCCTGGGAGTACATGGGAACCCTTGACAGTGCAGTAATGTTGATGATAAAGTCATATAAACAACGGCTGTTTTTTCTACGTTGAAGTTTAGTACTATTGCTGACTAGTCAGGTACATATACCTTTGTTGTCCTGTGAAAGCCTATTGTGAGAGAACCCTACAACTTAAGATTGGACATCATACCCTCCAACGGAGTAAAATAAATCCCATGAACCATTTGTGCAGATAATAAGTGAGGAGCATCTGTTGAGAGAGAGAGAAAGTGTTTTGAAAAGCCTCTCAGGAGAGACTGAGCTTTTTCATAGTAACGAAGAAATGTCAGTGGAAGTTGATGTTGCATGTGTATGCATGTTATGGGAAGGAAGTGCCCAAAATGTGGAATTTTTACATTTCAAATGCCTCTTAGAAATCACTTACACACTCTAACACATGGTCCAAAGTCTTCCTGTGAGTGTTTAAAATCGGCCTGCATATGTATTGGTCTGCTGTAAGAAAAAATTGATTTAGCAATAGCTGTTTTAAGAAGCTCGATCGTACCAAATATTCATGTGTGTCCTTTGGCCCTTGATCTAATGCAAAAGGGAATATGTTTATCTGTTATGTATATACACATCCGACGATAAAATAGAATAGAGCCTTCTCTGTCATTTGTCTTCTGTATTAACCTCACTATCGGGGCCATGTTGCTGAGATTGTGTGCGGCACTTAAACTGCACGCCATAATCTTTATTGCTTATTCTGCCATCAGGCAGAAGTTGAAGCTGTCTAGTGCAGTACTGATTCAAAGGCTATTCAGGTCAATGGAAACACTTCACTTGCAGTGATTGCCTTTTTGGATCTGGCCACAGCTGCACACAAAATCCCTGTAACATCCCCTGGTTGTTTTCACTTTTCCCCTCTTCCTAGTATGTTAGCAATACAGAGGTGTTCTGTGCTAACACAATACACCATTTATGTGTAGCATTAACACTTGTACATGTTCAGACTATTAGAACACTCACAACAGCTATGATTGCAGCCTTTGACGTCTCTGAATGGTCCCACTGAAATCAGTGTGACTGCTCTGAGTTAAGTGGTTTATGAGCTGCAGTGTGTCTGATTCAAGTACAGTTAAGTGTGTGCATATTAGCCGTCTTGCCTAAGGCTAGGAAGAAAGAGCCAGTTTCAGAGATGGGCTTACAACCCTGGAGTAATTGGCTCGTGCCCATATCCTCTAATTTGCTACTAGTGCAATAGTTAAGTGGCTAGAGCTCTTTGAATACGTCGCCGAAAACTGTGGGTATCAGACTTGCTAGATCTTATGCCAATTAGCGGCATCTTCTCTGCACATCTGCAAATGGGTACCTAATCCATGGGGTTGAGGAGACCAGAGGAGACCACAGATGGTGCTAGTTAGACTGCTGCAAATGCCTTTAGATATAGGAACAGGTATGCATTACCATCCTAACCAGGTGATACAGCAACAGATGGGCTTGGCATAGGCTTTGACGTTTTGAGCAGAATACATCCCCATCCACTCCATATGAATGTGACAGATATTTAAAATGGAAACTCTTGCTATAGACAGAATATCTTTGGAATAGATTTGTTTCCCCTAGTTTCCACAGCTGTTTGCTTCTAACCAAGGGAGTCATCACTATCATGCTTGTGATTCCAGCCTTTTTGGCTGGCAGGAAGATGAAAATGATGGAGACTTGCTGACTGTGAAATAATATATCAACTAGCAGAGCATTGCATACCCCTCAACTGTCCTGTGAACACAGTGATATCAATGTTTTTTCAAGCGAGAGCATGGTACCCATTTTGGGCGCTGTAATCAAGCCCCTTAAAAAAGCAGTTGGGGGACACACACCATGATCTCATGCAGCACCCCGAAATGTGTTGCATACGAGAGCACAGCCCTGAAAAAGCACTATTTTTGTGCTCAGTGACTTGAGCGGGTGCACAGCCCTGGAAGACACGCATCCTGGTTTTTCGCCTCAACATGTTAGAGGGTATGCCATTGGTATTAGCTTGGTCATTCTCATTCTGCTACAGAAAAGTGAAACTTTGAGCCCTTTATAGCCATGGCCATAAATCTCAGCCTTCTGCACAAGCCTGGAGATAATCTGATAATAATTTGGTGTTAAATCTGATTCAGGCTGCAAGCCTAAATTTCCTGGGGCTCCTTGCCCAGAGTGTCTCACACTGAAGGACCCCTGACCCTCAGTGGCGGAGTAAGGCGATCAGGTGTCTAGGGTGGCACGTGGGTCAGCTGGGGAAGGACATTCTGCAGGGCCTCCGAGGAGTCTGCCTGCCTCCTCCCACTCACCCTCCCTGCAGCTGGGGGGGGAGGCGGTGGGAGGACCATTTGGGGCAGTGCGGAGCCTGTGGAGAGACACATGCCAGGAGAGACACGTGGCTTGGGTGCACTGCAGGCCCCACGGTGAGTGCCGCCCGGCATTTTGTCACCCCCTTCAGTGGTGACATCCCAGTCAGACTGCCCCAACGCACACCCCTTCCTCCGCCCCTGCAGAGGGAAGAGGGAGCTGGAAGTTGAGGTGTGACTAGCATGGACCATCCCATTAGTTGCAGTAAGTGTGAGCTACTGTAGTGGCAGTGAGATGGGAAAAGGCAGCGATAGCTCTGAAGAGCCACAGGCAAAGGAGTGGTGACTTGGCCGGCACTTGACAGCTCAATGGCTGTGTGGAATGGTAAGGCAAGATATTGGGAAGGGGGCTAGGGTGTTGCTACCACTGAGAGACCTAATAATTATGATTACTGTAGTGTAGAGAAAATGAGAGAATGTGGAACATTTCTGGATTTCATTTCCTAACAGCTTCTTCTGTCCTTATAAACAGAAAGAGGAAAGGGTAGTGTACCAAATTTTTATTTTTAATGGAACTTCTGCCATCCTTTGCATCTTGTTGCAAAGGAATATGGGCTCTTCCCCCCCCTCCCTCCCCAAGCACGAAGAAGAGCAAAATAGTTAAAATTTGTGGCTCTCCATGTGCAGATGGCATATAAGTGAAGTTGTTAGTATCACGAGAGATCTGGGCTGGAAACCAGCACTTAAAAAAAATGTGAACCAAAGCAACAACATTTTATAAATGGCACAATAAAGCACTTTCGATTTTCCTTTTATTTTGAGGAACAGTCCTCCAGGGGGAAAAGCCCCAAAAAGAGGCAGCCACATTACATAGTTTTTGCAAACATCACTCGTATGTGACTCCCAGCAGATGTCTGATGCAAGTCACTATACAGCATCTGGTTGAAAGCCACGGGGCACATTAGCAGATGCTGAGTATAGTGAAGCAAGCAGCATGGTGTAGAACAAAAAGAACAAGGCTAAATCCCTGTGGAAAATCATTTTAATATTTTTTTTTAACCCACCATTTTTGTTTTTTTGGAGTATTTCTCCCCCCCCCAACACATTACTCTGTTAAAGAAGGTGATGGCAGACACTTTCTAAACACCAGCAAAGAAGAATCTTTGTCTTCCATAATTTCTCTCTTGTTCTTTACATTGTATATAGATCTATACCTAGAAATATTGGCCCTCGTAAACATTCATAGGTGCACGAGATCATGTTGTTTGTGTATTCTTGCCTTTCTCACATGACTAGCTGGCTGCCTACCGAATGCTGCAAATGGGCCTAGAAACAGAACTATAATGAAGGGCCTTAACTGAGTGGGCAGGAATATTCCACACCAGATTCCATTTGTTTCTCCCAGTTGGTTTCTCCCTGACCTTTGATTCCTCCTCTTCTGCCTCCTGATTCATTTCTTGCTCCCTCACTTGACCGGCTTTGTCCCTCTGCCTCCTGATTCATACAACCTGTCTCTCAGACACCCCTGCTGCTAAGATATTTTTCCACCTGTATACCTGAAGGTGTATCCCCATCACTCAGCCCAGACACTGAGGTCCAGCTCTGAGGGCCTTCTGGTGGTTCCCTCACTACAAGAAGTGAAGTTACAGGGGGACCAGGAAGAGGACCTTCTTGGTCTTGGTGTCCACACTGTGGAACACAGTCCCATCAAATGTCAGGGAGATAAAGAACTACACAACCTTTAGAAGACATATGAAGGCAGCCCTCTATCGGGATGTTTTTAATGTTTGATGTTTTATTATGTTTTATATGTGCTGGAAGCCTCCCAGTGTGACTGGGAAAACCCACCCAGAAGGGTAGGATATAATAAAATTGTTGTTGAGCCATGAGTCTTTTTCTTGCACATTTCAGCCTCTAATTCAGTATATCCAATATTCCTGGTGGACATAATGCAGTTAAGTAGCACACTTAATTTGCGCTTCATCAACCAGCTGACTCTACCATGTTGCGGGAGAAGGTGGTTCCTTCACATGGCAGAGAAACAAGGTCATTGCAATACTTAGAGGACAAGAGTTACAAGGTTATATCAATAATTCCATAGAATTGAAAGCCCAAGGCACTTAGGAAAATTCCATATGTCTTGATCATTAGTAATGAAATGAAGATATTTCTAATACACTGAAATATGATGCTGCACAAAAGTAGATGTGTTCCTTTTCAACATTGTTATTACTTGCAGAAAATGAGTATTTTGCTGTTAAATTCTGAACAATATAAAATGCTTGCTGCAAATTTCAAGTTTTTTAAAAATGCTTTTATATATATATATATATATATATATATATATATATATATATATATATGAGAGATTTTTTGAGTTACAAAGGTAGTGCAATGTCTCTCTCGTATTTTTCCATATAACATTTTTACAAATCAGTCTTTGTTGTTGAGACATTAGGAAGAAAATGGGGAGAGAGGTGGGGTGGGGTTATAATATATATTTTAAAAAAGAAATCTGCACTTACAGTAATTATCACTACATCAAGATGAACCAAAAGCAAAAATTTCATTCTAAACCTTATCAAGATATATTTGTATATTAAATCCCATCTTTCCATAATGTCTGTATTATATATATTATATAATTAAACATGTGATCCATTTCAGCAAATCATCAGTATGCTCCAGTACAAGAAACTTTCCAATACGTATCACAATCTCTTAACAGTAAGACCTCATCATAATACTTACAAAACTCATATATAAATATGAAGAACTTAAACTATCACCAGGATACTCTGTATGAAAATTTAATTCCATGACACTTGTTTTCTTCTTCTTCTTCTTCTTCTTCTTCTTCTTCTTCTTCTTCTTCTTCTTCTTCTTCTTCTTCTTCTTCTTCTCCTCCTCCTCCTCCTCCTCCTCCTCCTCCTCTGTCTTCTAATTCGTTCTCATCTTCTTCATCCACCCTTCAACCTAAGGTCACAGGGCAGGTTACAACAATTGAAACACAATGTTAAAAACAGTTTAAATCAACTACATTCACGGAACAAAGGTGGATTCTAAAAATATATATATCTATACCTATATAAAAGGTTTTAAACAGCCAATGCATCCAACATGTTTGAATCTTATTATATAAGCATGCTATAACTTTGACTTGCTCACACTTCATAACAACCTAAGAAAAACTGTAAATAAGGAATAGGCATGGCCGGGAGGGGGGGGATACCTGGCACCCAGGATTATTTGACACACTGCAAAACAGAATAGAATTCACCTTTGGCAAATAGCCAACAACTAGGGCTAAATCTGGAAGAGCTTAATATACACGGAAGAACTGATCCACTTGGAAGCGAACTATGTGGGTGTACTTGTCACATGCCGAACTCATTTATTGCTTTGAATATAAAGTAGGCCTTGTCATCACAAAGGAAAATGCACCCAAGCACTGCAGAGGCACCATCATTTTTTTTTTAAAAGTCTGCACAGATTGGCTATCTGGAAACTTTTTTTTTAATGTAAAAAAATAAATAAATAGCCATTAGATAGAAGGGTGGAGAAGAGAGAAATAGTCCTCCCATTAGTATTTAATAGTTTCAGAGGGTGGAGATACTGCAGTGTAGGCTGGCTTGGAGAGGTAATTGGGGGAGCTTTGGTAAGTATGAGTCATGCGACCAGGATAACAAAAGGCCTGGATGAGTCATTCCGCCAAGTTTCCATAGCTGTACAACAAAACATGAGGTTTCTGTTTATACATGGACAAATTAGCCATTTCCTGTTCCCGGTAACTATAGCATTTTTTTCACAGGTTACCCCGAAAATAATATTCAGCCTTTAAGTCTTGTAAAAAGCGCCAAGGATGAGCTAAGGATGTATGAAACTGAAACCGCTGTCTTAAGACAGACAGTGGAACACATGTATATTTTAGAATATAAAATAAGGAGAAGGTCTAGAGATTTTCAAGAGGATATCTGTGCAATAAAACTTTGAGATACAAAAGCTCTCTCCGTCAAAGGGATCTGTAAAAAGTAATTATTAAGTGCAACATGAAATGTTAGGTTTTTCTATTAGGTTTCTTCAATATCCTACTTTCTCTTTCCTCTCTCAGTATATATATTTCTCTATTGTTGCAGGTTTCACCAGGGAAATACCAGCTTCAAATTTATCCCTGAGCTAAAACCTATAAGATGATTGACAAAATATTAAGAAAACTGAAAAGTGGGTTAAATATAAACTCTCTTGCTATTAGGGATATATTCTCTACTCAGCATGCACTGGCAACTCCCATTCACACGCAATGAGGAAAGAATAATTCTCAAAAGGTTTTTTTTTTATATAAAAAAGGCTAAGAACCTTTCATCGCTTTAAGGAAGATGCACAGAGATGCCTTTGTTTCTATGCGCAGGCAGACACTTGCCAACTTCTTCCCTGGGCCCTGGGAGTCTCCTCATGGTACCTTATGGCTTTACCCAATTTTCCAAGAAGTCCCTCTGGTGTGTTTCTAATTGATGATATATGCTGAGACTGAATTAAACGATGCAGGTGGGAAATGCAAAATGCAGTGTTCCAAACTTTTACTTTAATAAATGACGCCAGTTTTTTTTCATATATAAAAAAAGATGTTTGTTCTCTTTGAAAACAGATGGATGTCCCGTTGTGATTTGCTGTGGGCCGCAAGCCCTGGTTTGGAGCAATCAGTGCCAGGAAGTGAACAAAAAGGACATGCAAAGGGCCTGGCTGGATCAGAGCAAAGACTTAACAGGAATGGGGAACTTTTGTTCCTCCAGATGTTATTGGACTACAACTCCCATCGTCTCTGACCATTACCTATGCTGTCTAGGGCTGTTGGGAAATGCTATCTACCATTTCAGGCCACTGGCTTGGGTTCTGGAACTTTAGGTCCCTGCGCTCAGTTGTAGATACAGCAGCAAGGTCATCGAGATTATTTATATCACCAGGTCTAAAGGATCTTCGCTGGCTCCCAGTACATTTCCGAGCACAATTCAAAGTGTTGGTGCTGACCTCTAAAGCCCTAGTCTGCCTCAGCCCTATATACCTGAAGGAGTGTCTCTACCCCATCACTCAGCCCAGACACTGAGGTCAAGCTCTGAGGGCCTTCTGGCAGTTCCCTCACTGCGAGAAGTGAAGTTACAGGGGACCAGGAAGAGGACCTTCTTGGTATTGGTGTCCACCCTTTGGAACGCCATCCCATCAAATGTCAGGGAGATAAAGAACTACAAAATGTTCAGAAGGCATCTGAAGGCAGCCCTCTAGCGGGGTGTTTTTAATGTTTGATGTATTATTATGTTTTATATGTGCTAAAAGCCGCCCAGAGTGCCTGGGAAAACCCAGCCAGGTAGGTGGGGTATAAAAAATAAAATTGTTGAGGGTTTCATGAGTCTTTTTCTTGCACATTTCAGCCTCTAATTCTGTATATCCAATATTTCTCAGAATGGAAGCCTAGCAGGTAATCCTCTAGTTATGAATTACGGTGGTGGGGCAGGCGAAAGGAAAGGCGAGGAAGAGCTACACCAGCTCACCTGCTAACCAGCAGCTAACCAGCTAAGCGCCTGTTGTCCTCAGATCCTTGGGTGGCTAACCTTAACTTTGCAGAATTCTCCCATTGTTTCAGAGAGCAGCAGAAGCTCATCCTGAGCCATGGAAATGGCGCTGTCATTTATCTCTGCCCATATGGGTAAACCAAACATGTCAGCCCCCACCCCCTTTTAATACAAGCCTTGACTTGTTTCCCAGCACATGCCACTGTCCACAACATAAGGAACGGTGACAGAACGGGATTCTGAATAACATTATTGTGCATAATATGGAGCCCCGAAACTATGTTACTGAAATGTCATGTCATCTGCCATTGATTTTAAAGCGCAACTCCCATTGAAATCAATGCGAGGCATTGCTTAAGAGGAAGTGGTATATGAAAAGAAGGATAATTGTGCATCTTGCACTTTGTAATATTTTCCCATTTCTGCAGGAAGCTGTACACCCAAAGCCTCTCTTTCTTTAAATGTTGAAGGTCAAGGAGTGAAGTCCTAATTTTCTACTCTCTGTTTTAGCTTGTTCAGTGTATTAAAGATAAATACCTTTGTGGCAGTATCTGAGAGGAGAATGCTTTTTAATATTTCTCTCCCCTTCTCCTTTACCTCTACACTTATTGCACATTCACAGCTGCATGACAGTTTCCTCTGCCCTAATGAGACCCACAGTTGGACTTGAGACATTATTAGAGAGATCTCTCTCTCTGAACTGGTCAGACAGCATATTATTATAAAGTAAGGGGGGAAATATGCTGTTTTCTCCCCCTCTCCTCCTCCTCCCCCTCCTCCTCTCATGGTCAGTAAACAAAAGCCACTCGCTCTCTCCACCGTCTTTTGAAATGAAGTGGAAGACTTGAAACATTTCAGTCCATTGTGGTTTATAATCAGCAAACATACATGGATAATAAAAAAGCCATGAGCTCCCTAAACACTTCAAGTGCTTGCAAACATGTGTATTTTTTACCTGCCGACCTTTAGTTGAAAGGTGAATCAGAAGCAACTTGTAAATCGTAGAGAATTCTTATTCTGCGTTTTGAAAAGTAACGTGTAAAATGCTCCTAATATGTTTGTATTATCCTTGCACCTATAACGTTATGTCTTATCCGGCGCTTAAAAAAAAAAATTAGATAAGAACCCTGCAGGTTCTGTTTCTGTTTGAGTTTAATAAAGTGGCCCATAGGTCAACCCAGCTGCTGTGTGAGTGCTTTTAGTTCAATGCTCAGCCACAAAAGCAATCTCCAAGTGGCTTACAAAATGTTAATAGCATAAAGCATAATATAAAATTGAAAAAGAATGCATTACAAAAAAGCTGTACAATAAAAAGTAGAAAAAACATAATCAACAAACACCACAATCCACACATTCCACCAGATTCCTGGACGACGATCAAGTGTTGATGATGGTCAGAACGCAGAGCATCTTTTTCCTGCCTTAATGAGCAACAGTCCAGCAGTCCAACTTACCTGTCTAGAGAGTGCAGCTATGGCCTTTTAACTTAGTCCTCACTTCCTTTTTAATGGCAGGTGCATTCTATGGGAATAGTGCTGATTTTCCTATGAAGGATGCTGCTGCTGTAGGAAAACGCAGAAACTAAAGGGATGTGAATAAAACCTACTTTTAAAAATTCCTGATAAAACACACTATTGGCCCTTTCCTTCCTGTTGTTGATTAGTGACATTCAATATGTTATAAACTTTGTTCTAGCAACTTTCCCTTCTGCACAACACACACACACACACACACACACACACACACACACACAGTGTGTGTGTGTGTATTGTATGTGTGCATTAATTTCTCTGTTTCTTTCCTTGGCATTTTATCCCGTCATCTCTTAGGCATAAAAGTCAGGGCTGTTACATTCTGATATGGTACCATGGGATTCCTGATCAGAATTTTCACTGTAGTACAGCTTCTCATCCAGAACTGACATTACATTCTACTTAACGGTGTCAATATCAAGAGTGGTGCCTTTATATGTATGAGAAGCGTTAACATCTTCTGGACAAGCCATGCTTATGGCTGGGAAGATCTGTTTCTTTATCTTTGAATGCTTGTCTATTGTGTGGTATCATTCTCTCAGATAGAATGGAGGGAAAACAAAGCAAGAAAGGAGTGTTCCCTTTGTTATAATTTTTAACTTACCATTCTTCCCAAAAGAGCTCAGGGCAGTGTATACATAATCCAACATTGCAATAGAATGAAACAAGTAAAAACAATGATATAAAAATTAATTCAGCATGCAGAAATCTACTGTAGTGTGTGGGATAAAATTCATATTTCTGCCACAAATATCTTCTACTTTGGACTTAACCTTTTAAGTCCTTTAAACTCACTTATGTAACCAATAGATATGGGGAGAAATTCAATTCAGTTTGCTTTTGAAGGTGAATTTATGTAAGGTTGCCATACGTCTGGAATTTCCTGGATGTAGCTGGTATTCAGCCCTCGTCCGGGAAGAAATCGCTGAAATATCCGGGAAAATCTGGACATATTTCAGCCCATGTCTGAAGTGTAGATTCTGGCGAATTTCATTAAAAATAGCTCAAAACAATTTTGTGTCTGGATTTTCACTTTTTGAAATATGGCAACTGTAACTTACCTAATTTGGAGTTTCCTAAACAAGATGGGAATAGAAACATAGTCATCCTTTGAAATCCTCATTTATCTGAATTTTGCAATTCAGTTCTGCAGCTAAGTAATGCATACAAAAATACACATACTGGTGTGAAGTGTATGCAGAGCATCATATTAGGATAAAATGTTTGAAACAGTTTGTCTATTAGGCAAAAGTGAATACAAAAATGGGTATATTGGAAGAAATTTGCACTAAAATTCTGATGAATTTTCATTAGGTCTTTTGAAAAATAAATGAATAAATCACAAACTGATGTGGAAATGTAGTGAACTGAATTAAAGAATGAAAAAATGAGAAACTGGAATTGACATATTATCCCAGTTCTAGTTATCACCAGACTTGCCTGGATACAACAATGTAGGAAATGGCATTCAGTTTCAAATTCTTCCTGTTACATCCTGAACCGTCCTCTGGACATGATAAAAATCTCTTGCCTATTGTGAAAAAGAAGCTTCATGATACTAGCTTAAGTGTTTTGTTTCTATCTAAGTCTACCACGAACTTTCCCAGTAATTAATAATTAGATACAATCTAACCCTTTAAATGCTTCTTTCCCTCTATGTAGGACTGAAAAATCTAGCTGAGCTGTTACCTACGTCAAACTTAGTGGTTCAAATGGTTCAGTCAATCTGATCAATGGAATTAAGTGAACTATGTTGTGCAAAATAGGCTATTGCAAGAGTGAAGTGCCAGAAATCTTAGAAGAAAACAATACATTCTACTATTATCATGGAACATTCACATTCACACAATCACCTTCATCTCCATATGGATGTAATAAGGCTTCAATTTTGTGGAAATGTTTCTCCTATCTTTTCCATCTGGAGTGTTATTGTGCTCATAACTTGCTTGCAGACTTCCTATTATCATTTGGTGGTTCCGGTAAGAACAGGGTGTTGGCCTAGATAGGCTTTTGGTCTGTTTTTAAACCTGTCAAAGGACACAAAGCAGTAACAACTGCAGGTAAAAATCTTGATGTGCAGCTTTCCCACACAGAATCCCCCCCCCCAATATTCCTATCTCACTCCTTCATCTTGCGGGTATTTTAAAAGATGGGTTCCGCTAAAAATAAAAACATTATATTCAATATTATGCACACTATTATACATATAATATCACACACATATTATACACATATATTCCCAAAGTAACCAACACATAAACAGATACGTGTAAAAATGCATTGACCATTGTATATCTATAATATTTATGGAATTATGCTGTAGAAATATAGTACTGCATGGAGCTTGGCTCTTTTATAAGTTTTATGCATATAATGAGTAATAGACAATACAGTGGAACCTTGGTTCTCAAACTTAATCCATTCCGGGAGTTTGACTCTTGAAACTGTTCAAAAATCAAGGTGCGGCTTTCGATTGGCTGCAGGAGCTCAAGCGGAAGCCACGTTGGACATTCGGCTTCCAAAATACATTAAAAAAACAGAACACTTCCGGGTTTTTGGCATTCGGGAGCCAAAACGTATGAGTACCAAGGTGTTTGAGAACCAAGGTACGACTGTACTAGTCTTACTCAGAGTACATCCATAGAAGTTAATGGACATGGCTAACTTAGGTTTATTAATTTCAGCGGGTCTACTTTGAGTAGGACTTAGCTGAATGCCACTTTTGGAGTTGTATTCAACTAAGCTTTGCTCAGCATAAACTCATGGAAATTAATGGACCTAACTTAGTCACATTATTAGTTTATATGGGTGGAATCCAATGTTGTGCTAATATGTATCTGCTGGCCAAATGGAACAATCTCCCTTCCTGTTGTTCTGGGGGCCCTCACAGCCCCCCAGAGCAAATCTGGGGGCAAGGGGAGAAAGCCCCATTGCAGTAGCAGGAGTCCTTTCAGTCACACACTGTGTTACTTGATTCTGGCCCAATGGGTCTAGGCTGAGCAAAACTTACTTGCATATCATCCTGTCTGCATACATTTGCATTTAATTAGTTAAAAGCAATAAAGCACAAGTGGCTCGAACATAAGCAGGCACTTGATGCAAGAGGCAATCCAAAACAAGCAAAGCTTGCTTGGGTCGAAACCAACCAATTCCATGTAGAAATGCATTTCAGTTGATTCTTCGTCCTCCCTAGTAACAAATATTGCTGGGCAAGCCTTGGGAAATACAGAGCTTTTTCCTGCTCTCAGTCTGAATTTTCCTACTGTATGTCCAGCTTTCCTGGTGCTGAATATCATCATAGGAGTTGACTTCCTTTAGACTTAGTTTACAGCATCCCAATTTGGATTATTCACCAAGGAAACATTCTGTGCTAGTGAAGTGGAAGTTTGTTTTCCCCTTCCACCCCTGTCCCTTTTCCCTTTTGCGTCATCTTTATTGGTAAAGCTATTCTGGGAACCTTTCTACCCAAAGAGTGAGGTATAAATGCTTTTTAATAAATGAATGAATGAATGAATGAATGAATAATCAGTATGCCCATTACCATCACAGAAAAAAAAACTAATATGGAATATTCTATTTAGAAATAAGCCACATAAGCAAGCACTGGGCATTTTATTTCCCATAATATAATGCTTTGTTGTATGTTGTTTTCACCAATATATGCATTTTAGTGCACACTTTACCCCGATATATACATTCTTGTATACACTATGTGGCTGGACATCTGATTTGCAAAATTCAGAGAAGTGCGAGTTTTGAAGGACGGCTGTGTTTCAGTTCATGTATCACTTTGGAAAGTACAAATTAGGTCAGTTCACCTTTAAACGCAAACTGAATCAAATTTCTCCCCTCTCCCTACTCCAAGGCTGACAATCTTTGACCAAACTTTCATAAAAGTGAATCAGTGTATTCACATATACTGCTTTTGCTGTAGAAGGCACTAAGATGAAAAGTTTTGCATTTTCTATCCAATTGGAAAAATTATTCTCAGGTAGGGAAAGAACAGGCGATATTTTCCATGCAGTTCCCTTAATTTCTTGCATGGTGCAGAATGTCTGAGAGAGATCCATAGATTTTACATCTACAGTAGTGGCCAAAACCATCTTGTCTGTTATTTTCATGGTATTTTCATTGACATAAACTGCTGTAGGTTGTATGTGTAACCCTTCACCTTTGACCACAGAGGCATTCTTAGCTCCCGACAAAACACACACTGGTGAGGAAAGATCCTTAAATTCTGCCTATTCCTTCCCGTGCCCTTTGCAGTGATGAAGGTCTTAGCTGAAATGCCTTACTCCTCCCCCTACAACCTCCCTGCCATTCTTCCCCGTCAGTGGCATAAAGTAAAACCTATGTTTAAAAGAAAAACAAACTGCTCAGAGATAAAGAGGAAAGTAAATATAATTCCATTTTATTTATTCATTAATGTTGGTGTACTGCCTTAATCTTTTTGATTAATTCACACCACATCTCTTTAGGTTTGGTGATTGCTCAACACAGCTATGTGGTTATGTGTGCTGACTTTTGAATATTAAAGTACAACATGGATTTAGGGACGCTCGCAAAAGAGCTGCCTGTACATTTCAAATTTAGTTGTAGTGCGGTGAATGTTTATAATTATCACGCAGAAATTATAATGTTACCTTTGGAAGCTGCATCTTATAATAACGAATGAATATAATCACTTCGGCAACGCAACGCTTACTATTCTGGTCACAAGCCGTTTTCACTCACAGCTTTCTCGACGAGCTCAGCAGAGTTAAAGATATGAAAGGAAGTTAATACTCATTCCTGTATCTTATTTCTTTCTTTCTTTTTTTCCAACGGTACCCAGTAACAGATAGACACAAAATGATTTCCATATTATATTTGTGTCCCGTTCTTCCTCCAAGAAGTGTGGGATTCATAGACCTATGAGTCAGTGGGGTGCAGTGGTTAGAGTAATAGGCTAGGACTAGGGAAACCCTGGTTCAAATCCCCATTCTACCATGAAACTAATTGTGTGACATTGGGCCAGTCACTATCTCTCATCCTAACCTACACCACAGCGTTGTCGTGACCATAAAGTCTGACTGTGGGAGGTGGAAGGAAGGAGCTCCTTAGAGGAAAGACAATAATCAAATAAATAAACTAATGTTATTCTCAAAACAGCCCTGCAAGGTAGGTTAGACACATGGACTATCTAGAACGGACCCTGTTAACTTTCACAGGAGGAGGTCAGCAGCTGTAATAGATGAGTCAAATGCCCTGCCCTACATACTGAATTGCATGTCTATATCCCATCCCCTCCCGTGATAAATAAGACACAAGACACCATGAATAAGGTTAAATGGGCAAGAAAAGGCCACAACTTTATTGGTAACGGATGTTGAGCGGTATTGGCATTAGGCATTGGACCTAACTAGCTATATCCGACTCCAGCACGTCACACTGGCAGTCCGGGAAGGGATAACCACAGATGGGTGAGCCCTGCTGCTGCACATCAGCTAGGATCTCACCCTGTGATCACCGATATGGGGCGTGCCTTAGGCCCTCACCTTCCACGGCTCTGGACACGGACACGCCCCCCGGACTCCTTTAGCGAAGCACCCTTCAGCATTTGGGGGGGGGGTGATGGCCCAACCTCCCCCCACCTTCTAACCTTCCTGAGATAGTCCAATGCCTAACCGCCAAGACCAAAGTTGTGACGAATTGCTACGAGGTAGGCAAAAACCACCAGGCGGAGCCAATTTGCCAAGTGGGAAAATTCCTACCAGGCCCCTCAACGGCGACCAACCGTGGTCCATAGCAAGGTCGAGAAGAAACCTAGCCTAAAGGGGGGGGTGGGCAGGGAAAAACCGGGTCAGCTGGGCAGTGAAGAGAAGAGGCCGAGCTCCGGCCGCGGGCCCACTTAAATGCAGTGGGCATGCCCTTGCCGACCGAGCCGGTTGGCCAGTCGGGCAGGGCACCGCGCCCAGAGATCAGCCAATAGTGCCAGGGGATGGCAGCATCCCCTGAGCATGTGCAGGGGCCGTGATTACTGCAACCCCCCCTCCTTCTAAGGGCGGAAGGGGCATTCTCTAACTCGTAGAAGTCACAGGGATGAGTCATCACTTAATTCATGCTTGTCCATAATGTGAACTTCAACTTTCTAATCAAAAGAATGAAAGAGTATATGCCCAGCATCTCTCTTAGGCAAGTTGAGTATTATTACACCTCTAACTTCCTTCTATAATGCCCTTTTCCTTTTCCAAACAGATTGCATGCTCCCTTTGTGGATCATGTCTTTATAGAAAGAGCAAAGTGACCTCTTGAAACATAACTTATTTGAAACCACATTTGACCACCTGTTAGTCTCTTTCCTTTATGTATGAGTGCATTGTAACAATTGGGTCAAGGTATCTGTGGCATTTTATTAGCTCTGCCTGCTGGCCTTTGATGCCTAACAAATGAGGTATTTGTGCTTTCCTTAGCAGTCCAGTTTATTTCAAAACGTTGCTTATTTAACAATGTATACCATGTCCCTCAGATGCCACAATGAATGGGTGTTTACAGCATTTGGAAGTCACAATGCCCTATTTTTAGGGGATGGAAGAAAACAAGCACCATTTTACACAGGCTGTATCTTGCCTCTGTTGTGCAAAATAAGAGGAAATCAGAGTTGTACAATGCAAACGGATAGCAGGAAAGCTCTTTGAATCTTTTTGCTTTTATACGAGAACATCTCATTTGGCTTCCTCTGACAGGGAAGCCAACTATAAAGGTCACTTCTGCAGCGAACTTCACAGATTTAAACTCTAATACTGAGTGCTGCAATCTAGCTATCGTACTGTGGAATTTGCTATCCTGGTTGATCTTTTCTTGGCTTCTACTGTGGGCTTTTTGCTTTGGCTTTGGCACAGCATGTTGTTCTATTTTTGAGGGTTAGACTTGCAGATAATTTTGTTTTTCTGCAAAGATTTGCCATTTTCGTCCATTTCCTTTCAATAGGCTGCACATACGAGTTCACACTGTAGCCAAGCTGCAAAACAATCGTTTTGTAAACCTTTGTCATCATTTTTTTTTGTTAATCCAAGCCCTGCTTTTGATGTGGGCTGAATTTGCTGTTATACAACAGGAACACAAATTGGGCCAGCTATTTTTTCCTCCATACCAGAGTATAGCAACAGAAGAAGAAGAAGAAGAAGAGGAGGAGGAGGAGGAGGAGGAGGAGGAGGAGGAGGAGGAGGAGGAGTTTGGATTTGATATCCCGCTTTTCACTACCCGAAGGAGTCTCAAAGTGGCTAACGTTCTCCTTTCCCTTCCTCCCCCACAACAAACACTCTGTGAGGTGAGGGGCTGAAAGACTTCAAAGAAGTGTGACTAGCCCAAGGTCACCCAGCAGCTGCATGTGGAGGAGCAGGGACGCGAACCCTGTTCACCAGATTACGAGTCTACCACTCTTAACCACTACACCACACTGGCGCTCATATGCTTATCTTATCGACTGTCTGCTCTTCTCTCAGAACTTCTGTTTTCTTTCTTCTATTCCCCTCCCCCTCCCTTTGTCTCCCCACATGGGTTTCATGGGATTTAGTATTTGTATCATCATCATCAACAACAACAACAACTTTTGATATGTCAATGTCTTCCAAACAATTTTATACTCATGAAGTTCCATCTGCTTTTGAGAAGGGGCCAGTGATAAACAACATTGTTTGCCTGCTGGAGGTCCAAGTTTCAATTTCTGGTTTTTCCAGTTAATAAGACCTTGAGTAGCATGGTGGGAGATGATTGGAGTGCTGCTGCTGCTATTAGACAGTACTAGGTTAGGTGGACCAATGGTCTGACTCAATATAAGGCAACTAAAATGATGGTGGTAGTGCTGTCTCAAAGCAACTTACATAATACAAACAGAAATAACAAAAACATTCAAGCCAAATATAAAAACTGCAATAAAGCAAGATCTAATTGCTCATCCAGATATATATAGAAAAGGAAGACTCACCTGATGCTGTGGGATCTGGTCCAGTGAGCTTATTCCTGACAGCATAGAGTCCAGAAGTCCTCTGATCACCATCATCACACTTAAAGCCAGGTATCTGGTCTGGCTCTGTAGCAGGTGACACCACAGCCTCTATTTCCCTTCCTTTTACTCTTGAGGAATCTTTCAGGAAGCACATTCATTTATGAGGGCTCCAAACAGTGCATTTGCTTCCTGTGGTGTAAGCAACCCACGTTGGGATGCACCCAGCTAGGTTCTACTCAGAGAAGACCCATTGAAATTAATGGGCCTAAGTAGTCATGTTCATTGATTTCAATTGGTCTACTCTGAGTTTGACTAAGACTAGATACAACCTAATATCATCTAAAGAAAAAGGCCCCTATGAGACTATTATGGTCTAAAATTACCTAACCGCTGTGGGCTTCATTCTTGTGAAACCTTTATTGCTAGGTAATGTCACTTTGATTTTAGAGCTTGATCTACCAATATAGAGTCATGACTGGGTCATATTGTTCTATCTCATAAAAGCTGGGAATACAGAAATTTGCCACCCCTGTCCTAGGGTTTAGAGATAAGCAAGAAATTGAGACAATTGGTGCTCTATGAAATATCTGTTGTGGGAAATATAGTTTTCTATTGTGAGTTTGGTTGTGAATGGGGCTCTGACTGGGCAACTAAGGAGCTGTGGCCACTAGTCACAGTTTGTGAAAATTGATTCTAGTATAGAATCAGTTTGCAGCAGTGCCTTTTTTTTTCTTAAAAAAATGTTTAGGTGTACTCTCATTTTGTCTCAAGTAAATCACCATTTTATAGTTCAAATCGGGAAAAATAAATACAGTAAATGGACAAAAGTACAAAGATTCACAAAATGTTTAGGGGTATGCGTACCCCCAGAAAAAACCCCCACTGGTTTGCAGTGTGTATTTGCACACACACAGAAAGTGAAAGGGGCATTCAAATGAAGAGGAAGGAAGCTTGGGAATGGCTGGGCCCACCCCTTTTCTCTGGGAATCTCCTCCAGAATCTGATGCAGTTGATTGGCTTCCACTTTGCTGAGTTTGTCTTGATGTAAATGAAACAGACAACTTACAGGCATTAATTTCCAGTATTGTCTCATCCAAAGGAAAATGCTGGATTCCCCTTCCCCTTAAGGGAAGTATGCCACATTTTGCAAACCACCAAAAACAGCAAGTTTTATTTTTTTAGTTGCTTTCCCATCTACTTGTGCTATACGTGTGATCAAATATGGAACATATAATTTAGTACTTTTAGGCTTCAATATGCTTACTGATCTGGGAGTCAGCAGGACTCAATGGGGTTTACATCTGAATACACCTAAGCAGGCTTGCACTGTTCGATGCCGTTCAGCTCCATTTTAAGTTTGCTGTACCCAGTGCTTTTAAGCATCACATCTTTTTGGTATTCAAATTGATGTCAAGGTCTGTTATTAAAGATTGAAAACTGGAGCGCTGGAAGTTTTCTTTAAGAAGCAGTATCAGATGCTTTCAAACCGTTTGGTATATCTTTGAGCAAAATTGCTACATATTGAATGAAAAACAAATTTTATGCCTTGATTTTCTGTATTATTTATTTAGGTTTTTTGTGCGATTGGTGCCAAGGAGGAGGGGGGGCAGGGGAAAGCCAGCAAGAAAGAAAAGCCATAACAGAATTATTTTTAGATCTAACAAAGTTATATATGGTACAACCACAAAGCACAGATGCATACTTTAATAATACAACATTGCAACTTTAACAAGGGCTACATTTGTCTTTAAGTCCACATGATAGTGAAGGCTTAATATGGAGAACTTTTGTCTAGCACAAGTGATTTGAAGATGTTTTGCTCCATGCATGTGAACTCAGCAGGTGATTCTTGCCTATCTTTGATGTCAAACAGCACAAAACTTCAGTGAGTAGTAGCTTCAGAAATGCAATAGACATGGCTGAGTCTTCATATGAAGCTCATGCTTGAACTACATCAGAAGAACTGACATCTATTATGGTGAGCAAAGACAAGTGTTTGAAAAAAGATTCAAACAGAAGTGTCAGAATTTACAGTGCATAGTTTTATATAAGTTGATTTTAACCAAGCATATCTCTATGAACTCGGCAGGATAGAAAAGAAATTTCAAAAGGCAGAGAAATTGTTGTCATCTAAGGGCATGGAATGTTTTAATAGCTTAAGGAAGAACATTTCTGAAAGGTTATATGGTGATCCATTTACTTTGACTGAGTAATAAGGCTCATCATTGTGATGGTGAAGTTTTTTAACCCTTAGAACAATGGAAATGTGGAGGATGTTATCTTCCAATGACTCTGTTGAGGAAAACCTTAAATACTTTTCTGCAGTGCAGAATTGGCAATAAAATTATATGCATACATTAAATATATAAGTAAATTACATACATATAAAGTTAGAAATTCTGGTTTCACTTGAGAGGCATCAACAGATAATGGTCAGCTCTTAAGGCGTTTTGTGGGGTTGTGTGTGTATCATATGGGCATTGCAGCATTATTAAGCCCCCATAAATAGTGTTTATCAGCTCTCTTCCATTTATTTCCTTTCATTCTCTGTCATAAATACATGTGTCCCCATGTGCATTATATGGCACTGGGAAAAGAAAAAAAATGCTTTGTAGGACATAGTTTGTTTGAAACAGCATCCTACAGGGTAATTCGCTGCAGTGCTCTGACATTGTCCCCCAGGAACCCAGTGTCACAAACCAACCTAATTGTTCTTCTGGAAATGCTGCTTTTGTTAGCAACTTAAACAACAAAAAAGGGGTGGGGGACCAACACCACACACACACACACACGAAAATCTGCTTGACAGGAACACAGAAACTCAAGTGCTTTGCTCTTCAACGGATGTCCTTGCTGGTGTGGAATGAGCAACAGTTTGGGCTTTGTAAGTTGTCGTAATTAATAATACGATTAGGTGGGAAGGCTGTTTGTTTGTTTTAATCAGACCTTTTCCAGTTTCCCATTAAAAACCTCATTTTAAACAACTGCATAGACCTGTTTACCCAGGCTACATACCAGTTGTTGTTGTTCAGTCGTTCAGTCGTGTCCGACTCTTCGTGACCCCATGGACCAGAGCATGCCAGGCACGCCTATCCTTCACTGCCTCTCGCAGTTTGGCCAAACTCATGTTAGTAGCTTCGAGAACACTGTCCAACCATCTCATCCTCTGTCGTCCCCTTCTCCTTGTGCCCTCCATCTTTCCCAACATCAGGGTCTTTTCTAGGGAGTCTTCTCTTCTCATGAGGTGGCCAAAGTACTGGAGCCAAAGTACTGGAGCCACATATGTAGTTTGCTACATAAGCTATGTATGGATGAGATATGGCCTATAAATGATGGTGATGAATTACTGGCTACTTCAAAAAGCTCCCACTCAGGGTATTGGCACAGATGCAGTGTGGTATGGTCGATCAGAACCTTTGAAGGCAGATTTTGCCAAGACAGTCAGTTGGCACGGTATGCGAGATGTAATATTTGTGATGTTCTCAGACTTTTGGAAATCTATGGTTGTGGGCGTGTATATAGTTAATTATGCTGTCTTCAAAAATTAAATGGCCACCTCGTGCATGCAGTTGCTCTAAAATTCTGTCTTGGCCCCAAGGTCATTGCATGATGCTGTTTCTCCTTGATGCCCTTACCTTTATTATTCTGAACTTCCTGGCCCATAGAGTAATGCTTCTGCTATATAGAATAATATAGCAGAGCAACCTGTCATTAAAATAGGTAAATTCAAATCTGTTTTGTCATTTACGGGGTGTATTTAAGACATCTTTCTTCAATTCAGGCAACAAAGGGCGCCTTAATTTTAAAACTTAAGATATAAAAAAATGACGTCCCTCAAAAATTATACCACATTGTTTTATTGGGTCATTTCATTGCTAGCGGACCACAGATTCAAGCTTTATTGAAGAGGGTAACATGTTTTAAGTGTCCATTAATGTATGCTTAATTAAAATGGAATGCCTATAAAAGTCCTTGTGACTGCCACATGAATAACAAAACAATTATATCAGTGTAATTGCAATGAATACTAAATGAATTAATAATGAAGGCATTCTCTTTCTCCCTCTCTCTCTCACACATACAGACACACACACACACACACACACAGGAATTTAGCAAACAAAGCTAAGCTATGCAGCTTAATCTAGTCATTGCCACTTTTGTAGGGCTACATCAAGCATTAATTTTATGTATATAAAATGCCATAGTATTTTTCGACTTCAAAGTACATGGCGTGCCATAGTACTGTGAAACCAATTTAAAATTAGAGTCAGAACAATTTTGCTACTATACGAGTTTTCTCTCCCTACTTTTTGGCATTCCATGGAGTAAAATCAGGGGTAGGGAACCTCAGGTGTTGGAAATCTCCCCAGGCTAAACCCCCCTCACTGGCCCTTGCTTCAGAGTGTTTTTGTCTGGCTAGTGTGTGTCCTTGGACTCTGATAACGCCTCTTTACTTGTCTGAATGCAGGATAGGGAGACGTGTATGTCAATGTGTGTAGAAACTAGTCTACTGTACAAAGGTTAAATGTACATGAGTTTTCCCACCCACTTTCATACGTGGCCTAGAATGCCCAGAATGGAGCACAGCTCTCAGACTGAGAAAGGATCCCCAGCCTCGAGTTAAACAGACACAGATGATATGCCTGTTAAAGTAAAGTAGACCAAGAAAAATGAAGTCCCTAAGATGCACTTCTTCCATAAGTGGGAAGCTGGTTCTTCCATGTAAAGGAGGAGGAGGAGGAGGAGGAGGAGGAGGAGGAGGAGGAGGAGAAGAAGAAGAAGAAGAAGAAGAAGAAGAAGAAGAAGAGTTTGGATTTGAGGAGTCTCAAAGCAGCTAACAATCTCCTTTCCCCTCCTCCCCCACAACAAACACTCTGTGAGGTGAAAACAAAATCGAAAATTCTTCCTAGTAGCACCTTAGAGACCAACTGAGTTTGTTCCTGGTATGAGCTTTCGTGTGCATGCACACTTCTTCGCCATACCAGGAACAAACTCAGTTGGTCTCTAAGGTGCTACTAGGAAGAATTTTCGATTTTGTTTTGACTATGGCAGACCAACACGGCTACCCACCTGTAACTGGATCTGTGAGGTGAGTGGGGCTGAGAGACTTCTCTAAAGTGTGACTAGCCCAAGGTCACCCAGCAGCTGCATGTGGAGGAGTGGGGAAGCAAACCCGGTTCACCAGATTACAAGTCCACTGCCCTTAACCACTACACTACACTGGCAACAACCACAACCAAGTGTTGTTTATGTATGCTACAACTGCAGCTAGAATGGTTTTTGCCAGAGATGGAAACGAGACGCAGTACCAACCAAAGAAGAGTGGCTGATTCAGTTAATGGATTATGCCAAAACGGCAAGATTAACAGATGTAATAAGAAACTGAGAAGAAGAAAAAATTATTAAAGATTGGGGGGAAATTGTGGAAGATTTGAAAAATTATTGTGTGTAAATACGTTCATGAGCAAGGTTGACGTAAAACAAGGAGTTAAACATATTATCAAGAGAAACTAAAGAATAACTTAAAATGGATTAATGTGGAGAATGCAGCATAAAAAGGAACGACAAAAGGGGGGTGGGTGGGAGTCAAACATATATGTGTGTTGGAAATGTGATTTGTGTGTTTGTGGTTTGTATGTCTGTAATTTTTTGAAAAAATGAAAATAAAATTTATTTTAAAAATTTAGAAAAGCCAACCAAGTGTTCTAATATCCCAGTCATATGCGCCATGTAAAGCAGTGCTTAAGATGGCACCTGAATGACTTCTCAGTAGCTCAATATTCTCATGGATGTTTTCATTCTCACATTCAGGTGTCGCCACACTGGAAGTTCAAGATTCCAAGCTTCCTGAGCATGGAAACTGTGTTGCGGAAATCAGACCATCCAATATCCTTGGTGCTCCAGAGGTTTCATTTCAGAAGGTATTTGATTTGTGGGGAATCAGTTGTGCTGAATGAGCCATTCTGATTCCTGGGGGGAGCGAATGATTTTGGCGTGCATCCTTAGGTTGAAGCTTCTCTTCACTGCAGCAAGGCAAGTCAGAACTTTGGTAATTGCCATTGCCCACTATTCAACATCTCTGTTGTTTTGGGTGCCCACTGAAAACATTTTTGTTTTGGGAAGCCTACCCAGACATGTAATTTTGAAATGTATGTTAACATGAAATTTTATTCCATTGTGAAAATTTTCCAAAAAATGTTGATACTTTCTTACATTGGGGGAGGGATGCAGATAAACTTGTTTTTAAAATTGGATTTTATTGGTATTTTAAATGAATATTTTATACTGCTTTACGTAAACTGCTTAGCCCCTTCCTCATTCCCAAAGCTGCTCCTGAAGTTCAGGAAGGCAATTGCTACTCCAACCACAAGTAGAAACCAGACCAAACTAATGCAGCCACCATGCATGGTTCAGGCAACCGGAATGGACCTCTGTGGATTTGGGCCAAGTTCTGTAGGCTCTGGGCCTGTGGTGGATAAAAGAAAGACACCTTGCATCCTCCATCAATATGTACAGAAGTAGTTGTGTGACTTTGTCTTAAGTTGGACATAGACCAAAAACAGCATATAATGGAATAATGGAATCACAGAATTAAAACTACCTGTTCCAGATTTCCATGTACTAAAACAACAGCAAGTTAAAGTTCAGTATTTCAAACTTCTGCAAAAAATGGACTGCAGGGCTACCACCATAATGATAGTGACATGAATAACTCATCGCTTAAATGTAGGATGAACCTCTACATATCTGTGGTGAATTCAAACTTTGCTGCCTCAAGGATGAGGCTTTTTTTAAGATAAAAAAGAATCAATGTCATTATGCAGTATCTCTCCAGAGCATTGTAATTATTCTGCATGCATACAATATTTATTTAAAACTTAAAATTAAACTTCAAGAGGTGGTCATTTGAATGCCAGCAGTCAGTGAACGGATCCTGTTTTCATGAGAAAGAGAATATTTCTTCCAAAAGTTAAGGAATAGATCAAAACGGTCTTTCCAGTAACTGACACTTTAGTCATACAGATGCTTTTTATGTGTCAGATTTATTAATAAAGAAGGTCCATGGGAATGAAGAGAGAGAGAGAGGGAGAGAAATCTTGAGGATGTGACTGTCAGTTTTTAATATGTCAGGTATAATTTTGTAGCTGTGATTTTTTTGGATAGCTGTACACACAAAGCATTGTACTGATGTTTGTGTACTTCTTTGTAGTCCACATTTGAGATGACGGGAAAAGAAGACGAGGGAGAGATGTTTTGATACAGGATTGAAACTTGAAACTGCAGTCCTTCAATTTAAACAGTGATCCTTTTTCATCTTTCTTTTCATGTTATCGTTTTAACTTTTGCCACTGATGTAAAAGGGGGGGTGAGGTGGGGGGTTGGAAATTTGAAAGATGCTGCCAGGTGCTGGTTCTTATCTAGGTGAAAGATCACAGGAGTAGTGAAGAGCTGATAGTTTGTCGCCATGACAGAATGATGAGATAGATCAAATGCTTGTCAACAACAAATGTTTGTCCTGCTAAACCCAACACGGAATAATTCAGACTGTCACATCTCCCCATGTATTTCGCAAAATATGTTAATAATATTCTAATTAGGATGAGTGAGTCATTCCCTACGCCCTCCCAATCTTTTCAGTCCGTCATTTCCAGGTGATGGAATAGTAGAAATGTTCAGGATGATTGCAGCCTAATCTTAACATATGCTTACTTGGAAATAAGTTCCACCGAGTCCAGAGAATATTAATTCCCAAGTAAATGCAGTGCTTTTTTAAAAGGGGGTAAGCACCTCTTTTTTGTGTTGTTAAAAATTGTGGCACTTACTGTAACAACTTCATGGTGAGTACTGGTGCCTATTTTTCTAGAGGGGGGGGGAAGCACTTAGTTAATATGCATGGGACTTCAGCCTTTGACCCCAAATCCTCGAGCCTACTTTTTGCATGGTTGATCTTTGTTTTATCTGTAGGATGTCACAGGAAACAAAGGTTGTGGAAGTGGCCAAGGGATTTCATTCGCTGCCTTTTCACACGGCACCTATATGAAGTTGTCAACCAGTCATTGTCATTCTGAATTTTCCCTCCGGTTCTTCTATCTTTTGTCAGGCCACAGAAAGTATGACTCCACCCACACCCACCTGCAAGAAGAATGCAGTAGCAGGGCAATCTCAGCACTGGGTGCTCTCGACACTATTCTTTTTAAAAGAGTGTGGTTTTGACATATTGGGGATGTGAGCCTATGAAAGCGCAAGATTCACTCACTGTAACAATTGCGAAAGGTGCTTTCACCACCTGCCCTTTTCAAAAAATCCATCCTTTAATAATTAGCACAAAACACTTTTATAGCTTTTTTTTTAAAAAAATAACCAGATACTGCTTAAGGAAAGAGTGTTATAGTGTTATGTATAACTATAATGCTTTTTAAAAAACTTTTTTAAAAGCTCTTTCTGGTGACCTCTATTAACATATTCCCGAAATAGTGGTGACCAACTATGTTTTCTTCTCCTCAGCATTAAAAGAAGAAGCAGCATAATAGCACTTCAACACTCTTTTACTTAAGTGAGCTTTCACTTTTTTAAAGCTATTGCTAGAAAAGCGTTTTAGTGCTAATTAAAAGACTGTTTAACAAAATAAACAGGGTGATATATATATTTAGTTATTAAATTGGTTTGCTGCCCTTCATCTGAAGATCACAAGGCGGATCGCAAATGAGAACACAAAATACATAATAAAATAAAAACAAACATGAACCAAACACCTGCCTCCCACAAACACATTTAAAAGAGCATTTAAATCAGCCAAAGGCCTGGTTATAGAGAAATGTTTTCACCTGGCGCCTAAAGATATGTAATGAAGGCACCAGGTGAGCCTCCCTGAGGAGAGCATTCCACAAGCAGGAAGCCACCACAGCAAAGGACTGTCCCAGTGTTGTCACCCTCTGGACCTCTTGTGGGGGAGGCACACGAAGAAGGGCCTCAGATTATGATCACAGGGTCCTGATAGGTTCATATGGGGAGAGCCGGTCCCTGAACCATTTATGGTTTTAGAGGGCAAAATCAACCCTTTGAATTGGGCCTGGAATCAGCAGACTGTTGGGCGAGGATTGGTGTAATATGGTCAAGCCGTCTTGACACCAGGCTGCTGAATTCTGCACCAGCTGAAGTTTCCAAACAGTCTCCAGAGGCAGTCCTATGTATAATGTTTCGCAGTAATACAGCCTAGATGTTACCAGAGCAGAGAGAACAGAAGTTAGGCTTTTCCTGTCCAGATAGGGACACAGCTGGGCCACCAGATACCCACTCGGTCAGAAGGATAACATGGTATCAACAGCGGCTGAGAGGTCAAGGAGAATTAACAGGGACATATCCCCCCGTCTCTCTCCCAACAGAGGTCATCATATAGGGTCACCCAGGCACTTTCTGTGCCCAAACCAGGCCAAAATCCCAATGGAGATGGATCTAGAAAACCAGTTTCCTCCAAAAAGCCTGGATCTGATCCACTGCCACCCGCTCAAGAATCTTGCCCAAGAAAGGGGTTTGGCAACTGGCCAGTAATTACTTAGATTTTCCAAATCCAGGGAGGGTTTATTGAGGAGTGGTTTACCACTGCCTCCTTCAAGCAGGCAAGGACCACCCCTCTTGCAAGAAGGCATTGATCACTTCCCTGGCCCAGCCAGTTGTCCCCTCCCTGCTAGTTTTTATCAGTGAAAGTGACCAATCTAAGTACCTTGTCCAATTCCTTGAGCCTTACCACCCACAGCAACTATGTGGAAAGGCAATTGCAATTCTACTGGTAGATTATTGTGGAATTCCAGTGGGTTGCTAGTGCTAGGAGACACATATCTGGAAGCAGTCAAGATTGTTATAACAGAATTTCATTGCTAGTGTGCCCATTTACACAATGTTTAATTTGACTTTTTGGCTTATTCTGAGATTGGTAGGGCATACCGCTAAGTATCCACATTAAGGTACACTGTTGGGAGCTTATGCAAAGCAGGAAGCTAAAATGAGTTTGATTTGAGCAGTTCGAAAGCACACCAAAGTGCAAGTAGATAAATAGGAACCGCTCCAGTGGGAAGGTAAACGGTGTTTCCGTGTGCTGCTCTGGTTTGCCAGAAGCGGCTTTGTCATGCTGGCCACATGACCTGGAAGCTGTCTGCGGACAAACGCCGGCTCCCTCGGCCTATAGAGCGAGATGAGCGCCGCAACCCCAGAGTCGGACACGACTGGACCTGATGGTCAGGGGTCCCTTTACCTTTTTACCAAAAGTGGAGAGCTGCCATTAAAAAGTGATAGAAACAAAATACCTTACATACCTGTCTGAGCCGAAAATTCTGCTCAAGCATATCTTTAGACTTGTGTTTCTTGAAAAGCAGCCCTTCCACATCACAAATTGATTTAGAAACGCAGGTATAGTGGCTTGGGATATTCTGTGGAAGTTTGCAGTTCAAATAGCAAGATGTCCCCCTACTCACACATCATGGAGTAACTGTCCAGATTGTGCCTAAAGAATAATGCTATGTTCGTGATTGTAAGTTTCAATTTGCTTTGAATGTTGCATTTTAAATTATTGTAGTTCACCCTGGGATCTTAGGATGAATGGCAGGCAGGCAGGCAGGCAGGTAGGTAGGTAGGTAGGTAGGTAAATAAATAAATAAATAAAGAATTTTTACTTCTGAGTCTTTTAGCTCTCTGTCTCTGTCTTGCTCTGTCTCACAAGCTGTTTGAAGGCATTCACTTTAAAGGAGAGGTAAATTTTACTGTTCCCAGCATCATTTGTCTCAAAACAAACAAACAAACAAACAAAAACTTTAAATTTTGTGGTTATGGTGTGGGCCTGTTGTCTTTGACTAGCATTTCACAAGTCAGATTAGGCAGTCCATCCTGTCAACCTGTAACTTAAATTCTCAAGTTTCAATAAGGAGAAAGCAAAGTGGGGGGGGGGGGGGAGACGGGGGAAAACACAGTCAAAGCTGTAAAAAAAATAGTGAATAGGTTTCGTTTCCTTCTCACTGTCATTTATTTCAGTGCAGTATCTCTCACTTACCTAAATGGGAAAATTAAATTGTTACTGGAAGAAAAAAGACCTGCTTGCCCTAATTGAAAGAGTTTAGAGCATCATGATGTGAATGTGCACGTCAAACAGCCGACTTCATCGCAAAGAGTCTTTCCGACAACCCAGCACATCCCAGGCAGTCCTCGCTCCTGCCAATCTGGAGGTGAGTGATGCAGAAACATTTTAATTAATGTTGAACTTCTTAAAGTTGAAGTGAAAACAATTACAGCTCAATTTTACTTTGCCTCCTCTTTTTCATCACTTACATTCTCTTTTCCTCCTCCCTCTCCATTAGAGTGCTTCATTTCACAGTCTCTGAATTATAATCTAATTACTATATTTTTTAAAGAAGGCCGACAAGACGTTGTTTCTTTCTCCATCAGTTTAAAAGCTTCAGAAGGACAAAGCCTGCATTGTGTGTGTGTGTGTGTGTGTGTGTGTATGCATGCATGTAGGGAGCGCTTCTCTCTTGTCGAATGCCACAACCATAGTGAACTCTCGGCACTGACAGCTAATTCCTCTCCCATCTGTGACTTCAATATATCTCACCACCATCACTACCACAAAGGGATTGTATCTTCCCTTAACAACTGTTTGCACACCAGTCTCAAAGAAAGTTCATAGCGCCCATCAAATGTACGTCGGATATGTAAGTGAAGTGATCTGCGGCACTGCTAATTAGATCTAAATTCTTGATTTACTATTTATAAAACAAAATTGATTATTACTTCATCAACAACATTTAAAGCATCATTAAGAGAGGTCTGCTCCAGCAGCCTCAGGTTAAATTTTTTAACAAGCACTTTAGTTGCTAATCTGTGTTATTGCCAACATATGTAAACTTCCTAATGCTAATTGCATTCAGCTGTGAATCAAACAATGTCTAATTCTCTTCAGGATTAATTATGCACATGTGCTGCCTGCATTCCTAAACATGGTTCTCATAAATAATAAGAGATATATCTGGGCAGATGGGATTTTTCCAACTAAATGATCTGTTTATCATGAATAAAACAATTGACACGAAGTAGACTTTGAATACGCAAGTCCCCCACAACATTCATGTTTTTCCACCATAAATAATTGCCGAGACGGTTATTTGTGTGAATAAGCTTTTGGTTGCTCAAGCACTGAAAACCATGTTCTTTCCTGTGTTCTATAACCTCCGTGGCTCATCCTTTTTTCCCAGTGTTAAACTGAAGGCACATAATAAAATGGTTTATATTGTGTGCTTGATGAATGGAGAAAAGCTTCTGTCATTCAGGGACAATCTGGGATGCCCCAGGGACACCTGTGGAAGTGGATGCTCCAAGGATGTGCTAAAATTTCATCATACTTGCTGGGTTTTTTAAAGGAAAGTTGGAAGCGCCCAGAGTGTAAAATTATTATTAATTAACACAGTGATTCTAGTACACAAAGCACTTCACAATGTTTATCTCATCTCTCACCCCTCCCAAAAAAATCGCAACAAGTCTGAGAGACAAACAGCTATTGTTCCTCTTTCTGCAAAATTCAGGGGTGAGCACTGATCCTTTTGTATAGCCAAAAAGGCACCACCCAACATTCAAGAAGGAAATGTCAACAGCCTTGAGGGTTTGCATACATACCAGTAGTGGATAGCATGGGGGAATAGTCATGCCCATGGGAGCCAACTCCTAGGGGCTGATGTTCCTTTGCCCCCATTAAAATGTTTGAGGGGACCAGGGGCTCCCAAAGTTGATGAATATTGTTGCTCAAACTGTGTGTGTTCACTGCATCTTGGGATTAACAAGAACGACAACAACAAAACAACAACAACAATTTATTACTTTTACCCCACCCATCTGGCTGGCCTCTTCAGTCACTCTGGGCAGTTCCCAACAGAATATTAAAAACACAATAAGACATCAAACATTAAAAAAATTCCCTAAACAGGACTACCTTCAGATGTCTTCTAAAACTCAGATAGTTGTTTATTTCCTTGACATTTGATGGGAGGGCGTTCCTCAGGGAGGGCACCACCACCTAGAAGGCCCTCTGCCTGGTTCCCTGTAACCTCACTTCTTGCAGTGAGGGAACTGCCAGAAGGCCCTCGGAGCTGGCCCTCAGTGTCCAGGCTGAACGATGGGTGTAGAGATGCTCCTTCAAGTATACTGGGCCCAATTATGTGGGGCAGGGCTTACCTGTGCCCCCCAATATTTTATTCTTACCCAACCCCTCAAAAGCTGCTGCTGCTACTGCTTACCAGGAAGGAGTGGGGAATGGAGAGGAGGCAGAGAGGTCATCAGAGTACAAACATACCAGTGGCAGCATTGGATTAGCTCTGTCAGTATATATATGCACCATGCCAGGCTCTCTGATGCCTCCCTGTCTCTTTATTGGAAAGCATCAGAGAACTCTTGCTGTCAGGAGGTGGCCATGTTCATTGTTGTTTTTCTGTCAGTTAGACATTTCCCTGCTTTTCTGGATTCTCTCCAGCTCCTGATTTGAAGAAGCCCCACATAGGAAGTTACCTCATGACATCTTCCTTTGAGCTCTAACCGAAGCGCAGAATGCCAGATACTGAGATTTAGTTCTTGATTTTATTTCCCCTTTTATTGTTGTTGCCATCTGTCTGTCTTGAGGGCTCCAGGGGTAAAGGCAAACCACTGTGTTCGTAGCACCAAATTGACCACCCTGAGGTACAAGCCTGGGCAGTGTGTATCATAGGAGCCAACTCCTAGGGGCTGTGGAGGCTTTGGCTGCCCCAATAAAACATTTGATGGGGCTGGGGACCCCCAAAGTTGATGGGCGCTGGATTCAAATGGTGTGTGTGCACCGTGTCATGTGACTGATTGTGTGGGGGCAGGGCTTGCCAAGGGCTTCCACAATATTTTATTTGTTACCCCTGGTGTGTATGGAGGTCCTGGGCTGCCCTCACCCACCAATTGCTGCTTCCACATATTGGTGCAGTATAGGTTCAATGTTTTGTTCAAATCGCATGGAGATAGAGTCATACTTTGGTTGTCGAATGCCTTGGTACTTGGACATTTTGGCTTCCGAACGCCGCAAACCCGGAAGTGAGCGTTCCGGTTTGTGAACGTTGTTTGGAATCCGAATGTCTGACATGGCTTCTGCAGTTTCCAATTGGGGCCAATCAGAAGCGGCGCTTTGGTTTCCAAAGGTTTTGGAAATCGAACGGACTTCCGGAACGGATTCTATTCGACTTCTGGGGTATGACTCTATAGAGCTGACTGACATTGGCATACTGTTCACACTGAGCCCTGTATCTCCTCATGACAACACCCAGTGGCTTCATATAGATGTTAAATAGCATGTGGACAGAATAGAGCCTTGTGGGACCCCCACAGCGGAACTGCCACAAGGCAGAGGAAAAACCACCAAGTTGCACTCCCTGGAAACAGCCCTGCAGGTAGGAGCAGCACACTGCTATTTTATAGCTTAAATTTGAAGGACTCCAAAGTGAGCTGAGATTTCACCAGAGTGAGAGGTTGTTGGTGTGATGCAGGCTAGCACCCGGATCAAGAGCTCTGAAAGTGCTATTATTATTATTTAAACAAACCTGCTTTAGTCAGCGTAAATAGTTTAAAACATGTGAACATGTCAATAATTTAGGAAGTATAAACAGGTTTTTTTTAAAAGGAAAAAATAGAATGTGTGTTGAAAATTAAAAATAGCTTGGCAGTGCTAAGCTACTTCTCAATACCATAGATTGAGAATACATATTTAGCAAATCAAGGTGCCATATCACAGTTTGAAATACTAGAACAGATGGTAGGTTATTTTACCCTGGAGTGAGGTTATATCCCCCAAGGAAATGACATGTGCTGAATTATGATTTGTGTGTGTATGTGTGTTTGCTGAATCCTTCCCAAATTAAACTTTATTTGGGGAAATGTGACAATTAAATGAGCCAGATTCCCAGGTGGTATTAATTATCATAACACCATTTGTTTTGAAAGACTCTGCTGATTTAAATCCTTCGGGAATATGGCCAGCCTTTTTTCTTTCAAGAAAGTGGTTGCCTGTTGTTGGGTGTATGTGTTTTAGAAGAAATGAATCTGTTCATGTTGGAAAAATCCTCTTCTTCCCATCTTGAAATGGTATAAAACCAAAGAAAAGTGAAATTTTAATGTTCTATTTAAGCATGCTTCTGAGGAGAGGAGAAGATGGGAGCAAAGGTTAAGCCGGATACAAGAAATGTGTAGTGATTCAGATGTTGCAACTCCCATCTTGTTTGTGTGGCGGAAAAAGATCACCTGTGTGGGGTAATTAATAAAAGAATCGGTTGGATTCCTAGATCCAAAGTGTGGGGCTAAACCCATTCTCCAGCAAGAGACAATCCCCAGCAGAATTTTAAAGTCACAAAACGCAAATACAGTCATACCTCATGTTGCATATGCTCCGTGTTGGGTACGTTTGAGTTACGGACCTCCGTGACCTGGAAGTCCTCCATGGAGCGTGCGCGATGTCCGGGTGCGCACAGGTGCGCAGAAGCAGAAGCACAAAAACTCATGAACTTCCGGGTTTTTTCTTTTTCTTTTTGTTCATTCGTGTTACGTACGACCGGGTTACGTGGCGGGACCCGGAAGAGATTGTGTACGTAACACGGGGTACCACTGTAGTAATATACTGTGGGGATATGGGTTGTAAAACCTTTTAAATATCCTGTACTAGTTGCTACCAGAACTTCCACATTTCTACTCCTCTTAGCATCAAACAGAACACACACCTTAGAAAGTTTTAAAATGATTTACTTACAAAGTTCCAAAAGTCAGGTTCATGCATTTATCCATGCAGCAGCCAGTATACATAGACATAAATATCAGGATACAAAATATAGTTAAATAGCTCTAAGCCTGTGTCCTTGCTTCATGAGAACTAAAGAGGACTATACATTACTTCCTTCATTGTCCTCTTTATTCAAGCTTTAGAGGTGGGATTCTGCAAACTATACCCAACTCAATAAGTAACCCTGAAGATCGTGTAAAGTTGTTATTAGCTGATGCCAATCCTCAGATTTCTCATGTGGCAGCGGTTTATGTGACGAAGGCCATGAATGCCAGGGAAAGATTTTTGGTTGACAAGGACAAGGTCCCTTTTTCGTCTCCATAATCTGTCTATATTGTACCTTTTTATCTGATGAAGCCATTGTGAAGGCTACATGTAATAAATTTTAACATTATTATGTAGATATATGTGTAAAGGCTTAGTCCTCACAATAAACTTTATTCTGATTCTGATTCTGAGCTCTAAGCATGTGGTCTGATCTTGGTGACAATAATGAACAAATGAGGAAACTTAACTTCCTTTGAGGTGCGGAGTGTGGCCTAGCTGAGTCTTGTAATGCAATTCTGTGGTCTTAACCTCTTCATGCATTAACTAGCCCTAACCTTGCTAGTTATATCTGAATGCAATTTCCCATAGTTTGACTATTGGGCCTGCTGGCTGGTTCCAATAGTCTGCATTCAGATGTGAGATATATTGCGTTAGTTTCACAGGTTATAGTACTCTAGCTTCTGCCCCAAATTCCACTATTCCTTTTACACGGCAGGAGCAGTTGCATTATGGAACTCTGGCTTTTTGTCCATATATCACCATGCCATGCTAAATTGTAAATGGGGAGAACTGTGTGCTGGGATACTACTCTCCAAATTTTGTCAAGTGAAATTGCAATGCGGAACTCCTGCAATTTTCAGAGCTAATGGGATTATCAGGGTTTTTAACTGGTGTCTGAATGGTTCTCCAGTACTTTGGCCACCTCATGAGAAGAGAAGAATCCCTAGAAAAGACCCTGATGTTGGGAAAGATGGAGGGCACAAGGAGAAGGGGACGACAGAGGATGAGATGGTTGGACAGTGTTCTCGAAGCTACTAACATGAGTTTGGCCAAACTGCGAGAGGCAGTGAAGGATAGGCGTGCCTGGCGTGCTCTGGTCCATGGGGTCACGAAGAGTCGGACACGACTGAACGACTGAACAACAACAAAGAATGGTTCTCAATTGTTTATGTGGTGGGAAGAGGAAGGGAGGTAGTATTTGGGCTCCACTTCAGCCAGGAAAAATGTATTGAACTGGCCATGACTGAAAGAGTATATTGGTTCCTGGATAGTTCAGTGGGTTAGAGTGGGTGCTGAAAGGTTGTAAGTTTGATCCCTGTATGGTTGGACTAGATGATGCTTGGGGTTCTTTCCAACTCTGCATTTCAATGATTGTACCTGTAGACTCATGACACTCTTACTTCATGAAGCTAAATATAAAAAGTCAATTAACCAGGAGGTGGTACACTTGGAAACTAAGTAATTTGTTTTTAGATTTAAGGAAAGAAAGGGAGGGAAAGCAAGCAAGCTCACTCCTGGTCTGAGCTGACTTCTGTGGCAAGGATAGGTAAAGTCCTAGAATACATAAGAGGCTAATTTAAAATGTGCAAGAAATAGCGAATGGAATATAAAATGGCTCATGCATTATTGTTTTCTGAGAAGATATCTGAATTTTTACAAAGAGAAAGTACAACAGATCATGCCTATTTGGATTTTGGCAAACCGTTTGATACAGCAACTGCCAAGGTGATTACAGCTAATACTGGAAAATAAGGACATGCACGCACTCTTTGCTGAAAGGCACCACTCAAAGGGAAGAAGAAGAAAAAAGAGGTTTTGATAAAATATTAACTTTCGAATTGGAGAGAAGTAATTAGCTAAAGGAATGATGGCATGACATGATAAAAATGTAATGAAATAGTACAAAGTGTAACGCTGTGCACTTAGAGAAAACAATAAATGATATCTACTTAGCTTGGGAATGAGAGAGAAGGAAAGAGATATCGGGACAGTAGTTGATCACAACTTGTGAGTTGCCATTGTGATGTAGTTGCAAAGAGCGTAAATGAGGAGTAATATTCAATGCATTTATAGCTGGGGTGTGTGGGGTGATAGGAGAGGAATAGCACCTCTGGTGGGAGACATGTTGTGCCCTACTTTGGTCCTCACCCTGCACTCAGCTTTCATCTGTGGCTCCTAGAAGCTGTCAGCATGTGACAATGGCCACACTCTGGGAATGGCTTTGACTTGCCAGCTAAACCAGGTGAGGGTTGCTGGTGGGTCTTAAGCTGTTGGTGATTTACCAACTTCCTCTGCATGCGAAGACAGGTTCTGGTGGATTGAATGGATGAGACCAATAGTGGGTCCAACAGTAAAGAAGGCACCATTGCTTCCTTTCCGAAGGGTAAGTTTTCTGTTGTTTTCCTTTCCATTCTGTATTTTTTTTTAAAAAAATATATACCGTTTATAATAAAAAATATATATATCACAGCGGTTTACAACAATATAAAAACATAAAAATCAAACCATAGCATCTTAAAAAGTTAAAGGCAAAATTAAATTTAAAATAGACCTCAATAGACCATTGTGTGTGGGGGGGGGAACTCTTATTTTCCTGCAGAGGCCTGGAGGAACATTTAAAAGTTGGCACAGAAGGCACCGCTGAATCTCTGTTGGTAGGGGGACTCAGCTATACAGCTGCAAATAAAACGTTTTAAGTGTGTTTTAAATGCAATATACACATATGACACTAGATGGTAATGGTGAGCTAATGACAAATTCAATATGTATTTTAAAACTTTTTTTTTAAAAAGCATTTTCACGGTGTTTTTTATATGCACGTAGATTCAGAATTGGTTTCTTCTTGTTGTTAGATGAGCCTCATCAACTCAGGGGACAACTGGAGCCTTTTCCGTAGATGATCCCAGTGATTGAGGTGGAATATAAGGGTTCATCAGGCAGTCCCTGATATATCTTGGACCCAAGTTATTCAGGGCTTTGTAAATCAATATGAAAACTTTGACCCTGGCTCAGTAGCAGATGGGCAGTCAGTGCAGCTGTTTCAGCAATGTTCTCAACCAGAGGTTCCCCACAGCAATCTGCCTGAATGTTAATTCTCTTTGATAACAAACCCTGGAAACTGTGTTGTGAACTCTGGAAGTTCTGTTCTCTATTTAGTGTTGGGTATGTCTAAAGCATTATTTCATGGGATAGGCCTTGTGCATAGTAAATTGTTCTCTGGTTTGAATGTTGTCATCCTGCGAGAGAAGATTGCCAAAACAGGAGAAAGTGAGGATTCAGATCTGTAATGGTTTATTTTTCGTGAACACACTCCAGTCCTGCTTAGCCCATATAATGTCCCCATATCTATTTTCTCCTAACTGAGTCTTGCTGGCTTTTTAAAACAAACAGGCATCCCAGACAGAAGCAAACCATTTCCATACTTCGTATGGGCAGGTCAGATGTTTTCAATTTAAAAAGCTGTTTGTTTTGGAATCTGATCTTTCTGCTGCTTTTGTTTTAATTGAAGATTAATTTACTTTAAAGCTGTGGCGGCTGGAACAATCTTGAACTGTTGAGGCTGTGCTTAATTGAACATCACATGAAATTCATTAGGTTTTTGTGGTGAACATCATTGTTGTGTTTCACATCCATTGAAAAGATATACGTTGCTCTTGAAATTCTGTAACAGCTCATAATGATTTTTTGTGTTTGTGCAGCTGATAAATGATAAATGGAATAACTGAGGTATGTCATTTGTAAGCTATATTTTGAACACGCAGCTAGTATCATTAACAAAAATTGCAAGTTCTTTTATTGCACATTCTTGTTTGTTGTGAGCTAAGCTACAAGTGAGCAACTAGGTTCTCTAGGTTGTGGAAGCATACATGCTGATGACTAATAGCTTGCAGAGCCTATTCTTGTGACCGGAATTGGTTTTAACTGTTGTAACATTGAATTTTAAATGTTTGTAGCCCACCCTGGGACCTGCTGGTGAAGGGTGGATAATAAATTAAAAATAATAATATAGTGGGGGAAACCTTTATTCATAGTGGTGGGAATGGGTGATTGGCAGATCCCACCACCCTTCTGAGTAATACCCCTCCCCACCCTCTCATGAGGGTGGGGAGGGTCTGGTGACTTCTGTTTCAGTGTATCTGAAGAAGTGTGCATGCACACGAAAGCTCATACCAAGAACAAACTTAGTTGGTCTCTAAGGTGCTACTGGAAAGAATCCCTTTATTCATATTATTGTCTCTTCTAGTATCTATCTGAAGAATAAATGTGGGCTCCTCTACATACAAAAAGCTCTCTGAAGGGCTACTTTATACCTTGCACTGAAGGAGAAAAGTGACACTAAATCCAAATATATTCTTTTCTTTGCGCAAAATGTTGCAAGGTTTAGAATCATAGGATTGTAGAGTTGGAAGGGACTCTTGAGAATTGTCATAGAACCTACCTAACATAGCTATGAACTTTTGCACAAGCTCTTGTTGTTTGGTTTTTTTTTGGCAAGGTGCTTGCAGATATTTTCCTTATGATGTTTGGATCCAACCCATTATCAGGCTATATAATGCTAACTACCGTGTTTCTCCTAAAATAAGACACCGTCTTATATTTTTTTTTGCTCAAAAAAACACAGTATGGCTTATTTTCAGGGGATGTCTTATTTTAACCGCGTCGCATCGGTACGCTGCATAGCCACGCCTCCCCAGGCTGTTTTAATGGGAGGTACCACGGCACTATGGCTTATTTTCGGGGTATGGCTTATTTTTGGGGAACGGCTTATATTTCGCAAATGCATAGAAATCCTGCTATGGCTTATTTTTTGGCTATGTCTTATTTTAGGGGAAACAGGGTATGTGGGCTTTGTCAATGGCACAGATGCAGTACAAACATTTTCTGGATCTGATAAGATAATGTCAAAAACACCACTATGTCAGCTGTATTTGGGACTTTGAAGAACTAGAGTCTAACACCATCAAGAGGGCCACACTTTCCACATTCCTTTCTTAGTCTTCGAAGCATGAAGGGGTCTGAAACTATCTTTACTTAGTTTTGGTCAATCTAAATGTAAGGAGGTATGTATCAGATTCACATAAGAAGCCCTGCAGGATCCAGGATCTTGTTCTCACAGTGGCCAAACTGTGGGAAACTGGCTAGAAGGATTTGAGTGCAAGAGCACTCTCCCAGAATCACAGAATTGTGGAGTCGGACAGGACCATGAGGGTCATCTAGTCCATCCCCCTGCATTGCAGGAATCTTTTTGCCCAATGTGGGCCTCAAACCTATGATCCTGAAATTAAGAGTCTCATGCTCTACCAGCTGAGCTATCCTACAGTCTTAGCTCCTTCCAGTAACCAGTATTGAGATGCATGACTGCCTCTGACCATGGAGGCAGAGCATAGCCGTCATGACTAGTAGTGAGTTTTTCTTTTGATAGATGCACCATTCCATTAATCTATGGAATAATAAAGTGTTGGCCTGTAATGATTAAGTACTATTCCAGACCATCCATGACCTCTCTGTTAAGCCTGTTCCAAATTAGAAGACTTAACACTGTGTTTGCCTTTCTCTGTGCTTCTTTCCGATAGCTTTGTCCCAAAGTCATTATTGCTATCTGATTCTGCAAAAATAAGAAGCATGTAAGCATATCCAGAGATACGAAAGTTTATTGGTAACATATGTATGACGTGCTTTAGAAAAGCTACAGCTGCGAAAACCATGTATTTTTTCATGTGCTTGTGGGGAGGAAACACCGGTGTTCCAAATAAAACAGTAATGCTCAATAAGAGTGCATAACTTAATTACAGTAAACACTTCTGGAATAAATAGCTAGGAAATGCACTGCAAGGTATGCCGGTTTATGAATAGTGTATAAACTATATCCTCAACCGTCTGTATTAATGACATTTCATTTAGAAATACATGTTATTTCATCTAAACACACACACACACACACACACACACACACACACTTTGTAATAAAGTCAGAAATATCATGACAAATTGGAAAGACACATTAAATTATCATTTAATGAGTAGTTTAATAAAATCAGCTTAGTTCATAAGATCGGGGAAGTAATAGCAAGAAGAAGAAGAGAGACCTAATCCCATTTACTCTTAGTTGGAAACTACTCTCAAATTTCATTACAATATTAAGGGGGGAATCATAGAAGAACTGGTGCATTTTCGGTGCTAACAAATCTTTTTATTCTTAAAAAATATAAAAGTTGACATCAATATTGTTAATGATTTGGATCATGGATGCTTAATTGTTACAACAATTGGACAAATCTATATTTTAGAAGTGTTTGCTTCTTGACATGAAAGGTATTTGTTTTTTTAAAATATAATAATAACAACAGCAACAATAGGGATCGATCACATTGGGCAAATTTCAGTTTTCCTCCTACTGTGAGATGTTGGAAGACAGAGCTCTGTGTGCCACATGGTCTGCTCTGCTCCCCTACCAGTGCAATAGCTGCCCTCTGGTGTGGTGGAGGACTCTTGTACTCTCATCTTTGTTGAAGTAAGGTTGGCTTCTGTATGTGGAACGGTGGTGGGGAAATGTCATCATAGATTCATTCACCGGAAGGTAGAGGAAAAGGGGGAACATGGCAGCATGGCGGGTGTAGTGTAAACACATCAGTGCGATCACTGAATTGACTCTGCTGACACGTTTTCACCATGCCAAATTTGTCACTGTCTCATCCTGCCCACTCTGCCCCATATTAATCAGCAGTGACATGACTGACCAGAGGTCAGGTGAACAGCAGTGCCCCACCACACCCCTCTGCTACTGAACACCATCTTGCCCTTGGACTCAGGAAGTGAAATGTCTTTGGCTGAGCACCTGGGAGCATATCCTGGGTGCCTTACAATAGACGGAATAGACTCCTCTAAACTTAGAGAAAGAGCTGCAACATCTAAGGTGGAGATCAGAGCCTCCTGCACACTATTAGCAGCTCCTCTGATGCCCTGGCCCACCTGACGTTGCAGTTCTTGTCAGAAGACAACAAGGTTTGCTGGGGGGCCTTCCACGGGTGCCCTGAAGGATCCCTAACTCTCCCATTCCCCTAACGTACTCCAAAACCATATGTTGTTGTTGTTCAGTCGTTCAGTCGTGTCCGACTCTTCGTGACCCCATGGACCAGAGTACGCCAGGCACGCCTATCCTTCACTGCCTCTCGCAGTTTGGCCAAACTCATGTTAGTAGCTTCAAGAACACTGTCCAACCATCTCATCCTCTGTCGTCCCCTTCTCCTTGTGCCCTCCATCTTTCCCAACATCAGGGTCTTTTCCAGGGAGTCTTCTCTTCTCATGAGGTGGCCAAAGTACTGGAGCCTCAACTTCAGGATCTGTCCTTCTAGTGAGTACTCAGGGCTGATTTCTTTGAGAATGGATAGGTTTGATCTTCTTGCAGTCCACGGGACTCTCAAGAGTCTCCTCCAGCACCATAATTCAAAAGCATCAATTCTACGGCGATCAGCCTTCTTTATGGTCCAGCTCTCACTTCCGTACATTACTACTGGGAAAACCATAGCTTTAACTATACGGACTTTTGTCGGCAAGGTGATGTCTTTGCTTTTTAAGATGCTGTCTAGGTTTGTCATTGCTTTTCTCCCAAGAAGCAGGCGTCTTCTGATTTCGTGACTGCTGTCACCATCTGCAGTGATCATGGAACCCAAGAAAGTGAAATCTCTCACTGCCTCCATTTCTTCCCCTTCTATTTGCCAGGAGGTGATGGGACCAGTGGCCATGATCTTAGTTTTTTTGATGTTGAGCTTCAGACCATATTTTGCGCTCTCTTCTTTCACCCTCATTAAAAGGTTCTTCAATTCTTCCTCACTTTCTGCCATCAAGGTAGTATCATCGGCATATCTGAGGTTGTTGATATTTTTTCCGGCAATCTTAATTCCGGTTGGGGATTCATCCAGTCCAGCCTTTCGCATGATGTATTCTGCATATAAGTTAAATAAGCAGGGAGACAATATACAGCCTTGTCGTACTCCTTTCCCAATTTTGAACCAATCAGTTGTTCCATATCCAGTTCTAACTGTAGCTTCTTGTCCCACATAGAGATTTCTCAGGAGGCAAATGAGGTGATCCGGCACTCCCATTTCTTTAAGAACTTGCCATAGTTTGCTGTGGTCGACACAGTCAAATGCTTTTGCGTAGTCAATGAAGCAGAAGTAGATGTTTTTCTGGAACTCTCTGGCTTTCTCCATAATCCAGCGCATGTTTGCAATTTGGTCTCTGGTTCCTCTGCCCCTTCGAAATCCAGCTTGCACTTCTGGGAGTTCTCGGTCCACATACTGCTTAAGCCTGCCTTGTAGAATTTTAAGCATAACCTTGCTAGCGTGTGAAATGAGTGCAATTGTGCGGTAGTTGGAGCATTCTTTGGCACTGCCCTTCTTTGGGATTGGGATGTAGACTGATCTTCTCCAATCCTCTGGCCACTGCTGAGTTTTCCAAACTTGCTGGCATATTGAGTGCAGCACCTTAACAGCATCCTCTTTTAAAATTTTAAATAGTTCAGCTGGAATATCATCACTTCCACTGGCCTTGTTGTTAGCAAGGCTTTCTAAGGCCCATTTGACTTCACTCTCCAGGATGTCTGGCTCAAGGTCAGCAACCACATTTCCTGGGGTGTATGAGACCTCCATATCTTTCTGGTATAATTCCTCTGTGTATTCTTGCCACCTCTTCTTGATGTCTTCTGCTTCTGTTAGGTCCTTTCCACTTTTGTCCTTAATTGTGGTAATCTTTGTACGAAATGTTCCTTTCATATCTCCAATTTTCTTGAATAAATCTCTGGTTTTTCCCATTCTGTTATTTTCCTCTATTTCTTTGCATTGCTCGTTTAGAAAGGCCCTCTTGTCTCTCCTTGCTATTCTTTGGAAATCTGCATTCAATTTCCTGTATCTTTCACGATCTCCTTCGCATTTTGCTTGTCTTCTCTCCCCCGCTATTTGTAAGGCCTCATTGGTCAGCCACTTTGCTTTCTTGCATTTCTTTTTCATTGGGATGGTTTTCGTTGCTGTCTCCTGTATAATGTTACGAGCCTCCATCCACAGTTCTTCAGGTACTCTATCCACCAAATCTAAATCCTTGAACCTGTTCTTCACTTCAACTGTGTATTCATAAGGAATTTGATTTAGATTGAATCTTACTGGCCCAGTGGTTTTTCCTACTTTCTTCAGTTTAAGCTGGAATTTTGCTATAAGAAGCTGATGATCTGAGCCACAGTCAGCTCCAGGTCTTGTTTTTGCTGAGTGTATAGAGCTTCTCCATCTTTGGCTGCAGAGAATATAATCAATCTGATTTCGATGTTGCCCATCTGGTGATGTCCATGTGTAGAGTCGTCTCTTGTGTTGTTGGAAAAGAGTGTTTGTGATGACCAGCTTGTTCTCTTGACAGAACTCTATTAGCCTTTGCCCTGCTTCATTTTGATCTCCAAGGCCAAACTTGCCAGTTGTTCCTTTTATCTCTTGACTTCCTACTTTAGCATTCCAATCCCCTATAATGAGAAGAACATCCTTCTTTGGTGTCATTTCTATAAGGTGTTGTAAGTCTTCATAGAATTGATCAATTTCGGTTTCTTCAGCACTGGTAGTTGGTGCATAAACTTGGATTACTGTGATGTTAAAAGGACTGCCTTGGATTCGTATCGAGATCATTCTATCATTTTTGAAGTTGCATCAAAACCATATAGTCACACTTTTTTCCAATGGGAAGGGTATACATAAAATAATTTTAAAAATCAAATAGCCCAGAAACAGATGGAGGAACACAGAATGTTTCTCCATCCTTGCATCTCTCCTGCTGGCTTAATAAACCACCTTCAGCTTCTTTCCCCATCCCCAACTCACGCACCCTAGGATCACATCTTTAATGTTATTGGGTATGCATTTATATTCACAGAAACTAAACATGAAATGTGACATTTTCCCACACTTAAATGTAACTTGGGAAGGGAACTGAGCCCTGAACTGCAATGGCTAGCAACAAGGCACCACTTAATGTGAGCTCAGTTTCCCCTTGCCCCATTAATTGGGTGAATGCATGGATCTAAAACTGAGAACAGGGCTTCTTTCTCTCTCCAACTCTGATCTAGAGGAGGAGGTAATAGGACTGCCTACCAATAAACATGTGCTCTTCTCTTCCCCATGTTTAGCGACTATTGAGATGGTAGTAGGGCTATCATCATGGTGTTCTGATGGGATAAAGAGAGACCCATGCTCTCAATGGGCAAATCCTATGCTCCCAAGTTGTGCAGTATGATGACCCTGCATGATTTTGGTTTTTCTTGTTGCTATCATACTTGATCACTTGGGATCAAATAATATATCAGTTAATTGATATCGGACACACTATCAATTAAATGACCTTTTTTTGGGGTACCACTTTACTTTCATTCTGACAGTGCTGTATTAACCCACCAATCTTTCCACGCACAATTGTCAGGTTTCATGCTTCTTCTCTTGATTAGTTTCTATCAGTCAGGTATGATCAAATAGCCAGTATTTTGTCCATCACAAATGTATTTGCTTTGTCCAGCTTGTGGCATGGCATCATCTGAACCAACACATTTCTTCTCAGCATGCCCAATTTCCCTCCTCCTGTAAGCTTCTTCACTCTTTGAATCTATGGATTATCTGTTCCTGTGTAAGTCCTTACGGATACAGCCCTGGATGCAGTTCCATTTAGCCAAACATCTGTTTATCGGGGAATTCTGGGTGTCTCAGTGGGCCATTTGGAGAAAAGAGATTGCACTATATATGAAACATGTTATTAGCACTGATTATTTTGGGCATATGGCTTAGGAAGGATGAGAACATTAGGCGGTTGGAACACAGAAATTTGCATAACGATTGCACAATTAGTAAGCAATTACTGCAAGCCATTATGCAAATCCCTGAGCTCGGCCTGGACTATCCAGTCACAATAGTTCAGTGATGAAGGCCTTCAGCCAATCAGAACTCCAGAACCCTACAATCCTGAAAGCACTTGTACAATAATCTATTTTCATTGGCTCACTTCTTAGAAAGTGATTGGATGTGAATATATATGCCAACTTCTGCATCGTTTGCAAGAAACAGGGAACTATTCTATCACTGGACTGATTTGTCCATCTGACTCAATATTATCTATTCTTCATTGATGGCGGCTCTATGGGATTCCTCACAGAGAACTTTCACATCATTTGATCAAAGATCTGTTAAAGTATGCCGCAACTACATATTTAGTTTTGAATGGTACTCCTGTAAATCCTAGTGTCAGTAGCTCAATAGACCAGTTACAATAGCTCAGTGTTCCATGTGTACTTAGTAAATTGGGAAAGAGAAATAGCCTTGCTATAAACTGTTGTTTCCTATACCCCCCCAAGTATAAGCAGTTTAGGACAAATAGGGTACTTCGTCACCAACTTCAGTCTGCCCCCAACCAAGGCCCACCTCCCTGCCTTCTTACTTACAACCAATCTTGGGAGTGGTACTGCCTATCAGCTCCTTAATCTCAGTCTTGCTCTTGTGGAGCTCAGCAAGGAGGAAGATTGGGCTAAAATAGAATTAGTTGGCTCTGCCTGTCATTGGCTCTAGCTTTCCCTTAGGACGTCCCTATTTTCATTGGAGAAATGTTGGAGGGTATGGAGTTATACGACCCCCGAGCTAAGGAGATAAATAACTATACAACCTTTAGAAGACATCTGAAGGCAGCCCTGTGCAGGGAAGGTTTTTTTAATGTTTAATGTTTTATTATGTTTCTATATAGTTGGAAACCACCAAGGATGACTGGGGCAACCCAGTCAGGTGGGCGAGGTTTAAATAATTATACCTCTGAGAACATATACAGAGAAATGTTGGAGGGTGTGATATTCCACGTAACAGCCTTCAAAGCAGTAAGTGTGCTAATGGGATGGAGTAGGTCTCAAGTATCCTCAGTTTAAAAGAACTGTTGCTATTTGAGATTTTTTTTTCTTCCAAGAACCGAAATCAAACTCGGAAAGAAGAACTGGGAACAATAGGCAAACAATGAAAAAAGAAATGCACATGTATTGCACAATATCTTGGAAAGGTCTTGAGCAATTGTTAAAGTTCACAATTGTAGTAGCTGGCTGTTAATCACCAATTCAAATACTGTACAAAGGGGGCTTCCTGTTTCTTTTACTGCGCACAAAACCAAGTCAGATCTTGATACTACTCCACAGTATAAATTGCCTCCACACATCCCCAGTAATAAGCCCTTTTTCTTTAATCATTTCAAACTCCATCTGAGAAAGTGCTAATCTGACACACAAAAATCAATAATATGTGTTATAGTTTATGGCCTAGGAAGAAATGTTATTGCTGCACTTTATGATACAGCTGTTTTGCACAGCATGACTTTAGTAGTACAATATAACCGCCCCCCCCCCAATACATTAAAATAACAGTATACAATCAGGAGCCAATTACAGGATGACAGAGGACTGGTTATTGGCTGTGAAAACTCACTACTTGGGCTGGCATAAACATAATGTTTATATGTATTGAGTCAAAAAGAACAAATGCCAATTTATTACTCACATATGGTTATTGACAAAACACTTACGGAGACATTTTCAAAGGGTTGTGTGAAGTTTTGATTTGGTTTTTTTTTATAAAAAAAACCCTGCATGACTCCTATTTAAGTCGGTAAGCAGTACGTAGTTAAAATCCCCACATGTTTTGAAAAATTATCACGGAGTGGCTTATTATTGCTTACTCACACAAATCATTTTCTCCTCCAATAGGTTTTCTTCATTAGAATTTGGTTGTACTGTATGTTAGGCGCTTTCTGAAAAAGACACACACATATATATCTATATCTACATCTCAGCGGCCTCCAAACATGGTTGACTGAGAGGGTACTTCATGTAGGTCTCAAATGATAATGAAATAATTTGCACTTCTATAGCTTCTTTCATCAGGGATCTCACAGTGCATTAGCATTAGTTAATTATGCCTCATAGCATTCCTTTCGATAGGTAAGTGTTTAATGGATGCAGCAAAGAAAAGGCAGGTTAGATGACTTGCCCAAAGACACAAACTGAGGAAGATAAAGAACCTAAATTAGTATCCAAAGGTCTAATCTCAGAGTTAGTACCCTGAAACGGAGATGCCGCAAAAGGAATAACCTTGAATAATTACAGAAGCACGAGACATTCTGGATGCATTTGGAATTGTAGCCGTACTGACCTCACTCAGGTGGGACATAGCACACCAATAGGGCACATGGTGGGTACACAAAAGGGCCCAATTTGACCCCCCAGCATCTCCAGGTACATCTGGGAGAAAGGCTCCTATCTGAGATGCTGCCAGACAGTGCAGATGGGACAGAGCCAGAAGGACCAATGGTCTGATGCGGAATAAGACAGCTACTTCATAGAACTGTAGAGTTGGAAGGGACCATGAGTGCCATGTAGCCTGACCCCCTGAAATACAGGAATTTTTTTTGCCCAATATGGGGTTTGAACCCATGACCCTGAGATTAACAGTCTCATGCTGTACTGACCGAGCTATCCCGACAATCTCTGTGGATGAGGAATCATGGGCATATCCAGCAAATTTATATGTTTAATCCCATTCTGGCTGGGAGCCAAGGAATGACATAACTAGTTCTGAGTGCCCAAGAAATGACACCTTGAACGCAGCACCCCACCTTAAAGAAGCTTTCAAAAGCAGTTGTTTGTAGATGAGGCCTGCTTGTGCCACAGAGAGGGTGAAATTCCTCTTCTAAATTGGCACTTGCCACCTTGGATCCCGAATGCCTTGCAAGTCGAACGTTTTGGCTCCCGAACGCTGCAAACCCGGAAGTGAGTTTTCCAGTTTGCGAAGTTCTTTGGAACCCAAATGTCCGACGGAGCTTCTGCAGCTTCCGATTGCTCCGACAGCATCCGATTGCAGTTGCTCTTTGGTTTCTGAACGTTTTGGAAGTTGAATGGACTTCCAGAACGGATTCTGTCCGACTTCCAAGGTACGACTGTGCTGCCCAATTAACTGGAGCCAGCTTTTTATTTGAGCTGAATATCTTTTTAACTACTTAATCAAACTGAATAATAATAATAATAATAATAATAATAATAATAATAATAATAATTAATAATTGTATGATATATCCCACCCATCTGGCTGGGTTTAACTAGTTAACCAGGTAACAGTGCAGTACTGTCCTGTATGTGTCTGCAGCTGAAATGATACAACTCTACTAGAAAGAGGTGGCCAGACCCTTTCTGAGCCTTCTTGTCTGGTATTCCCCTCCCCAGTGCCCTCCACAGAGCATTAGTCCGTCTGCTTTCTCCACACTTTGTTTATTTGTTTAACATGTTTATTTTGTACCAGGGCTGGCAAACAAAGAGTGCAGGAGCGCCTCTTGTGCCGATTTGTGTTGATGTGACATTTTCCCGTGCGACCCTGTGAGATGCTGCCTCAGCAAAGTGGTTCCTAGGACTTTGTTGGAAAAGCTGAAATTTTGCTAATAGATTATACCCTTGTACTTCCATCACTTATGCTTCTGTCTTTGTGCTCTGTCTTCATTGCCCGTTGTTAAATGATTGATAAAAATTGTTAAATAGTGCAAACTCTCTATATGCCTTGGTGTAATGAGGCCTGTCAAACATGAGACACAGCTCTCATCATGATATTAAAATTAAATGCAGCATTTTTAAAATTTCTGACATAAATAAAGAAGTTATTTATCTGGACCAATGCTTTTTCTATAAGCTCAGTGTTCTGTGTAAGTCACTGTCATTGTGCATATTTTATTTTGTGACACTGTGGTCATTTTTCTTCTTTTTGTGTGCCAAACTTGCTACCATTAATCCAAACATTGTCAATAAAGTTTGAGGTATTTCCCTCCTTCCTCTTTTCTATGTAGAGTTTCTTCAGCTATCATGAGTATTACTCTAAAGACAGATCTGTATAGCTTCTTTATACATCTTAAATATCCATGTGGATTTGGGGACCACATCTATGGATTCTTGAGCATGTAGCTGCTCCTCCTGGCTTTGTTTGGCCCTGATCCAGAGATACTGACATGTGGGAGCAGACTTAACATCTCCTGGTTTGCTTTAGGATCTCCTCTGCTGATCAGATGGTTAAAGTCCCATCAGCTCTGCACCGTTGCCCACCTATTGGGTGACGAGATAATAGTATGAAAGAAATCTGCATCTAGTCTTCCTTCCACAAACAGGTGATTGGTGCCTCTGGTGCTTACTTTTTATTTGGAGATGCGCTACAACCTGGTCTGGTGCACATACATAACAGAAGGATATGGAGTAATGCTCTATGCCACTTTGGGGCCATGGCTCTGCTGTAATGGATCAGCATTCCATGCAGAAGGTCTCAGGTTTGATCCTCAGCTTTTCAAGTGAGGGCTGGGAGTGTCTCCAGCCTGGAGAGCCACTGCAAATAGTTGTAGGAAATGCTAAGCTCAGTGGAACATTGGTCTGACTCAGAGTCAGGCAGGTTCCTAATGTACAAGTCTTGAATTTTCTATGCTGGATTGCTTGGAATAATTGGTGACTACGTGTGGGCAGATATGTGTGAACAGTTGTGCAAAGACAACTGACAGCTACAGATGTATCTCCTTGGATTGTTAGCAACAATCTTGGCTTTGAAATAAAACCCAATAGGTTTCCCCGTTGGTTTGACTTAATGGAAAACCCTTTGTTAGAAGGCCTCAGGTTAGGTTGGCTCTAACTATTTGTCTTTATATTGGGTAGTTTATATATTTTAAGAAAATGACAAATGGTTGCTTTGGAAAAACTCATTATGGTAACTGATTATTATAGGAAAACCCTGGAAACTTTGTGAAGGAAAGCAGTATTCATAGAGCAGTCTTAGCTTTAAACTAGACTTGTAATTAGAAGAATCTATAAACATTTATCACATTAAGCAAGGGCTTGTTCAGTAACTTTAGAGGGAAAAACTGCAAAGTCACTTAAATGTCCTTTGTGAGATGGCCTAGGTGACTGTGACTGACTAGAGCAGGGTGATTAATTTACTTGACTGAGTGAAGAGCAGCCAGATAGCTCCAACCTGTTTGATGACACGGTGCTAAAATAACATCCTTTTCTATATGCGCACACTTTTTTTTTTTAAAAAAGGATCAGATTCTTAACCTTTATAGGCAGTAAGATGAGGTCAATCTGCTTTTTAAAAATCTGAGTGCAGCTTGAATGGGCTCCTGCTCTTTAGAATTTTAGCTGTTGCAAAAGCGAGGAGCGACCTCATCTGCAGCTGCTGGGCAGGACCAGCCCAACCACTTAAGGGAAGTAATCTTTGAACACTATTTTACTTTGGGAGGAAGGTGGAGGAGAGGATGGGATGCTAAGCCATCTAGAAATTAGATTGGCCACTGCCGCATCAGCAAACAACTTTCAGCCAACACAAGCACTGCTCCCTCCTACCAAAGACTTGGGGCTGCATATCCTCACTGGAGTTGTAGATTTCCTATCCCAGAATCCCTTGCCCACCCACTAGCCTGCAGTTGGAAGACCACCTGCATACTCTGCACATGTTCAGCACAACTGGGTATGCGTATTACGAGTACCTTCAAGACACTATTCTTTCCTACAAACTGGGAAATGATGTTCAACTACGAATTATGCAGAGCAGACTCACTGAAATTAATGAATACAGCTAGGTTAGGTTTGTTAATGTCACTAGGACTGTTCTCAGTAAAAGGTAGTTGTATACCATTCAAGAGTTTTTGTGGCTGCAGTCTGTGGCCTGTAAGATCAAGTCATGTTCTGCAGAAGTGTTTCAGAACAGTTGATAATATCTGAATTTGCCCCAGAACTTGATTCCCCACCTCTACACAATGGAGAAGGCAGCCATTTTGACCACTGACAGATTTATCAAACAGGCTAAAGAGACCCTGGCCTAGGGTCTGTGATTTTTATAATATGGTGCTGGTGCACTATATTAATTTATGTCTTAAAAGTTACTTGTTAAAGGGGTCTTTCTCAGCAGCCAAATAATAATAATAATAATAATAATAATAATAGTAATAATAGTAATAATAATAATTTTTGAATACCACCCTATACATGTAGGTCTCAGGGTAGTTACAACATAAAATCACAAAATGCATAATAAAAACAAAAACAACCCAACACATTTTGAAAGGGCATTGGGTCTATGACTTCCATGATCCATCAGTTTTCAAGTGCTTCATAAAAAAGTCTGAGAACTACATGGTGTGACGGACCCTTCGTTTCACTCTAAGAGCCCTCACACTGTAAAACGTTTCCCCAGACCATGTCTCTCCCTAGGTTTCACCGACGACTAAAATGAATCCTAAAGTGATATTATGAGAGATGTCCTCGGGGTACCTCAGTGCTCCACGTTCGAAAAACCTCCTGCCACCTTGGGACCTCCCGCCCTGGGTTCCCAAACTACTGCAGCTTGCCTTCCCTTTTTGGCAACTGCGTGGCACCTTTGGCTTCACTGCCCAGTCCTCTGTATGCCAGGAAAATAAGCCACCCGTTCCCTCTTCCACAGGAAACCCTTTGTGCTTTCCCCCTCAGCCACACCTTTTGAGGCACTGACGCACTGCCAGAGTCCACGAACGTTGAAACACAAAATAAGTTTATTGAGGTAACTTAAATAACATGGATGTTCAGGTTTAATGCGGTTACAAATTCTTCTTTTCAGGTACGTAAGCTTGGTTACAATAATAACAAGGATAATAGTCTTTCCTTCCCTAGCCTAAGCCTAACCTCCAACCCGCTCACCCTCTCACCCTCAATCCCTGACCAACAACAACCGCCCAACTGCCATTCTCCCCCTTTTAAAAGGTCGAAAAGCCCCGCCTCTGCGATTGAGCTGCCAGTCATCTAGAGTGGGTGTTAACTCTTTGTGTGCTGGGCACCTGCCCATACCCAGGCTCAGGGTTGATCCGTTACACATGGACAAACTCTTGTGCCAGTGATGAAGGAACTACCTGTCATGTAGAGACCAACAAATCAGTCCCAGTCCATATCATTCTATGCCCACATATGGATTGCTTAAAGTTTTGTAGGAGAATTCTAGGTAAATCCTTAAAAAAAAAACCCAAAGAGAATATTTATGCACACACGATCACCCACAAATAGAGGTGTGCCGAGTGCTGTTTTTTCCTTTTCCAATTTTGGTTGTGTGAAGCTGTTTTGCTCGGTAATTTCTTTTCTTTTCTTTTTTTAAATAGAAATAGTACACCTGATATAAAACATAGTCAAACCAGCCCTCTGAAAAGTTCGTTGATTTGTGGACTAAACCATAGATCTATATTCTGTTCCAAGAACTTGGTCCAACAGTATGAATGCAGGAGTATCACAGTGAATTGTGGATTGAACCAGTAGTGGACTGAACCCCTACTGTCTTTCTGGATGTGTGGGCCCTTCAAATCAAACTAGGGTTATGTTGTCCGATAAAAAACCCATGGTTGCTTAACTAGATGTAGTCTTCTGTCTCATTGTGACATGAGTGTGATGGTGTATCTGAGGAGGCCTGCTTTCGTTGAAGTACAGCTATTTTAACTCCAGCTTTTCTTTAGCTTTAAATATGGTGCCACCAGGTTCTGAGTTTGGGATGGTGCCCTATTTTTCAATACACATGAACTGGAGTAGGTGCCAAGAGAACAGCATAAAATGTTTGGAAATCCATATAACCTACTGGAGAAAGCTGAAGGCACTGGGCACTGTTAACTAGAGAATTATTAGTTTTCCATACACAACAATATACTCACAGAGGGAATTACTTTTATTACTGATCAAGGGGAAAAACGAGCAAGAATTATTATTTTTTTAAAAAGACCCCATGTGAGTGTATTTATTTTATGTCTCCTTTGAGTAAGTTACATTTAAATACAAACCTGATGGATTCATAGATATGTCAAGGAAAGCCAACTACTTGTTTCCATTATAAATATTCCCTTTCACTCTCTCTCCCCAAGTTTGAATCAGTCTGTAAACCTCCACTTTATAAATAAAATAAAAATCATTGTCCCCCTTGGCAAGTATATTGTTTCTTTGTGTAAGGCATCTTGATTCAGCTACACTTCTAAAAAAAGAAGAAGCAAAAAACGATTTGTTGTTCAGCTCCTTGGTGTAGGCAGTAAAAATGAATGATATCTGTTAATAGCAGGGGAGATAAACTATGCTTTTAGTGCTTTTCCCATAACCAGTGTTTCAGATTTACAAACTAGGGTAAACAGAGTAATATAAAGCAGTCCCTCGCCTGAGCCAAGTGTTCATCATATCATCAAAGGGAGAATTAAAACCACTCATCACTTTCCACAATTGAGTTTTAAAAGTACGGAACAAATGGGAAACTCTGTCATAGCAGAAACAGACAATTGATCTCTCTCACCTTTGGGTGATTATTGTAGTGATCCTGCGGCAAGTCCCCTGTAAAAGGATCTGACTCACATTTTCTTTCTGTTGTAGATGGCCCGAACCTTTCAGGGGGCTGGATTCTAGAGGGTACCATCATTCATTGCAGCCATTAGTTGATTTATTATAATTATTTATATCCCACCTTTCAGGATACTAAATTCTTCCAAGGCAGCTTGTGTGCATGCACACAAAATAAACTAACATGGCAATACCAACATACAGCAAATCCTAAGGATCCTTCCCAGGAGGCAGCTGGTGGTACAAGACCCTGGGAGTGAGGGAGAGGGCAGTCATCTAAAACAGAAGCTGGCTGCTGATGTCTTCTTCATCTGCCTCTCTTACTTTCCTGGGGTCCTTTCCACACTGTGTGGGATGTAGTCTATTAGAGCAGTCAAATAGAATACTTCCTGTTTGCCCAGAGTGGACATGCGGGGGTGGTGGTGTTACTCCAGCCAGTAACTTCCTGTTACACCTGGTCTGGAGCATCCTCCCCCTGCGTGTGACCATGTAGGTGGGTGTGACCCTGGGAGACCCCATAAGAGAGGCTGGTCACGCAGCCATCTTCAGTCTTCTACTTCCATTTACTTCTCTTGGACTGCACTGCTGGCTCTCTGCCAGCAGCACATGGGCCCATCCTTACAAGGATATAAGCCAACCTGTACCTGCAACTCCAAGCTAAAGCCTGCTTTCAGGGATCCAACTGTGAACTGAATGTGAGTAAACTTCTTATCACTTGTAAGGAAGATTGTTGTGTCTTTATTCTTTTTAGGAGGGATAAAAGGGGATTTACCAGGAACAGAACCCAATCTGGACAAAGCCAGATTGCATTGCTTAAGTAAAGAGATTCAAACGAATCTAGCAACTAGCTTTCAGCAATATATTAGGGAATGCACTCTGCTGCTGACTCACAAGCATGAGTTAGGAAGGATATTTTTTATTTTATTTTTTAAACAGAATTTATTAACATTTTCATAATATAACACAAACCCAACCCCACACCTACAGATACAAAAACAAATACAAATACACATAATGTCAGGATTCTTCTTCTTATTTATATACCTTACAAAAAAAAAAATTTCTAGTTCTAAATCTTGACGTTTGACTTCCCCCGCCTATTCACCTTCGGTTTTAAATCAATATACTATTTCCTTAACAACTTTTCTCTATAAAAAAATTAACTTTACTTAAAAAAAAAAGATAACATACTTATCTTAATCTTTGCATTATAACCTAAATCATAACCAAATATTCTTATAACTAAACTTATTTCTTCTATCCTTTATCATGCTGCTTTTAACTTAAAATTCAATATCTCCTTACTTATTTAAAATAAACTTGTAATTAACAGACTTCACACTCCAATTTCGGATACCATGGCAGACCATTTGGATTATACATTTAGTACTTCAACCCACTCCCCCTCTGTCCATTGTCTTTTTCTGTCTTTCACCGGAACCAAATCTCCAATTTTCTTCCTCTGAGTGTCCACAGGTCCAGGCAACATCCACAACAAACCCCGCATCAAGCCTCAGGGTCTTCATCACTTCCATGGGCTCCTCCGTTTCTTTTTCTTCTTCTTCTTGTAGAAATCTCACTTCCATGTCCCTTGCCCCCGAGCTGCCACCTCGGAGTCTGGATATTGTAAATTTTCCCGTCTCCTCCTCCTTTCGGAGTTGCCCAGCCATTTCAAACCATTCTTCCAGCGCCCCTCCCAGCTCTTTGCCAAGGTTTGATTCCATTGTGTAAAACTTTTGAAAAGCCTCCTCTGTGGACAATAAGTCCTTTTTGTTTATAATTCCACTCAAAACTTGTAGTTTTCGATTAAGCAGTTCCAGCTGCAAGACAGTGAGCATTTCCTCATCCTTTAAACTAGAGTTCGATACCAGTGCGAGCACAAAGTCCAGCATTTTAGGAGAGAGGGTGAGTATCAGATTTCAGTTCCTGTCTCTTCCTTCCTTTGTTTCAGTTTTTTCCCACGACAAACCAAGTCGTCGCCATTTCTCCGAAGCCGGAGTATAAAGACCAAAACTTCAAATGGAGATATTTTTTCCCCAGTTAACCCCCAAGGGGAAATCTCAACAGTCTCAGTTTTTAAATTCCAAATACTTTCTATCGATTGTTGTAGCAGCAGTCACTTAAAGAGTTAATTTCTTTCACCACCCGAAGGGAGGGAGGCGGGCTGCCTTTCTTCTTTCCCCCAGATCGTTCCAGGAATTACGAAGAGTCGATCAATTACTCACAGCCTCTGGGTTCTTATCAGCTCCTTAAAGACAGGTAGAACTTAGACACTCATCACAGGCTTTGTCGCCGCATTTACATCCCGGTTGGGGCATGTCCCCTATAGCCCGGCTCCGTCGTCCCTTCACCCCCACTCCCCCTTTACAGGGGGAGCGGGGGAAGGGTTCGGAGCCACAACGGGCACAGCCGGGGAGCCCAGGGTGCGGGACGCTCTTCCCGCACCCCAACCGGAGCCCCGCTATGCGGCTGCAGGGCTCCTAACCCCCGGGATGGACTGGGTGCTTCGCAGCCGAAGCATCCCACGACCACCCGCAATGGCGTCAGCCGCCGGAAGTCCAGGAAGGATATTTTTTAAATCAATATATCATCTAGTATCTACAACATTCCCACACACTGCCATTAGTCTCAGCAGAAGGGCTGTCCAGCTGGAGCAGGCTGTGACTGCTCCTCTCACTCTCCTTTCTGTTCATTAAAGCCTAGTTTACCTTATTTTGCTGTATCACAGAATCATAGAGTTGGAAGAGACCACGAGGATCATCTAGTGCAACCTCTTGCAATGCATGAATCTTTTGCCCAACATGGGGCTCGAACCCACGACCCTGTGATCAAGAGTCTCATGCTGCGCCAAGACGTTATATTATCAGTTTCTAAGAGAGAAGCCACACACTACATTAACACAACATATAAAATCAAATCAAAATTATTGGTTGTAGTCAATGGCTTCGTACAACTGGAATTATTGGCTTCGTACAACTGGAAAACACTTCCTGTTGCACAAAGCAAAGTATCTGATTTTCAGCAATCTCTCCTGTTCACTACAATGGTTTGGCACCCCCTCAGAATCTGTTATTGAAGGTTACAAAATGTCTCTCTGCTAAGATATGCTGTCCAAGAAGTCAGGTTTTAGACTGGGATGCAGACCCTCCTGTATAATTCTGTTATGATCTAAGTTGACAGGATTCTGGTGCTATAGGCAAACCAACCGGTGCAAATGGTTAAAAACAGGATGTTTGTTATTTGTATTTGTGTGTCCTCTCTCTTGAAAAGTTGTGTTTCGACCGGCACAGGGGGCTATGGGATCAAGTTAATCAGATTATGCCGTGTTACACCATGTGACATGTCCTGGGGCAATGTCATCTTGTGTTACTCTGGTAAAGAGATACTGCTCTTTTATCTAACAATTAGGATGAAGTTTTTATGGCACATTTAAGCACAAATTGTGGACAGTAAACACTGTCTGCAGTAGTTGGTTGATTTTTATTTGATGGGTAGTTTAGAAAACAACAATGAGAGTATTGTATTGTATCAGTATTGTGGCAAAACTTCTCCAATTATGGAAATTCCTTGGAGAGCATTCTTTTTATGCAGAGAGATGGGAAGGTTTTTGCTCCTCAGACTAAAATGTGGTAGGGGAGTTTAGAAGGATGTTTGGAGAAATATAAGAAAAGAAATTAGAAAGAAATTGGTCATAGAATTAGGATGTATTCACAGCCAGGTCCAGCTGTGTGGTTGGATTTTATTGTGGGGTGTTTTTAATATACACAGACACAATATTAACATAAGGTGCCATAATATTATGGAAAGGCATAGTATACAGAGAGTGAAGAGACAATGCCACTTATTTGGTTTATGGAAATTAGAAATGTAGCAGAAGGGATCTTTAGTAATCTTCTTAGGTGGAAATGCTTAGTGGTAGAAGCCTAACTATTTATGCATTTTCAGGCACAGAATGGTCATTATCACTCCTCTATGGTTTTTATAAGCTTCTTGCCTAAATAGTACATTATGAAAATGAGTTACCACCATCAGAAGGTGGGATAAAATTATGCTTCCATTCTGACCCTTGGGGTGATTCTATCAGGACAGTGACACTTGATAAGAAACAGTCTTGAATTATTGCATTATGTGATATTATAAAAGGAACCCTTTGTATCCAGCCATTCTGTCTAATGATCTTTAATATTATTTCCTATTGATATGTTCGTCATGGAAATTCACTTTTTAAAAGATCTGCACAAAGAGAAAAGTGAACAGCACTGCATAGGTAGAGCTATCTGCTGATTTTAGAGCAAAATTACTGGTGCATGCTATAGAATGTAACCTTTTGGTTATATTCTGCAGTAAAAGGAATGGGTTAGAGAGGTTTTTATGTAAATTAGTAATGCTCTGTGTTGGAAGCCTAATTGTACTTTTTATTGTTAGACAAGTCAATACTGCTTTAATACACATTTTATAAGCTCCTTGCTAAAATTGTATATGAAAGGGATTAGTTCCCATAGATGAAAGGCATAATCTTAACAATGAGGCCACGTAAGCAGAATGGTTGAAGTACTGATAAAGGATTTGTTAGCTCCAACACAGAGTAAGTCTTATTAGTCTTATTAGTCACCACTATATGACCCACTGCTGTTCATTGTATGAGCTACATATATATACAAGGCTGAGTGACGGAACGGGTAGAGAACGGTGAAATGGAATTTTATTGTGCCATCGTGACAGTAAACAGACAAGAAAAAATGGATGCGAGGCAGATTCTTAAAATACTATACTATCTATAGCCTGCTGAACAGACAAAGAAAGGTATAAACTCTTATGAGGGCAGGTGAGGAAAACATCATAGGCGAAACTGGAAGGAGGTCAGAGTTCAGTCTTGGCTTTCTGTCTTGCTTGATCTAAATCTTCCTACCTGCTCTGCTGGATTCATTATCACAAATGAGGAAATTCAGAGGGGGCTCAGATAATACTGATTCCACAAAAGAAGGGAAATGCTAAGGAATTCTTTTAAATTCTTCTTTTCATATACCTATGCACGCACAAAAACCGCCCCATTTGTTTTGTTTGTCATCCTCCCTCCCTTTTAAATTACGTCCCAGATATAATTTATTTTCTCTTGAGGTGACAATGGAGAATAGAAGAGTTAGCTTTTGACAGAAGAATTATAAGAGGAGGGAGGCTAATCCTACAAAGCAGGAAAATACGGTGGGATAGAAGGAAATTAACTCACGAGAACTCCTGGGTGTTTTCTAGCCTGAAAGACTCAGTCCAAGACAAAAGCTGGTTGAGTGGCAGGGGATATAATAACGTCCTTGGTGTAACAAAACAAGAGAAAATGCAACCCAGCTATTAAGGGTTCTCCAACCACTGAAGAGTGATGCAATCCCTGCATAGCCTCTACTGCAGGGATGAGGAATCTGCAGCTGTCCAGATGTTGCTCCCATCATCCCTGACCATTGGCCATGCTGGCTGGGGTTGACGGATGTTGGGGACCAACAACATTCAGAGGTCCACAGATTCCCCACACCTGATCTACTGATTCAAGGTGGCAAGATGCTTAACCCAGTTGTCTAATAGAAGGGGGTTCATCTGGTAAATGCTTTAGATCTATACGTCACTAAGTGGCTAGTTTATTGACACTTGGTTGGGGGACACCAAAGTGCAGTTCCTTACTATAGTGTGAATCACAGGTGAGTGGGTTATTATTATTATTTATTATTAGGTTGGCACTGTGCCACATATGGAGGAGACTCTTGAGTCCCATGGACTGCAAGAAGATCAAACCTATCCATTCTTAAGGAAATCAGCCCTGAGTGCTCACTGGAAGGACAGATCCTGAAGCTGAGGCTCCAATACTTTGGCTGCCTCATGAGAAGAGAAGACTACCTGGAAAAGACCCTGATGCTGGGAACGATTGAGGGCACAAGGAGAAGGGGACGACAGAGGACGAGATGGTTGGACAGTGTTCTTGAAGCTACTACCATGAGTCTGACCAAACTGCTGGAGGCAATGGAAGACAGTAGTGCCTGGTGTCCATGGGGTCACAAAGAGTTGGACATGACTAAACGACTAAACAACAAAAGTGCCACATATTACTGTAATAGGTATGTATGGACTGGCAGGTTGGCTAGCAGGCATTTTTTTGGTGGGCTAGTTTTGGAGTTTTATTTGCCAGGCATGTTTAAACAGAACTAATATATAGACTTCTGATAGCTTTCATGTTTCCATTTTCACAACAAATTCTTAGCAGGTCAAAGCAGATGTGGCTTCATTAGGACAGATGAAACGTTGCAAATTTTCACCATGTGGAAAAGAACCTATCTTGGCATCTCTATGTATGATGTCTAGCCAATGTGAATGGGCTTGATGTTTTATTTAGGACCCTACACAGTATTTATATATGTAGATTTTTACCTGGAGTGCAAATGGGGGTTGTGTTGTCATGGACTGGTTGGATACAGAGGAATGGTGGCAGGAACCAGCTGGAGAACCACCAAGGGAAGAAGGCTCAGAGCCTGAGAAGTGGTGGTGGGACAATGAGGAGTGGCCACAGGGAGAAGAGGGAGTGAACTGAAAGATTCAGTGGCTTCACACCAGAGTTATTTTACTGTGACTGCACCAACCCAGCAGCTCAGCTCCTCCGCTAGCACTGGATCCTGCCATTGTGTGACACCATCCTCCAGTCACAATGAGCCCACAATGCAGTTCTAAAGGTGTTTGATACTACCATGTGTGGGATTCAGTATTTAAAAGGAAAATCAGTGGTGCTACAAACAGGTTGAATCCATAGCAAGAGAAATTCCATTGTTTTAGCTGGAAACAGTATAAAGATAAGTGTTCTTACCATGTACTTTTTTTAAAGTGACTCTTTAAAATACTAGTTTATAAATTCACTTACCTCTTCACCTTGTTCTTGAAATGTTTGGGATTTATTATTTATCACCTTCACTTTTCTGTAGGCTTTAATGAAGGCCACTTATTGGAAAATCGTTCATCATGTGTTTCGTGACATGACCCATTCAGCTGGGTTTTTGTTCATATTTGTGATTTATTTTACATTGATTTTAGAATATCCTTATACAAAAGCTTAATGAAGATAAAAGTATGCTTTAAAAATTCTAATTAATTAGGTCAGAATTATCAAAGGATTTCCCATGTAAAATGGCAAAAACAAGCCCAATATTTGTGATAGTGTAATCCTGAAATAAAAATATGATATCGTCCTACGTTACAAAACCTCAGATGCGACATTGAGTGACTATTTCTAATGTAAATACTTTGGCATCAGTGCTTCTCAAATATGGATGGAGTACGCATGCACATTCAATTGCCTAATGCTGTCCGTATCACCCAAGAGATTGCAGCCGCAGAGATAAGAAAAGAAGAGTTGTTCTGTTGTCTGGAGAGGTCACTTCCTGCTTTGCAAGGAGAAGCCGTTTTTAATGGAGCACAGTGATGGAAGCACACAGCTATGCTGTATTGGGGAAGCAAGAGGTGTTGATAGATTTTAATAGATGCTTGTTAAGGCTGTATTTGCAGCTAGGTATAATTATGTGATTATCTAGGAAGGTTGGTTTGTCAATTTTAATACTGTGTTAAAGATGTTCAGTATTCATAAAAAAATTGTTTTCATATGCTTTGCTTGCATGCCTTAAATGGGCTTCTTTCATTTTCTTGCTCCTGCCTCCCTTTCCCTCCATCTTTGGGCTTTTTTTATTGTATCAGAAGCTGCTGTCAACTCTATTGACTTTCCCCCCTTTAAATTGGATACTTGCAGAATAATGGACAATGTTTCTTCAGCTGACGACATATGTTGATCTGAAAGACTAGGGCAGGCTGTGTGACAATGAAGGTTTAAACTCTTTTCCCCCGTTAGGGGAAAAAAATGGGGCATAGAGCTGAACAACCCATAAATGTGAAAGTCTTTATATGATGTTGTTCACCAGAGACTTGTCAATAGACTGAGCCATATTGGTTCTGGCAGTCTTTCTATTGGGACAATATTTGCCTTGAAGTACTATCTTTTCTCTTTTTTCAATGTCAGCCTGAAGGCTCTTAGACAACATATGTTCATTTCATGTCATAGAGATATTGCTTCTGGTATTGCAAATGCATTACCACATTGAGCTTTTTTGTAAAACAGATGGTACATATTAAGGTCTCGGTTTCTTAGACGGTTTCTGCAACAATTGCACTGCATTCTTCACGTTGACAAAAACATCATCAGCATCACACAGTGCGGCACTAGATTATGTCAGAATGGTAAATGAAGGCCCACAGGAGAAAGATCTATAGAGGTGAATGAGCCTCTTTAGAAAACGGAAAGACAGCGTTAATCAGTTATAGGAGATGCTTTCTTGCACATTAAGGCAATAGTCTTGAGAAGCAATCCATTTAGCGAGAACATGGCAAACAGTGAAGTTATCTTGATTTGGTAGGATTGGGAAGGAATTTAGGTCACCTAGTCCAACGCCTCACCCCCTATCAGTCCCAAATTCACACCATACATACTATCATGCCCCTATAACAGCCATAATTTCCCCCAAAGAATTCTAGGAGCTGATGTTTGCTAAGGGTGTTTGAGGGCTGTTACGAGACCATCTATCCCCTTCCCAGAGCTGTAATTCTTAGAGTGGTTTAACAATAATTCCATCTTCTTAGAGTTCTGTTTGAATTGTAGCTTTGGAAGAGGACTAGGAGTCTCCTAACAACCCTCGGCACTCTTAACCAACCACAGCTTCTTTGGGGGAAGTAATGACTGGTGGTGATGGGCTCAGCCTGGAACTTCTGCAGGTTCCCTGAATTACTACATCTGCCTCTCTAAAGGGACCTTCAACAGGGGCAGCACCACTACATCCAGGATCCTCCTGGTTTTTTTGAATCGGGTTATCCTTAAGAGCAAATCCTCTGCCACTGCTTTCTGTGAGTTCTCGTATCTGCTACATTCCCACAACCTGGGCAAGTTTTTGATGGAGGAGGCCATCAGGCAACATGTACTTCGTCTGATCTGGATAGTGATTTCCCAGCTAACAGGGTATGAGAAGGTAACTTCTGTAGCATGCAGGGGAAATAATGAAAGGGGACATAAAATAAAATGGGCTGTACTCCTGAGTGGACCTATTGGAATTAATAAACCTAAGTTCAGCATGTCCATGAATTCCAATGGGTCTGAGTATGATTAGCATTATATACAGTCCAATGACAGCTATGATGGGCCACCACTGTAGGAGCCACCGGGGGGTACTTCAGTTTCATCTGCTGGAACTAAATGTGGTGGAGTGGTAGGTAGAATAAGGCATCCTGTTCATGATAAAGGATTGCTCTGATATGGCTTGGGCTGTGAATTGGCCAACAGGATGAGGGGTGGGGGCAAAGGGTTCAGAAAGGAGAAGAGAGAGAAAATCCCAGGTTTAACTCATTTGTCTGGATTAGGCAGGTTTCACCCCCTCAGAAGAGGCTACTAGGCCTCCAGGTGTCATCAAGGAAACACTATGAATTTGATCCACTTGTTCCAAGCTGAAGTTCTTCAGCAGCTGAGGCAATTGACCCTGATGTAGCTCCCTAATGGCCAAGGCTTACCATACTGCTGCCTATTTCATCACTGCTGCTGTTGCTACTCCTACGAGCATGGATGCAGGTAGGTGTCGATGAAAATGTTTTTCTTCATCTCTTTGAAGGTAAGTCTTCCAAAGTAGCATCAATGACAAATTGTGAGACCCGGTGGAAAGAGCAAAACTTGTCTCACAAGTGTGTTTCACCAACCAACCAACCAACCAACCAACCAACCAACCAACCAACCAACCAACCTATACAATAGTGGTCTTTCCAAACCCCCATAACATTTTAGTGGAACTCCTTTGCATTGCTTTGCTTCCAAGGACTCTGAGAGTGTTAGAAATGATTGACCCTGGAGCCAAAGGCTTCACAGGCCAAAGCAGGCAAACAGATTTAATTGCACAAGCAGAATCAGCTCTCTCCATAAACATGTCATTTAAATTGCACAGGGGTTGTATCTTTGCAATACTTAGCATCCATAACTCAGTGGCTTAGCCTGTCCAGAATGTTTCATCAAAATATGCTCACTTTCAGCATGTGCCCAAGCCAATCCACACAATGTTATTCTTCTAATAACTAAGAGCCAAGTGGAAAAGCAGGAGCAGCAGCAGCAGCAGTAATTTTTCCTCCAGTTCTGTTTTCTTAGCCTCAGCAATGGCTCTAAATCTAAATTCACTGAGATCTGTGTGTGCTCCTACAGAGAGCACTGCTTTCTCAATTCTTCAAAACAATTATGTCGTGAATGTATTGTGGACATGTTATTATTTGCTTTTGTACTTCTGATTAGTATTATTAATACTATTTTTTTTTCATTTGTTGGCAATATGATTGGTGCTGAAGCTTAATCTTCTTTTTGCATGCTTAGTTGATCAATTCCATGCTGTATCTCGGGATTTTGGTAGCCTTATACTACTAATAATAAACTTTTATTTATATCCCACCCTCCCCGGCTGAAGTCGGGCTCAGGGTGGCTAACATCAGATATATAACATTAGTATAAAATCATACAATAATTAAATTACCTCCTAAAAACAGGTCAAAATCAAAGTCTAATTCAATGGCTTTCTGCAGGGTTAGGGCTGGGAACAGTTAAGTGCTCAAGCCTTGAATCCTTGCAGCTACAGATGCATATCCATGGACTTGCTTTTGGTCTTGGCATGAAAAGTGATATCACAAAATTTCCGGAGATAATGTGTGGCAAAAAGGTTAAAATATTATGAGTATTCTGATATTAAAGTGAATGTGTATATATTTACAAAAACCATTCCTGCATGTATGAAAAATTGTGCAGTGTGTTTATGTTTGGCAGGGTGGGGGAGGGTACATGAAATAGGCGCATCTCGAGTAATACACAGCCTTTGGGCTATTGCAGCTTCCTGATATTAACTCTTTCGATGGCAAGGCTAGTGATACCATGGAATAGTAAGCTCATAAAATTATATTGTAGAATTGGAAGGGACTCTGAGGGTCATCTAGTCCAAATCTCTGCAATGCAGAAATCTCAACTGAAGCATCCGTGACAGATGGCCATCCAACCACTGTTTAAAAACCTCCAAGGAAGATGCTACCACTTCCTGAGAGTGTCCATTCCACTAACAGCTCTTATCACCAGAAAGTTCTTGTGTAGTTGCAATCTCCTTTCTTGTAACTTGAAGCCATTGGTTTGGGTCTTACCCTCTGGAGCAGAAGAAAACAAGCTTGCTCCATCTTCCATGTGGCAGCTCTTTAGATATTTGAAGATGGCTATCATATTTCCTCTCCCTTTCCTCTCTTCCATGCTAAACATATCCAATCTGTTAAGGTTATCTTGAATCCCAGTTCTGTCTTCTGTGATATTAGCTACCACTTCCCATTTGGTGCCATCTGCAAATTTGATGAGCATCCCCTCAATTCTTTCATCCAAATCCTTTATAAAGACATTGAACAGCAACGGGCCCAGGAACCCTGTGGCACCCCACTTGTCACTTTTTTCCAGGATGGTGATGAGCCATTAGTGAGCAGTCCTTGGGTTTGGTCAGTCATCCAGCTACAAATCTACACAACAGTTACCTTGTCCAGCCCACATTTTACCAGCTTCTCTGAAAAAATATCATGGAGAACCCATGAAAAGAGACTTTTTAGATTTCCCACACCATATCAGCAGTATCATAACACCGTATGTTCAATTCCTTTTCTCTAAATGGAAATTAAAAGCATTAAGTTGGAGCCCATTGTGCAAGTCTCATAATGGCGTAACAAGAAATTAGAACATAGGATAAACTAATAATAAGACTCAGGGTAACTTCACATAGCTGGTGACAAATGCCTTCTGCCACCATGTGTACCAGTGGCTGTGGTCAATCCTGGCTTTCTCGAGCATATTGTACAATCTATTGTTACCCACATTATGATGGACCAACAATGTATTATGTTTAGAACATGGTAAAAGAGGGCTACACAATTGATTTAATCCCAGTGTGTGTCTTTGTATAGGAACGTCCTTATTTATGTCTATGTTACATCCCAACAATTTTAATGGGTTAAGTCAAAAAGAGACAAAGTGTTTATGACAAGTCTCAGGAGCACTCAAGTATTCCTCCTTTACAAATAGTATTTAAGCATGACTATTTTTTTCCTGAACTGGGGTTGTTCTGGTAAAAATAAAAGTAGTTAAGAAAATGTAGGAATCAATACATGGGTCAAATATTAATTTGACCACGTTCCCCCTGTCCTACTTCAAAACCCAAACGATTCAGTATGGAACCAGTTCAGTGATGTTAACGTAATTTAGCAGGACATAACTTTCTTAGTAATATCATTACATTTCCTTTTTTTAGCCGGGAAAATACACTTTCTCAGATATAATAAAATTTTTGCTTGCAGGCAGAATACCTTTAAGACTGGGGTAAACTATAATTAGAATTTAACAATTGCTTTAAACTTTCCTATATTTTAATATGCACTTTTAGGTTGAACTATATCTTTGTAGTCTTTATTTATCCAGCATTCTTTCTGGTTACCATTTTATAGCACTTGCAGTAAGTAGTGACTAGTGGCTGGTAGCAGTAAATGTAACCCTTAAGAAGAGGACTTTCATGGGCGAAGGTTAAGATCCAATATTCAGCAGTGTGGGCCAAATTGATATTAGTTTAATAACCTGTAAACTGTGGTAGGAAATGTAATTGTCCTACATTACAAGGGTACTCCTTCAACTGCACAGTTTATTCATATGTATAATCTAAATAATTGAGTACCTATGCATACAATAGAACATTTCCTCATATGCAAACACCATTTAATAGACGGTTATATCCAAACAGATGGATAAAAAAGATGCCTGGATATAATTGGTTTGCTTTTGATTATACTACAGATACAAATTTACTTAAACAATAAATCTGGACAAGGTAGGATTTATTGTTACATAAAATTCATATTAGAACCGTAAAACCAGAGGCTTATGAGAATTTAGTTACCACCACTCCCAATAATATTTTGCTTCCCCTTGATGTTAACACACAATAATAGGATCAGGTGTATATCCTTTGAATAATGTTTTATTTACAATAAGAGTATATGCAGTTGTATAAAACTGTACACACCCGCTTCTCAATCCCTCACTTCTTGAATTTCAATTCACCCCATCTATTTAAACACATTACAGATTATTTCGGCATAAACCTTAACCAAGGTTAAAGCTAACCAGTATCGCTAACTATATTTTTGCAACCAAAGTTTTAAACTGGTATGAAAACCCTGGAGAATCCTAACCTTCGTTTATAATCTTCTGAGATCTAACTAAAATGTTTTGTTTCAACATAACTGTCCTTAGAAATTACAGTCCTATCAGGTTCCAGCTGGAGGGATTTTTAATGCTGTTCCCATGATTACCTACTTGACCTCTTCACTATTGCTGTGGTTTGCTCCCATGAAATCAGGCCATTGCGGATGGAATGGGAAGAGTTGTCAGAAGTTAACAATGCTGTTGTGATTTCTCAGCAGCAATGGTGCTGAAGCCTGAACTCTGAAAAGGCCTTCCTTCCAAGGCAGATCTTAGATACTTGTATGAGAGGAAGGCAGACTCAAGTGGGACAAAATGCTCCTGTAGCCATTTAGGGTTGTCACACTCTGAACTAATTAAAAGTTTCCAAACAGTTTTCAAGAGCAGCCCCATGTTTTATCTAACCTGGATGTTAAAACAGCACAAATAAGACCTACTTTGGCTCCCAGTACATTTCTGAACACAATTCAAAGTGTTGGTGCTGAACTTTAAAGCCCTTGGCCCAGTATACCTGAAGGAGCATCTCCATCTCCATTGTTCAGTCCAGACACTGAGGTCCAGCTCCGAGGGCCTTTGGTGGTTCCCTCACTGTGAGAAGGGAGGTTACAGGGAACCAGGCAGAGGGCCTTCTTGGTAGTGGCGCCTGCCCTGTGGAACAGTAGTGGTGCCCATCAGATGTCAAGGAAATAAACAACTACCCAACTTTTAGAAGACATCTGAAGGCAGCCCTGTTTAGGGAAGTTTTTTATGTTTGAAGTTTTATTCTGTTTTTAATGTTCTGTTGAAAGCTGCTCAGAGTGGCTGGGGAAACCCAGCCAGAAGGGTGTGGTATGTATGTATGTATGTATGTATGTATGTATGTATAAATAAATAAATAAAACCTGTGGTGGTGGTGGTGATGATGATTATATAACTAGCAATAGGGTTTTTGTTTTTTTGATCCAAGCTTGTTAGAGGAGATGAACACCACAAATGCAACTTGGGCCTCATATGAAACGGCTAGATTAGGGAACCTGTTGGACTCCAGATATTGTTGAACTGCAGTTCCCATGTTCTCTGAGCATTGGTCAAGCTGGCTGAGGCTGATGGGAGTTGAAGGGCCAGAAAACTGCCACACCAAGATGTGAGCCTACTTGTTAAGTGAGTGTGCAACTCCTTCCAGAGTAGGTTAAATAGTATATCACCTAGGAAGGCCATTGAACCACCAACTAACAATTCTTCCATCTTCTCTGGATTGTGTTTAAGTTTGTTGTTCCATATTCTAACATGTATTCAGTCCTATTTCTCCTGTTAAAAGAAGTAGAACTGCGTGTTTGCATTTACTCAGGAGTAAGCCCCAATAAGCTTGCTTCCTGTCAAATTAATATATAGCATTACACAGTAAGGTCATTTGATTTATCACTAGAATCTCAATTCATTCAAAGCCCACATTTATATCATAACGTTTTTCATGAACTTAGGCTAATAAAGAAAGCATTGAATGTATATCAGTTCAACTTTTACTGGACAATGGAGCTTAGATCTCAAATACACGAATGCTTATTTGAGTTATTTGAGTTTATTTTGAGTCAGTAGAGTTGTGGACCATTTGAGTCAGTAGAGTTGTGGACTCATTGCAAAAAAAATGCCAAACTCTCATATTAATCAGAATGAGAAAAGCAGTTTGTTACTTGATTAGATAGCTTACAAACTGTGGCATGGTCCTAACTGGACTCATACTTATTACATCCTTTAGTAGTTGCAAAACTGGCCCTAAATGATGGACTCAGGGACATCTAGTAAATGGCTTTGAGGCTATCTCAGTTCACTATATAGTATTGCCTCTCAGTTACCTGGCACCAAAGTACTATTAGAAAAGAAAATCATAATTTTGAAATTACTGGCTTTGGTTGCCATCCTGATCAAGTCGTTGGACAATGCTTGATTAACTCTTTACCTTTATCAATCATTAGCAATAAAAAAGTGAAGTCACAACATTTCAGAAAATGTATTTGAATTTTTTATTTTCTTTTGGGTACATGATTTTTACTGTAGAGTAGACGAAATGGTCTCATTCTGTAAAATGTCTGTACCAGAATTTTTAATGGGATTACTATTTAGTAAAACAATAGCGGAAAGTTATGTTTACCCTAATTAGGCACATTGCCTTAAGAAGGAACCTACTTTGTTGCTAAAGTTACTGTAGGTACAGGTGGACATTTTCTCTCTCTCTCTCTCTCTCTCTCTCTCTCTCTGAAGCTATTTCAGGGATTTTATTACCATTAATCTTTTCTGAGGGTGTATATAATTTATCTCACCAGCCATCAGAATTCCCAGAGGGTAAATTACTCTAGAGTCTTGGTGCCCTCATACTGTATCAAATTGACCTGCTTCTTGTTTGCCATTTTTGTGTACTACATTGCTTATTTAACAAGAAACAGAATGATTGTGATTCTGAGAAGGTCCTTTGATAGTAGTTTTGACACTCTGCCTGAATAATGACCCTCATTATGGATCCCATGACAGGCTCTGAAAGTCCTGATTTATGAATACATCACAGAATCTGCATTAGGGCTCCCCCTACTCACTTCCTCTTGATATTGGATTAGATAGAGCCAAAGTCCTTTGAAATACAGTAGAAATGAGATAATTGCATGATTATGACAATTCAAATAACCTCCTTTTTTCAGACTTAACAAAGGTTTGCTATTGATTTTATTACTATTCTTGCCCAGGTTATTAGGGATATTGGACAAAATGTTTGTTAGGAAAATCTGTTTAATGTAGGATAGGCAGCCTAATTTTGCTGGACAAGAAATCAGAAGTTGGGAATACTTTTTTAATTGTTCAGAATCCAATGCTTTTCCTTCAGCAAACTCTCATTAGCAGCTGATGCCACTAGCACTGAAACTCTGGATTAGCAAACAATTATAACGGCCTTTGTTGTCCTCACTGCAGCCAATTAGAAGGCATTTTGTAAACACATTTTGGTGAAGATTTATTGTTTTTCCCCTTTCACAGTTATTAAAATGGGGCTAATTTGGTTAGTTTGTTCACTGTATAATTTTGATCTTCATGCAAGAGCCTAGAGGAAACACATCCCCATTAATCGTTTTCCAAGTGGAATAAATAAATAAAATAAATGAATAGAGACACAGCTTCATTTTGCTGGTTGAGAGATTTACAATGCAGTGTTTACTCAGAAGTTGGTTCCATGCTGTTCAGTGGAGCTTACTTTCATGTAACAAGGCAAAGAACTGGGGCCTTAGAAGTAATCTCATTTCTTTGTTTCCTGTTGAATTGTTTTTAATGTTTACAGACGATAAACACAATCCCCTGAGTGATGATAAAGTTCTTCTTAGTATCAACCTCTTTTTTTGAGGATATATATGTATTTTATATGAAACTCCTATTACCTCTATGGGCCTTTTCCAATGACCTATTTATTGAACACCTGTTTATCGAACATTTGCAGAAAGATTAGACTGCATTGGATCATTTATGGAGCATTCCCTCTGATTTGTTTACGGGGAAGTTAGATGATGGTGCATCAATGGAAATGTTATTCAGTACTTATCTCTGCATTCTACCGTCACTTAGTCTGGTCTTTAGGGGAAACAGGTTTGTTGTGCAAGAGCTCCAAATCTGCTTTAACTGTGCAACTTGCATTTATGATTGAGTCCCACTCAAAAATGGCGACAATTTTGGAGCACTTTTGAAGCACTATGTCTATTAGCTTCATATCCTGAAAATTCAAATAACCTCTTTCCTACCCCCAGTAGTTCCATTTCAAAGCCATCTACTTATAAGGAATAGCACTTTATTGAAAAAACTAACAGTCACTGTAAGCTATCTGAACTTCATTACCTCACAACGTTCTTAAATAAAAATACACCCCATTTAATTTGGATGATATTCTCCCCGTAACAGTGCAATGCTAGAAGTAAAGTTCCTTGAGTCCAATGAGGCTTACTCCCAGGTAATATAATTGGGATAATGTTGAGGTGCTATATGTTAAATAAATTAATAAGGCATTGAAAATATTTTCCCCCACCGCCTGCCTGCGACTTGATGATGATGCTTTTATTAATTCTGTTCCTTACCTGCCCTTTACCATAAGCTTTCAGGGTGGATTGCAGCAATTAAAAATACAATATTAAGAAACAGTTCAGAATTACAATCAGTGCTGGATTTACGTATAGGCTAAATAAGCTATAGCTCAGAGTCCCACTCTGTTGGGGCCCCCCCAAAAAATTGTAAAGGAAAAAAAACCTGGATGTACATTTCCAAAATATAAGATAAAAAACAAATAAAATAAAACCTGCCTACAGCAACAGTGTTTCATGTTGTGTAGGCTCCTATGATGTATGTAATGGGCCCCGCCTGCTAGCCTGCTCCCTAAAATATCACTGGTTTGCTCATTTCCACTTTAATCACTTTGATAAAATACATATTTTGTTATGTGCAAATGGCTTTAGATACCTATTAGGTCCATAAATTACCATATAGCATATATTCAACACAAAAAACAGCGACAATTTGTTGTTGACAAAGGACAGCTGGACATATAAAGCGCCCCATTACCTTCAGTAGCTTATCAGGCAGGCCCTGATAACAATGTCAATATGGTGGGTATAAACGTGCAAAGCTGAAACCAAAGAGATATTATCCCCATAACACAATCAGGGCTCCCCCCCCAGGCAGAACTAGCTGGAACTAATTGTGTATAGAAATGGTGTGTTTGTGTGGACATCACTTGAGAAAATGGCTCCTCTGCTTGGTGAGCTAAAATGAAGAGTGCTTGCCATCTGCCAAGTTTCTTACCACCACTTCCTCTAGTAAAATCTCATCTATTTTAGCCAAATGCTGACATAGCTCAGCAATGCTTAGATTGTGCGATCTTATGGGGGGGAGGGGTCATCCGATCACAGTACACGTCTGCGTGAAAGTGCATTGACATAGCATTGAAATGTGGCTGTTGATTTTCCATGCCAATTCCAAAAACCATCCCTAAGATGGAGCACAGCCAGGAAACCCATGGTAAAACTCCCACTCTCCTCCATTCTTCCTTATCAGGACTGTCGCCCCCTTTCTATAAGTGACTCTGGGGATTTAAATTGCTTTCAAGATACCTTCTTGAGTTAATTGTAAATTATATCTAGGAATGATAAGGGTCATCCATGTCACAGGCAGCTCAGGCAATTATAGTGTATTAAGATGGTTTTGAAATTTATAATCAAAGTGATTCTGTCTCCTTCGTGTTTGGGCTTTATGCAGTTAGCTGATCAAAAACATGACCTTTTAAAAAAAATAGTCTTCATATATTTGGGTTAGATGCTTCTGTTATCCCTAACTCATTGATGGACTTTAGGGAACCTAATTTGGATTAAAGGTTTGCAGCATCTGTGGTGTAGATGTGATGAGGGGGACACTTAAAAAAACACCACTGTGTGTGTGTGAAGAAGCTGACTACCCATTTCATAAAGATACTCAAAGGCGATTGTTTGCTTTGTTGATTTCGTGCTTGGTAAAGCTAGCACCGGAAGAATACCGTAGTTCCATATATATATAAAAAAAAGTATTCGAGAGCATTACAAAACCTTCCAGACTTTAATAACTATACATGACAGATCTGTCCTCTCTGGCAAGGTTAACTGTTTCTCCCAAGGAGTTAAGTGGCATATAAACTATTGTTCACACCATTTGTGCTAACAGCCTAGCATGACCTCAAATACTGTAGTGGTCATAGAAGGTATCCAGTACAATACATTTATCAACAAAGGAAAAAGGACCACAGGGGCAGAGCTGACTTTAAGTGTATTAGGGATCTATAAGGATAAATGCCTAGGCTCTCTCCACAGCAAAAAGTAATTACCGAACCATTGTTTCTATAGTGTTAATATTTTTTCATGGTTCTTTAGAAATATAAGCTATTTAGTTCCTGGGTTGACATTTGTACTGCATTATATTTCATACAATGCATCTATACTAAAGTGTAGAGCAATCAAATAGCTGTGGGATCATTTGGCTTTTATAGGGAATCATCAATGGAAATAAAATATGGGAGGAAAAGAACAACTTAAGATCAGCGCTTGTTCTTAATGTAGCTAAATGATCTAATTAACAATGGCCTGAATAGCCAAATTCTGGGAATTTAATGTTTTAAAACTGCATGCAACATTTACAACGTGCATTATATGACTCACATACGTGAACACACCAGCTCCCACTCTCTACCTCTGTATGTACATTCCTTTTAATTATTTTAGGTGAAAGCATTGAGATCTGCCTCCTTTATTTGCAAGTCCTATTTGTGCGGTGTTTTTAAATTTTTATCTTTTCTCTCTACCAACTGGAGTATTCAAAGCAGGTTATAAAAATCCATTAAACAATCATAAACGTAAACTGTCAAAGCAAGCAGAATTATTAGTAGGTGTATATGGGGAACAAAATGCAGGTTTGAGTATACTACTGACATTAGGGCTAAGTTCAACATTTAAAAAAGAGAGTTTTGGTATACAGTGATGGACAGCTTATTGAGCATCAGGTGTCATAATAAAAGTATCCTCTTTTATTTGTCAAAACAAAATAAAATAAAAAATTCCTTCCAGTAGCACCTTAGAGACCAACTAAGTTTGTTCTTGGTATGAGCTTTCATGTGCATTTTTATTTTATTTTGTTTTGACTATGGCAGACCAACACGGCTACCTACCTGTAACTCTTTTATTTGTGTTCTTATCTTGTTGCTTCAGTGAAATAGACAGGTGAAGATGTGAGCCAAAAGGGCCTAATTCCAAAAGAAGAATAGGCAGGGACAAGGGGCATTTCAGGCATCAAAACAGAGTGTACGAGAGTTGGGATCCTCTTAAGGGAGGGTCCTGCTTGTGTGCGGGGCTTGGAGGACCCCTCCCCCATACCCTTTTTCTATTGGCCCTGCAATTGCGCCACCTCTAGGCAGCCAATCAGGCTGCTTGGAATGATCGTGGGGCATATAAATTGGCGGCGGGATGCGTCATGCTCACTTGCTTCCCACCGCTGAAGACCCGCCCTCCCGCCCTCTTCTGCCTTGGTGGCTTGGCCTTGTTTGGGACTTCGGTGGGTTGCCTGTTTTGTGGCAGGGGCCTGGTAGGAATTTTTCCACTTGGCAAATTGGCACTGGCCATTTGATTTTCACCTACCTCCCAGCAATTGTCATAACTTTGTAAGGTTTGGCGGTTAGGCATTGACTTTGTGGGGGATGTGGGGGGGGGGGAGTGCGGCCATCACCTGCCCCTCCATGAAAAAGGGTATTCCGTTAAAGGAATCCGGGGGGTCCTGGATCTCGTCTGAAGTCTGCTTGAGGGGCTAGGGTCATGCCAGGACCACGGGAAAATCCGGGTGAGCTTCCGTCGATCTGCATCAATGTAGCTCCCTCGTTGGGTTACCTTTCTAGACTCCCTGCGAGGCGGGCAGGAGTCAGTTATAGTTCGTCAATGCCTAAGCCCGTACTGCTCACTTTGTGTAATTCACTTACAGTCCTTTCAAACCAAGCAGGGTTCCTTCCAGATGCCTGGTTTGTTAAAGATTCATCCTGAATTGCTTGCACAAAATTTGTGGGGTGGTTATATGATGCCAGCTATTTATTGAGCACTCATTCTTATATGATGTTGCATCAAGCATGTGTTATCCCACACTTTCCATGGCATTTTTCTGTCACTTTCCTTACCACAAGAAGTTTGTGGTAAGGAAAGTGACATGAAAACATTCCAAAACCGTGATAACTGATAAAATTCCTGAAAAAAATAATACTCTGGAGCATGCCACTGTGGGAATGTGTGCATTTTCGTTGTCAGGAAGTGTTTAGTCAATTTTTTCTGTTTCTACTTCATTTCTAGAAACTGTTCTGACCAAACTTTGATAATACCACCTGATTAATCCATAAGTTAAGAATGCCTTCATACTTTTAAACTGAAATTTGTCTCCGTGGGTCTCAGTGTTTGAGTTCTGTTAAGTCAAGTATTTCCCTCCAATTATATTACTTGAATTTAGCACTGGAAAGACAGTACGGCTGAAAAGTTCATTTAAAATACCCATTTTGTGTGTCATGTTTCTTAGATCAGTGCTATGGATATGCACCGTGTTTGATGGCAGTGCTTATTTTGTATTTCATTTTTTTTAATGAAATCTACTGTTTCAGAGCCTAGAATTTCATTCTTCCATTTATAACGTTTCGAGCACAACCAAGGTTTCCTCCAGACTCTCTGCTTCGAATGCAGAGAGAATTGAAACCAGGCCATAATCTCCACTGTTCTGTGCAATTGTATCCTGTCAGCCCCGACTGTTCAAAATTCTTAGAGGTCCTCTTGACCCCCCCCCTTTCTTTTATTATCTGCTTTTAACTTTGGGAAGGAACTAACTCCTGTTGCCAAGCAAAAGGTTTGTTTGGCAGGTGAGAGACCCGTATGCTAAATTCTGGAATACATTTCCTAAAGGTAGTAGTTAGTCCTTGCTTCCCCCCACCCCTCATCTGACTCTTCCCTTGGCCTTTTTGGTAGCATTTAGTTTTTAACTTTGCTAGTGGCTGTGGAAACTGCCCCTGGGGCTGCCGTAGGGGTCAGACTGCTGATGGTCTGCGTTTTCTTCCAACATGTCATTGATGGAGAATGTAATTCTTCCCTCAAAAAGATGCCATTAGAAACCAAAGGCTTGACTTTCTGAACTTCCCCATTACGCCTCTGGAGCTGTCGTATGCATGTGGTAGCAAATGTCCCACAGCATTCACCGAATGAGCAGGGAGAACTCTTTTAAGAATAATTTGACTTTCTTCTGCGGAAGAATAGAAGCGTCTTCGAAAGATGCACTACAAGCAGTGTAACACGCGCATTATTTTTGTTTTATTTTCGGCTGTGCCTTGCCTGCATATGCCGATCTTATTTTTATTGACAAAGTCTCTGCTGCGTTTTTAAAGGGGGGGGGGAAATGAAGTAGTGAATCAACAAAGATTAGCTATTTACTGTAGGTTATTACTTTATCGTTTCCCGTAATTACAATAATGGCTGCTGATGGAAATTCTAGTTTATGTGAATAATTTTATACTTGTTATTTATTATCCTTACCCTTCAGTTCACAAGATGTATCTTCTCAGTGAATTTTAATTTCAATGCCTGGCTATTATATTGTACATAATCCTATCAAAAACTGTCCTTCATACAGCATTTTTAGTGATCTATTATCACAGAGCCCATTAATGAATGAGCTTCATATCTCACTAACACTGCTTTAGATACTATTTTTATTAATTTTCTAAGCTATGATTCTTCTCAAGGTACCTATGTCTGCTTTCTGTTAAAAAAAATGTGTGTTGGTTTTAATATGAGCATTTCAAAGGAAGGCGTTAGCTTTATGTTTTAAACATACTTTTGTTCCCAGACATTAAGTGCTATATTTAAAAAGCAAGTATTTTACATTTTTGTGCATAGGAATATTATACAACTTATTATTGTGTTAATTTTGTGGAAGAACACAATAAACACACAAAGTTATGTTATGCTGAGTGAAACCATCTTCATCCATTTTGTTATACATTGCCCTCAAGGACTGTTCATGGCTAAGCAACTTCTATGTCACAGAAGTTCCAAGTTTTCTACCATTGCAAGGGGATATTATTATTATTATTATTATTATTATTATTATTATTATTATTATGAACTGCCCTGATTTGTGGTGAACTGCCCTGAGACCTCTGAGTATAGGGCAGTATATGAGTTGAAATAACAACAACAACAACAACAACAACAACAACAACAACAACAACAACAAATTTCTCCCTAATGCTCAAAAATGCCCAGGGTGGAAAATAACAAGTGATAAAACAATAAAACCCATTAAAAATATATTTAAAACAATTTCAATCCAGGTGCAGACTAGAGGGAAATGCGATTCCAATCCAGATGCAGATGGGGGCAAATGCAATTACCATCCAGATGCAGACTGGGAATAGATGCCTATTAAGAGGCGAGTTACTAGAGCACCAAATTACACCATTTCTCATTATGTCTGCAATGGGGGTTTCAAACTGGGTTTAGGCCTCTGTCGAAGTTTCTTGGGCTTCTCTGTTGTCTTCCTTGGATCCTGTCCTCGAGGATGGGAAATAGTTCTAGTCACACCTAGAGACGGATAGCCAGGGATCATAGGGGGTACCAGATTATCATCATTTGGTTCCAGAAAGAAGGAGCTTCACTTGTGCATGGACATTGCACAGTTAAAAAAAGGTAAGGGGGGGGGGACTTTTCCACATGTTACTTTCTGACAGGGCAAGCATATTTCTGTTTAAGTTTAAGAGTTTCCTATGCAAAATTCATAATTGGGCTACCCGTTCAAAAGCTCACCCTTATTTATTTATTTTTTTTAAAAAAAAAACTCTTCAGAACATTTCCTAAGTAAACCAAATCATTTTATAAGGGTTTTTTATTTTTACATTTTCAATCATAATATTTATTTTTACAGCTAAATGCCAGATTACTTTTAAAAGGATTACTAGTCCAAGCAGGAAAACACTGTCCATCTTTCTATATGTCTCTTTAAACCTCCGGGGCATGCAGTAAACTTTAGTAGAACATCTACAGTGACATATGCCATGTGCCTGATAGCCAGCACATGTTCTGTTTTTCTCTGTGATGCAACGAGCGCTTATTGCTGAAGGTTTTTTTTGAATAGCGTAGTTTTATACCCTTCATTAGGGGCAGAGCGCCACTATTGACATGCAGAGCATAGATTTGACTAATCTTGGACCGTTGCATAATCTTAGTAGTTGTATTAAAGCATGCTGACAGTATAAAATTAGAGGCCAATATTAAAATGTCCTTAAACTGCAGTATCTATAGAAAATGTAAATAAGCCTTACGGTTTTTCGGAGGAATATTAAAAATACATGCAGCACTCCGTGGCGTAGATTAATAGCTTAGGGATGATGCATTGTTATGGAAACATAAACCCTATGATATATTTAAAGCATATAGTCGTGGCATCTTGCATAAACAAAACATACCCCCTTGACTAGTTTGTACAAATATGCCTCATTAATTTTTATATTGAATCTCTTTAAGTTTCCTCGTGTAGATTTTAAAGGAAATAAATTATTTATGATCGAATGAGGAATAGATGTTCAGTTGGGGAAGTTTCATGCGCCAAAACATCTAAGTAGACTCTTTTCAGATTCATTTGGGTAGTGGCATCTACCGCACTTAGGCCACTTAAAATATATCACATATTGACTTATTTTTTGTGTGCTGGTTTTAAAAAGATGGTGAACAAATATTTATACACACACACTCACACTCACAACACATCGCTCTGATCCAGCTAGGGGCCATATATACGTGTGGAAGTAAGTTTTCGTATGCCTATATAACTAGATAGATGCGGAAGTGCATGCACAAATTGGTGCTGTCTGTGCATTTTCCCAGCTCGATCCAACATCTAAATATACATGTATTGGCAATCACTCATTTGGGATGGGATGGATTCCTCCCTGCTTGGACTACTGCAACGCGCTCTACGTGAGGCTGCCTTTGAAGGTGACCCAGAAACTACAAGTAATCCAGAATGCCGCAGCTAGACTGGTGAGTGGGAGTGGCCATTGGGACCACATAACACCAGTCCTAAAAGAACTGCAATGGCTCCCGTTATGTTTCTGAGCATAATTCAAAGTGTTGGTGCTGACCTTTAAAGCTGGCCTCGGCCCAGTAGCCTATACCTCTCCACCCCCATCGTTCATCCTGGACATTAAGGTCCAGCTCCGAGGACCTTCTGGCGGTTCCCTCTCTGCAATAAGTGAGGTTACAGAGAACCAGACAGAGGGCCTTCTTGGTAGTGGTGCCCACCCTGTGGAACGGTAGTTGTGCCCATCAGATGTCAAGGAAATAAACAACTATCTGACTTTTAGACGACATCTGAAGGCAGCCCAGTTTAGGGAAGTTTTTAATGTTTGATCTTTTATCACTATTCTTATTCTGTTGGGTACCGCTCAAAGTAGCTGGGGAAACCAAGCCAGATGGATGAGGTATAAAGAAATAATAATAATAATAATAATAATAATAATAATAATAATAATAATAATAATAAATTACTACTACTATTACTATTACTATTATCATCCTCTCCATTCCTTCCAAACCGTACAACTGGTGGTGACACTTCAACATTGTTTGTTTAAGTCCTTCATGCAAGTAGTCCTGGGAGCTTCATACATGCTTTCTTGGAAGGGAATATGTTGTAGGTATGCAAAATTATCAAAAGGCAATTCTATGGTGCTGTATGTTTTAAGTGTTTGCCTATTGGATCAATTAATTGTAAGATAGGTTAGGCCGAGAGGCAGTGACTGACACAAGTTCATCCAATGAACTTCATGGCCAGATAAAGATTTGAACCCTTGTCTCCTGGTTCCTAGTCTGATGCACTAACCACTAGGTAAAAAAAGTAAAGGAACCCTGGGTGGTTAAGTCCAGTCAAAGGCGACTATGAGGTGCAGCGCTCATCTCGCATTCAGGCTGAGAGAACTGGCGTTTGTCCACAGACAGCTTTCCGGGACATGTGGCCAGCAGGACTAAACCGCTTCTGGCACTACAGAACACCATGACAGAAACCAAAGCACACGGAAACGCCGTTTACCTTCCCGCCGCAGCAGTACCCATTTGTCTACTTGCACTGGCATGTTTTAAACTGCTGGGTTGGCAGGAGCTGGGACAGAGCAACGGGAGCTCACCCTGTCACAGGGATTTGAACTGCCAACCTTCCGATCGGCAAGCCCAAGAGGCTCAGTGGTTTAGACCATAGCATCACTACACCACACTGGCTCTCTGTACTGAAATACTTGCCCAATGTGAGTCTATAGAAGCATGAACAGATGCAGAGTGCTGTGGGCGTTCTACCAATGGTGCTGGGACGGAAATGTCAATCATGTTTATAGCAAAGGTTAGCATAGAGATCAGGTGGAAAGGGGGGGGGGAATGAAGAATCAATAAATTACTAGCAAGTTGGTTATGTGGCATCTGAGCTATTCATTTCACCCAACAATCTCCAAAAATGTATGAAAACTGCTACAAGCAATGTTTTTACTGACTATTCACAGTCTAGTCTTATGTATAGCCATATATGCAACACTCTTTCTTTGTGCTCCTAATGGATAGACTGTCCTGGAAAAACATTTCCCATGGATTATGCTAGACAATATTTACCAAATATGTCACTTTTTCAAATGTTTAGAATTGCTTGTCGTCTTTTGAAATTTAGAAGCATCGGCAATAGGTGTAAGGCAGCGCAATGTGAGATCTGTCAGAGATTAAAATACCATAATTATGTCTTCAGATGTTCTAATCTATTCATTATTTTCTGGGTCTGAAACCAGACAAGGAAAGAGAATTCTCAATGCAGGATGTGGCATTTACGCCTCTTGTTTGTTTACACCTGTCACCTGCATCAATGCATGGCGGCTGATAACTCCCGAAGCCGAGCACGACTTCATAGTCAGTAGGTTTCTGTTATACTAGATGCGGTGACTGATTTTGTCATCATTGTAAGATGTAGAAAGGAAAGGAAAGGAAAGCTTATCAGAACTCTTGTGCCATCAAATACATCCCTACCTCTTAGGGAGATGCTGATCTCGCACAACACTGCAAGCCATTATATGACTCTCAAGGGCAAGCAAACATATTGGGCACGAAAGTTAAATGACTCTCTTACAATATTTATCAAATATGGAGAAAGAGACCAGTTTTGGAGAGCTGAAGCACATGGTAACACTTAAGCATGAAGGATAAATTTGATTCTATGCACACCTGCTCTCTTAAAAAGTATATAGAACTGAAGGAGGAAGTTATATGAATTTCAACCATGCCAACGGGCTCAGGGATGTTTATTTCTTAGGCAAACTAAGCCTGAAATTAATGTCTTTGTTACCATGTTCAATTAAAGATTAAAGGAGCGCTTGATGAAATATAATGGGCCCAACTTTCTCTTGATACATGTCTTTTGAAGATAACTGAGCAACTCCCAACAGAACATTTAGTGCTCCTCCCTTCCCAGTTCCTTACCTTGGTGCCAGCATTCTGTGTGAGGCCTTTTTAGCATAATTTTAATATATCTGTAAAAAAAAGGCATACTCTCAGTTGCCCAGTCATATTTGTTTTGGGTGAAGTCTCTGCTTGTACATCCCTAAGGAGCATAATTGAAGTCACGGAAGATGAGGGAGTGAATTTGGTGGTTGATAAGTAGGAAGTACTTAGATTTGGGGGCATGTGTAGCCTTTCATGTACAAAGTTCTCATTTTAACACACCCCAGGCTACTGGCTTTCCTGATTTGCAGTTAATTAAGATTCTGATTTGGGTTGAAAAATTCCAATGCTTTTTATATGCATTTCAGATCATGCTGGCTGAAGCAAATAATTGTAGCTGTCGTCAATAAATCAGCACACTACTTGAGGTCTCATCCTCCACACATACACAGACCCTCTTTTGACAATAGCTTGCAAGTAAATCATGCTATGTGTTCAGTTTATGAGTCTAGCTGCCTGCCACCACTTAAGGATAGATGAAAAATGGCCTTTTCCACATCCGTGTGTGTGTGTGTGTGTGTGTGTGTGTTGTTGAAAAACCCAATATTGAACATACTACTGTAATAAACTTATCGTGTCCAGATTTGTTTGTTTGTTTATCATTGGTGATACAATAATGTACCTCCAGTTTTACAGAGAGAGGAAAAAATCCAAAAGGGGGATGTTTTACAGATCCAAATATAATTTAATCACAAAAGATTACCTTTAAAAAATCTCCCAAATAATACTGATCATATAGGATAGAATGTCAGGTCATGGCAATTGTATAATTTTAATAAATTCACCATTCATGGATCATGAGAATGGGAAATTGGGTGGGGGGAGAGGATAAGTAAATATTGTGGTTAAATTCGCAGGCATAATATATGTGTAGAACATATAAATCATTTGCTAGAAAAACTGAAATTCTGCATTTCCCTCATCTCTTGCCACATAAATCCTGATTAAGCAAAGCTAAAATCTTGCCTAAAAAGCAAAATAAAAAAATATTAAAAAGTTTTTTTTTTTAAAAAATAATCCTGATATGAGCTGGAATGATAAATTCCTAATCAAACCAAACATACACATAAATGCTCAAGACAGACAGCAAAATCTGACAAATTTCATGTGAAAAATCCAGCTGTCGGAAATTATTGTTCAGAATCAAAGCAGCATTTTTGCTGCTAACTTGGCAAGAGTTTGAGTAAAGTGCATGCAAAGAGAATAGATCTAGATCATTGGCCTTCAGCTGAGGAATGCACCCCAAAACTAGGTTGCTCATACCACCCCCTTTCTTTCCCCCTTTGAGGTTTTTCAGTGGTTGTTTAAAGAGGAAGGACCTTTCCCCCAATCCTACTTTCCTAGTTCTTCACATCACTTTCCACTAAAAGAATAAATGGGAATAGAGGGTATGGCCTCTGCTTTGTTTTCCCCAAACCAAATGAGGCTTCCAGGCTCTCAGGAAGAGGTAAGGGACACTTCACAAGGCACATTGTTACAGGGCAGCCCAACCTCCAAGTCTTTCCCACCAGGCCCCAGATTTCATGCTCCTCTTCTCTCTCTCTCTCTTTCTCTCTCTCTAACTCACAGGGTGACTATTTGTGGGATCATGTGCTACTTTACAGAGTCCAGGCATTTATGTGAAGGTATTATTTATTTAAGGGCTGTCCCGTCCAAGTTTTGCAGTAGCTCATCAACAATTAGCAGCACCTGATCAGAAGACTGGCCAGATGCACAAGCCACATGGTGTCTTCTCCACTCTGGTGTTTTCTGTTTAAATTATAGTAGTTATTTCCTTTTTTTTGGTATATACAAAAATCGTAGAGGCTACCACACTCCAGGTTTCATTAACCTACCTAACATAAAAAATAAAATAAAATGGAAATTCAAGGATCACTCTCAACAAGAAGGAGATGGAACCAAATGCCAGGAGATGGAACCAAATGCTTTGCTGTAATGTTTACCCTCCTCACCTTATTTCCCCAATTGCAAGACTGATACTTCCAACTAGCCGCACTGCATCAGGACCAAGTAGCATGCTTGGGGCTGAATCTGGAGGTTCTTATTTAGGTGAAACGTTAGTCTACCTAAGGGTTCAGTTGGGTCCCTCTCCTTGCAAAGACAACATCTTCTGTTGCTGTCTCAGGATGAAAACACTTCAGCCAGCAAGGTCCACTTGGAGCTGCCCAACACCAAATTTTGACTGCTGTCTGCTTAGATTTGAATTGGGCCAAACTTTGGCTCACTTTACCTGTGAGCCTCAAGCTATCACATAACTGGACACGGCATGCATTGAACCAATAAAAACAGCTATCTGTCTGGTTCTGGTTCTTGATTGGGCTAGAAACGCATGACAGAATAGTTATATATATAATACATGTATAACAGGAATTGGGAAAGTGTCGTTGGGCTCCAACTCCCATCATCCCTGACCATTGTCCATGCTGGCTGAAGCTGGTGGGAACTGGAGTTCAGCAATATCTGGATGGTCACAGATTCCCTACCCTTGAGGTTAGATACTATATTTATATTCTATCCATTTCATCCCGGGAGCTCAGAGGAGCAAATGTGAATATATGAAGCCAAGTCAATGTATTTGATTATCTTTAATGTATATGCAAGGAGGAAAGTGCAAGACAGGAACACTTCTTATATTCAAGGCAGCTAATGTTTGTCTAACAGTGCTCTAATGGTCAGCTTGGATTTGAAATGGATTTTGAATTCTGGTAAATTATAGGCCACTTTTAATGTTTTGATCTTGCGTCGCAGGTTACTTCCCTTGACTAACACCCTGAATGAAATTATAATGTTTTATGTGTGGCTTCTCATGAGAAATCTGGCTGTTTGGAGCTACTCGTGCATTCTTGGTCTGCTTGCCTCCTTCTTGCAGGTTTAAGTGCTCAGTAAAAATTCCTTTAGCTCAGGAGTGAAGAATCGCCGACCCTACAGATGTGTTGGACTCTATCAGTCTCAGCCAACATGACCAATGGCCAGGAATAATGGAAGATGGGTTTCAACAACTTATGGAGAGCCACAGGTTCTGCCGTCTTGCTTCAGCTTAAAATAAGGTAGCAAGTGTCTGTAGCAGAAAAGGAAAAAAGGATTCAACTGCAATGGGAAAATCATGAACTATAATCTTGCTTTTATTTCCAAACAAGGTTAGGCTGTTTTAGAAAGGAAAAAAGGTATGGGGGGTGTTAGGGGAAGAAAGAAGTAATTCAGTCTCCCCTTCTTGCCTGCCTGCATCAAAACTCCAGGGTCTTGCCTGCCTTTTGACTCAATTGCTCCCTTGGCATGGCTACGTACTTGAGCAAATAGGAAATATAATGAGAAACTGGCTTCCTCGTGGTATTTCCAATTGGAAATAACACAAGGAAAAAAATGCTTTATCACATTATTCCCAGATGGAAATCCTCTAAGAAAACTTGTTTCTCATAACATTTCCTGTTTGCTTAAAGAGGGATATATGACAAGGAGCCTTTTCAATATGTATCCCTGCTATGGGTGAGTAACTCAGTCAACTAGCCCTGTCGCTGGTGGCTGGTGCAGAGAGGGTGCTAAATAAACACTTGTGTAAATTAAAAATAATCAAAGGACCAGGTGGCACAATGGGTTAGTTCACTGCCCTTTCTTCTTCCACATATCTAGACTCAGATGCACATCTGGGTTGGATCACAGCGTAAACAAAATGAGCTTGGTAGTTGGGAGTCCCAGTGGAGATTGGTACAAACAATCTAGTTGCCAGAAGTAGTCATGAAAATGCTTTTTAAAAGCTGCATGGTTAGGAAATTGTGGCCTAGTTATTGCTTCCTAAAGGCCAGTCTTATGTAGGGACCACTAAATTTCGTCATAGGGGATTTTAGCAGGGGTTTTCAAATCTCCTGACTACAAGAAATCTTTCCTTCAGAGCCTTGTCTGGACAAAGAACCATGGTATATTCCCGACAAACCTGCAGTGTGTCAACTAAACTTTCTGGGTCTAGATATTGTTTGGGGTGTGCTAAAGCTTCCCTGAATTTGTGCAGTTCAGACGAAGACTTGAGTGAGGACTGTGTCTTGTTGTGTGTTATCGGGTCTTTTAGACTGAAACATTGTCATCTGCTTTAATGGCCCTTTTGGCTGATGTGTGGAGTAAAAGTGGTTTTCAGTCCATCTCTATAGGAGGAGGGGCAGCAGGGGTGCAAATCTAGAAGCAGCAAGTAAAAGAAGGATAGATCTACATCCCAGGGTGATGTCCAGGTTGAGGTCTGCTTAAAGGACAGGATACAAGTGCTCCAATAAACAAAGTAAAATAAAAATAGGTAGACCGGACTTCCATGCGTAAGACCTACCCTAGAGAGATCCCAGTAGTAGCTAGACCACTCAAGTGGGTCTTGCAAATTTTCTTTTCATATCTCTCCTGCCTGACGAACTGAGGTTGAAACATGTCGTAGGAGGCCTTATATAGGCTTCACCCAAATCTCATGAGTGTCATAACCCACAACTCAAGAGGCTATGCACTGTGTGATGGACTCAGAAGTCCTGGCTCTGTTCCTGGGGGAAGAACTGAGGACTGTCGTCATGACCCTCCTGACCAGAGGACACAGCCTTGCTGCTCTCCTCTAACACAGGTGAATCTCCCATGGTACCCATTTCTCCCCAACCCTGTAGCATCCAAAGTCTGAGGAATAAGGTGAGGGCTCTTTAACAGCCATCCACCCCCCTCTGGGGAGGCAGGGCTTCCTGTATTGCAGTCCTGACAACCTATATAATGCTTCAATTGGAGCTAGGCATTTTCATAGACAACATCTCACAAAGCTACCATAGTAGGAACCCAGGAACTCTCCAAGGTCCTGCAGGTGCCCTGGCTGCCTCAGACTCTTGATGGGACACCCTGTGAGCATTGAGCTCATAGAACTGGACCATGAGGGTATTTCTATCCTTTATTTGTGATGACTGGACTTCCTAGTTATTGCAAGAGAACTTCCTAAAGAGAGTGGTTGTACAGCTGTCAGTGGTGCCACTTTTGGCTCTGCAACCCTCCCATTTCCAAAGTCACCACTGTGAATCAAAGCCCCTTTCTTCTAGATCCACTCATCCAGAAATGCAAGTTTCTGGATTTATTTATTTGCATATTCCTGTGTTGTGTGCATGGACACACACACACACATTTGGGTACATGTAGCTGTTCCATATCCCAAACTTTAGCTGAGTAATGTGAGTATGTTCAGTTCAGTCTGAAATGTCTAAAGGTCAGTTGCTTAAACTTCATAGTATTACTCTGAAATATTTATTCACATTTCTTTATAATCAGAATGTGTCTGTTCTGGTGATCAGATGAAGGGCCCCTTTTTTCTCCTCTCACTACTTCAAGCCAAGCATATTTCATGACCAATATTATTAGGATATTATCAGGAAATTCTTTTTAATGTGTGTCTTCCAATAAATGTCTTTCCCAAACAACACTGTAGCTAACCAGGTAATGTCATTGACAAATTAACGAAATTAACCTTCCCCAAAGTCAGACCTCCTCCACTATGCACAATTAAAACACCAGTATTAACGAAATAGGGTATAATTAATCCTCTCTTGAATTTCTAATCAAAATATTTCAGCCAGCTTATATGAAATGATAGATTTCTGAGATGTCTATGATATGCTTATTTTAGAGAATTGATTAATGAAAATGGTGATCCGCAGTGTGAGATATACATGCACTTCTATGCAGTTTCCCTAAAGCATGACTGGAACTGTGGCTTTTGGTGCTATTTGATTGCTTTGGAGTCATCAGTCAGAGTTGCGCTGCGTTGGGGGGGGCAGCTCAGATTTATCTTGTGAGGGAAAGGGGTGTCTGATACCCAATGGGAGTGGTGGCACAGAAGACAGGGAGATCAACGGTAGGTTGAGTCTGACTTGGGAGAGGGGCCTAGTGGTTTGTGGGGACCTGTACTAGCCAGGAGGCAGGGGAAGCTTCAGAGCTAGGAAAAGAGCAGGAAAAGGGAAGGGCTGGGTGCTTCCCCACTCTCTCCTGTACCACCCCCTCCCAGAACTGGGAGAGAATTGAAGCAGGAGGAGTAGAGGCAGTTTTCACACAGGTGTACACTCTATGCATGCAGGTATATGCCTTCCCAATTATGTCATGCACAATGTAAGGCACATACACACATAACAAGCTCCTTAGCCATGTGTTGATGGATTCTTAAGGTGTCCCCATGCTGGTACTCTTAACTGTGCTGCATTTGTTAGTTGTGGCATATTGCTGGGTTAGTTAGTTAGCTCGTTAGTTAGTTATTATGTTAGCTAAATATTCACATCACGTTAATGAGATGTTTAATAATAATAATAAATTTATTTATTATTTATACCCTGCCCATCTGGCTGGGTTTCCCCAGCCACTCTGGGCGGCTCCCAACAGAATCTTAAGAACCACGATAAAACATCAGACATTAAAAACGTCCCTAAACAGGGCTGCCTTCAGATGTCTTCTAAAAGTCAGGTAGTTTATTTCCTTGACATCTGATTGGAGGGCGATATACAGGGCGGGTGCCACAACCAAGAAGGTCCTCTGCCTGGTTCCCTGTAACCTCACTTCTCACAGGGAGGGAACCGCCAGAAGGCACTTGGAGCTGGACCTTAGTGTCCGGGCTGAACAATGGGGGTGGAGATGTTCCTTCAGGTATACTGGGCCGAGGCCATTTATGGTTTTAAAGGTCAGCAACAACATTTTGAATTGCTCTCGGAAACGTACTGGGAGCCAAAGTAGGTCTTTCAGGACCGGTGTTATGTGGTCGCCACGGCCACTCCCAGTCACCAGCCTAACTGCCACATTCTGTGTTAATTATATTGACTGGGCCATTTGTCATGACACATTTTGAACGGCTTTATCAGGTCTGCTGATTGCAACTCACAGACCTTTGCACTTATTTGTCCGCTGCCTTGGACTACCTGTTGGAAGAAAAAGCAGGATATAAATATTAAAATGAAATGCAGTAACAGGTTGGACTACGGCAGGCAAAAAGAAAAGAAAAGAAAATCTCAGTTTTCTAATAACAACCCTGGCCAGCTGAAGATAAGAGGTATTAGTTTATAGGCTGCAATAATTTTTTCCTGCTCTACAGGTGTGTATCTATTTCTAACCAATTGGAGCCTTGAAAATAAAAGGAAAAAAAGATCAAAAGGACAACTCAATGTGGCTTCCAGCCTCACAGTTGCTTCAGCTGATCTGATCTGTGTGGGGGTGGAGACTATTGGAAGAAACTTAAATTATCTTTAAGAACATTCCAGCCTTCCAAGTACCCATATACAAAACGAGTATGATAAACTTTTCTTTTTTATAGTTTCCTCATTTGAATGGAAATAGCACTTAGAAGGGAAGAGGGTTCTGTCTGCATGGACGGGGAGGAAGAGTTCACATAATGGTTTGTAGGGCATATCAAATTTATTCTGTGAGGTAGATAAAGGTCTTTTAAAGGTCTTCACTTGTGGGATGAATTTCTTATCATGTATAAATTGATACATTTTTGTGATAATAGTGGCATATCAATATATCAAGCCCTCCCCTGAACACGCACTACTGCCGATAAGCTCAAGCTAATTCTCTTAGCAGGGCATTGCCAAAATTAAAAGCTGAAAACTTTCTGTAAATGCTGTACGACTGCTTGTTGGTTTTCAAACTCTGCGACTAAGAGGGGTAGGGTAGCTTTGAAAATATTTCTCTAGTTGAGTAGTTTTCATTTCTTTTAACTGTATATTTTTAAAGTTTTGGTTTTGGTAGTTATTTGGTTGCATTTTCCAATGTTTTTTCCCCCCTGCCCCGAAAAAGAAAGGTAGAAAAATATGCAAGAGGATGATTCTTCTTATTAAAAATGGATATAGCATGTATGCAACTTGGTATGAACACTTCAGATGAAATCTCATCACCTTTTTAATGGAAGACAACTGTGAAGCTGTGAGTTTAGGATCCGTGCTAGTGTCTGACTGCATTGATACTGAGAAGTAAGACTCATTGAGTTAAATGGGGCTTGCTCTCAGGTAGAGGGGTATAGAATTTTAAACTGATCTTCACAACAAGCCTATAAGGGATCTCTTTCTGCTGCTGCTTAGTTCTCCATTTGTAAAATGGGAATAGTAGTGATTTTCCATTCCTTAATCTGCTTAATCTCATCATCAGCCTCCCCTGTGCTGGCTTTTATTGACACGACTAGTAGGAACTCATCATTATCAATAAATGTGGAGGGAAAGTATGTGTTATGTGCACAAAATTAAGTGTTTTTAAAGTTGTTCATGTGATCCTAATGCATAATAAGTCAGGTATCTGTCAAAAGGAAATAAATAGGAATTCTGATACTTTTCCATTATTGCTTTATGTAAATTACATTCAGTTTGGTGGTGAATTGCAACTGGAGCTTTATATTGTAATTATTATTAGGTTCAAATATAATGAAATTGGCAGGTGTAATAAATTGGCATGGCATAGTTGTGTAAGAGTAGTTACAAAACAGAAAAAATATTGAAGACTGAAATACACCTATTATTAATCCATTGTTTTGTTTTATTACTGCACTTAAACTACAGTATTGGTAATCTACAATGAGCTAGATTGTTATCTTCCAATATAAGACATAATGAATGAAATTGATTTTTTTTAAAAAAAGGAAAACTAAATACAAATGAATGCTAATTTAACAAATTATTTAAATTCCGTTTTTAAAAAGACTTATTCAGTTTGAAAATGCTGCATTTTTATTTGAATTACATTGCAAAATATATTATTTAAAGTAAAAGAAGTTTGTATACACCCACAAATTACTCTGATTAGCTATATTTGTTTGTATTAGACCCGAGGTACTAAGCAATTTTTCCCTTTTGCTTTCTATAAATTTTGTATACACCCCTTTGATAGCTTCTGGCTGCGAAGCAATTTATGTATCTGTAAAATAAACAAAATATCAGAAAGAAGCATTGTTCTGAGACAGCTGGTTGCTCTGCTGCTTTTCAACTTGCAGATTATATATTTTTTTAAAAAAAATGTGAGTACCTTACTCAGTGTCTGATATTGTGAGTACCTTACTCAGTGAGTACCTTACTCAGTGTCTGATATGTGAGTACCTTACTCAGTGTCTGATATGATCCAGTCTACCACTGCAGCATCATACCCTTCCTCATTCTTCTGCATGTGTGGCCTAGGCCCAAGTTAAGTAACGACAGTAACTTTCAGAGAAAATGGCTTATTCTGCCAGGCACTAACCTCACTCCTTTCTTCCACTCTGTCTTGTACCAGCACCAGCAAGCTGAGCCCAACAGCCCAACAAGCTGAGATACCAGCAGTAGTATCTGAAGAAGTGTGCATGCACACGAAAGCTCATACCAAGAACAAACTTAGTTGGTTTCTACGGTGCTACTGGAAGGAATTTTTTTATTTTTTATTTTGTTTTGACTATGGCAGGCCAACACGGCTACCTACCTGTAGCCTCTTATGTGCACACAGACATGTATTGTACTGCTTACTACTATAAAATTATCGTAGTGGTTTACAAATGGTTTATCGTAGGCCTTACAAGTGGTTTATCGTAGGCCTTACAAATAGCGGGGGAGAGAAGACAAGCAAAATGCGAAGGAGATCGTGAAAGATACAGGAAATTGAATGCAGATTTCCAAAGAATAGCAAGGAGAGACAAGAGGGCCTTTCTAAACGAGCAATGCAAAGAAATAGAGGAAAATAACAGAATGGGAAAAACCAGAGATTTATTCAAGAAAATTGGAGATATGAAAGGAACATTTCGTACAAAGATTACCACAATTAAGGACAAAAGTGGAAAGGACCTAACAGAAGCAGAAGACATCAAGAAGAGGTGGCAAGAATACACAGAGGAATTATACCAGAAAGATATGGAGGTCTCATACACCCCAGGAAATGTGGTTGCTGACCTTGAGCCAGACATCCTGGAGAGTGAAGTCAAATGGGCCTTAGAAAGCCTTGCTAACAACAAGGCCAGTGGAAGTGATGATATTCCAGCTGAACTATTTAAAATTTTAAAAGAGGATGCTGTTAAGGTGCTGCACTCAATATGCCAGCAAGTTTGGAAAACTCAGCAGTGGCCAGAGGATTGGAGAAGATCAGTCTACATCCCAATCCCAAAGAAGGGCAGTGCCAAAGAATGCTCCAACTACCGCACAATTGCACTCATTTCACACGCTAGCAAGGTTATGCTTAAAATTCTACAAGGCAGGCTTAAGCAGTATGTGGACCGAGAACTCCCAGAAGTGCAAGCTGGATTTCGAAGGGGCAGAGGAACCAGAGACCAAATTGCAAACATGCGCTGGATTATGGAGAAAGCCAGAGAGTTCCAGAAAAACATCTACTTCTGCTTCATTGATTATGCAAAAGCATTTGACTGTGTTGACCACAGCAAACTATGGCAAGTTCTTAAAGAAATGGGAGTGCCGGATCACCTCATTTGCCTCCTGAGAAATCTCTATGTGGGACAAGAAGCTACAGTTAGAACTGGATATGGAACAACTGATTGGTTCAAAATTGGGAAAGGAGTACGACAAGGCTGTATATTGTCTCCCTGCTTATTTAACTTATATGCAGAATACATCATGCGAAAGGCTGGACTGGATGAATCCCCAACCGGAATTAAGATTGCCGGAAAAAATATCAACAACCTCAGATATGCTGATGATACTACCTTGATGGCAGAAAGTGAGGAAGAATTGAAGAACCTTTTAATGAGGGTGAAAGAAGAGAGCGCAAAATATGGTCTGAAGCTCAACATCAAAAAAACTAAGATCATGGCCACTGGTCCCATCACCTCCTGGCAAATAGAAGGGGAAGAAATGGAGGCAGTGAGAGATTTCACTTTCTTGGGTTCCATGATCACTGCAGATGGTGACAGCAGTCACGAAATCAGAAGACGCCTGCTTCTTGGGAGAAAAGCAATGACAAACCTAGACAGCATCTTAAAAAGCAAAGACATCACCTTGCCGACAAAAGTCCGTATAGTTAAAGCTATGGTTTTCCCAGTAGTAATGTACGGAAGTGAGAGCTGGACCATAAAGAAGGCTGATCGCCGTAGAATTGATGCTTTTGAATTATGGTGCTGGAGGAGACTCTTGAGAGTCCCGTGGACTGCAAGAAGATCAAACCTATCCATTCTCAAAGAAATCAGCCCTGAGTACTCACTAGAAGGACAGATCCTGAAGTTGAGGCTCCAGTACTTTGGCCACCTCATGAGAAGAGAAGAATCCCTAGAAAAGACCCTGATGTTGGGAAAGATGGAGGGCACAAGGAGAAGGGGACGACAGAGGATGAGATGGTTGGACAGTGTTCTTGAAGCTACTAACATGAGTTTGGCCAAACTGCGAGAGGCAGTGAAGGATAGGCGTGCCTGGCGTACTCTGGTCCATGGGGTCACGAAGAGTCGGACACGACTGAACGACTGAACAACAACAACAGTGGTTTACAAGCTGTAAAAACACAACCACATTGAATAACATCTCATAAAAAACTAGATAAAAAAACAAGCTAAAGCCAAAACGAACCTATGAGAGCTTCATATTTGCTGCACAGCCATGAGGCTACCATTGCTGCTTCCACGCCTGTCTGGGAGAGTGTAAAAGTAATCACAAAATCTTAAGAGATGGCAGTAGTTGTTGCAGTGTCTAGCCACTGGAATTGCTGTGGCTTACCAGAATGGGGAGGGGTAAAGCAGCACGGAGGTTGATGTGGTGCAAATGCAGTGGCAGAGGCAATCCAATGGTTCCGCCACTGCATTAGCACCCCACCAACCTAACCTCTTTCCCTCCTGGTAAGTGACAGTGATGCCAGTGATGGGAGGTCAGGTAAGTGCCACCACCCACTACTGGCAGTGTCTGGTCCCTGGTTTTAAGGGATGAGATGGGTCTTTACTGCCTGCATTTTTATTTACAGTGGTACCTCGGTCTACGAACAGCCCTATTAATGGACTATTCAGCAAATGAACTCTGCAAAACCAGAAGTAGGTGCTCCGGTTAGCAAACTTTGCCTCGGAAGACGAATGGAAGCTGAACAGTGGAAGGGCACAGGCAGTGGGAGGCCTCATTAGGGAAAGTGCACCTCGGCTTAAGAACGCTTTGGTTAAGAACAGACTTCTGGAACGAATTAAGTTCGTAAACCGAGGTACCACTGTATATGTGTGTGTGTGTGTGTGTGTGTGTGTGAGATAGAGAGCACACGAGAGAGTGCAGTACGGTACAGAACTTCTGTGCCCCAAGTGTATCACCTACAAAACTTCAGTTTAATACAGTTACTTCTAAATTACCACAGTATGGGCTAGAATCCTCTATAGTGGCTAATATCTTTAAAACTTCAAAACATTCCAATGGATACGTTTCAGGTTGGTGCATCGCTGCAGTCATGAATCACTTTTTATGGTCACTTTATGAACCCCTGAACATATGGATTTGGAGAGTACCCTAAATGGGGTACTCTGCATTTCTGTAATGATACACAAATTAAAGCTCCCATCTTTTTGATAATCGTCTTTTGTTTGGTAGGAGTCATATCATGGGTTGTTAAGCCTCAAGAAACTGAGTGAATCCATCTAGTATTTCCCCACCCCTTTCAAGCGCAATCCGTTAAAACAAAAAAGTTGCACTTCTACATCCACTTCTGTGAGAGTAAGCGCTGCTGCACTCAGTGGAACTTAATTATGAGTAGACCTGTATAAGGTTGCACTGTTAAACCTATTACTTACAGGCAAAGCCTTACTTCAGCTATTGCCTTATAAGAAAAATAATTTGTGGTGAGCAAACACCGCTTTGAGTCAGTCATCTACAGACATGGGGCCACCTATATACAGCCTGCCAGATATGTCCTGTCCTCTAAATTCTTAAGTTTTGTTGCCTGCCACAAACAGATTCCTGCAGATAAAGGTAAAGATTTTATTTCTGTGAATCCTTACTCTCGAGATACTGGTCCAATGTGGAGTGAAAATTATAAAATCCCTGTTTCGTCCTTTTCTTATAAAGAAAAGGGGCCTCTTCGCCAACTGTTGCACCTTCCTTCATCGGCAAAATATTTTAGCGTGCAGATACAAGTTGCCTTCATTTCATGCTTGAAATTCTTCACTCCGCTGAAGCTAACAGCAATGCTTCTGTTGAATAAAGCAGACCAAGATTGAAGGCCGGTTTGCAATCCTAAATGCACTTGGCTCATAAGTAAGCGATGCGTGTTTGGGATTGGCACTCACGTGTTTAAATGCTTTGCTGAACAGGAGACCTTTGAGGCTGATTATGCAGCCCTTTTACATTCAAGCTGTTATTATTCATGTTGCCTTCAACTCACTCATGTGAATAAGGGCTGCAAGATGAGACCCTTGAAGTATTATACCAAGTAAATCACTATTTTGTTGAAACTCTTGGGTCATTCTAGGAAACTTAGACTGCATTATTCAGCGTTGAGGACTGTGCTAAAGTTGTATTAATGTCACCCGTTGAACGTAGGCAAAAGGATATGTGAGTGTTGCCGGCGATTTTTAAAAAACAGCACCTCCCCACACATTTTAGGATAAGCGGTTGGGGTGCTCTAGCAGACAGAGAACCATTTCTCAAGTTTTTTCAGTTAATAAGCTGGTTGGTTGAAGGCATTGCTGAATGTTTGGAGGAATAGTGAAAGGAAAAATATCAAAATTATTTTATAGTTCATGTCATTCTGCTTTGCCACATCAATCTTTCCTTCGTAGCCTCTTCCCCATCCTCTTGTATTGAAACAACAGATATGGGCCCTTTGAATATATAACCAGGCTATACCCTGGAAACCCTTTCCCCATAGGTTCAGTGTGCATTGTGGATCTGCAATTGTGAAGGAACAACAATCTGCACGTACTGAAAGGCATTCTTGTGGTACAATCCTATGCATGCCTACTCAGTAAGTAAAGACCCACTGGATTCAATTAAACTTAAATAAATGAATATTAGTTTGCTTTACTGAGACAGTGGTTCCTGACAGAATCAAAAGATTTTTTGGTTACCAGTTAAAAATAAAATAAATAAATCAGAACTGGTTTTTACATAGCCTGTTGCAGAAAATCATCTGATTGTGTATACAACAGATTTTTTTGCACACCATTTTGCAATAATTCATTTTTTAAAAAAATCCAACCTGCATTTTTAATATTAATTATTTCATCTATGAATCGCTTCCTATGAAGCACCTGGAAGTGCTTTCACAATATAATGCATATACAAAACAATTACATTGTATAAAAACAGTTAAAACAGTTCCATATATACTACAAAACATTTTCAAATCCAATACAGATGCTGAGGTTTTTTTTAAAAAAAAATTCACTTAGAAGAAAGCTCAGTTGGTTAGAGCATGGTGCTGATAATGCCAAGGTTGCAAGTTCGATCCCCATATATGACAGGTGCACATTCCTGCATTGCGTGGGGTTGGACTAGATGATCCTCAGGGTTGATTTTAGTTGAAAGAGGATAGTCTTCAACAAAGAGATGGCAGCTGTCTGATATGTAATGTAAGGATGTTCCAAAGGGTAGGTGCTACCATACTAACGGCCCAATTCTGACATGCAAAATCATGGTATAATAATAATAATAATAATAATAATAATAATAATAACAACAACAACAACAACAATTAATAACAACAATAAAAATAAATATTTTTTTATTTGTACCCCGCCCTTCCCGGTTTAAAAACTGGGCTCAGGGTGGCTAACAGCAAATATAAAACATTGATTAAAATGCGACTTAAAAACAGCATAAAACAGCATAGAATACAACATAAAATGCAGCATCAATATCAATAAAATTCAAAAATTCAGGGGTCATTGGGGGGGGGGGAGAAACCCCAGTCAGCAGACACTGAATGATCACCAGGGCTAACTGGCCAAGTTGGTCCTACTAGGGCCAGCAAGGAGGTGTGTGAATAAGAATTTAAATGTGGGGTCCCAGAAAGAGTTTCTTCATAGAAGAGGAAAGTGAAAGGGGAATAGAGGATGAGTCTAATTCAAATTGAAGGCCAGGTGGAATACAGGCCCTGCGGAAGGAAATAAAGTCCTGCAGGGCCCTAGTCTCATGGGACAGAGCTTTCCACCAGGTCAGAGCTGTCACTGAAAAAGCCCTGGCCCTGGTGGAGGATAGTCTGGCTTCCTTTAAGCTATTATTATTCATGGACCTTAGGGTCCTCTGTGGGACATACCAAGATAGGTGGTCCCGTAAGTACGAGGGTCCTAGGCTGCATAGGGCCATTGTATCTATGGGGTGTCCTCTCCTGCAGAGTGCAGTGATAAATTCAGCAAATAAGCGATAAGCAATCTTTTCAGAATCCTGGCCCCGACCTATTCAGGGCTTTGTATACCAGTACCAGGGCCCAGGAGTTAAGTGCAATGGTTCAGCAGCGGCACAATATGATGCTTGGTATTTGAGCAGGTGAACCACCACATTTTGCACCAGCTGCACTTCTGGGTCAACCTCAAACGCAGGACCACATAGATTGCATTGCAGTAATCTAATCTGGAGGTTACTTGTGCATGGACAGCAGTGGCCAGGCTATACTGGTCTAGAAACAGCTGTGGTCAAAGCCAATGAGATGGCTGCAAGGTTCCCTATACCTAGTGTCTGATTTAAGCTACCTTGTCTGCACACTGCATACATGTTTGCATAGAGAAAACATAAACTGGAGCTATATTTTAAATTTCTGTTGATTTTAGCTCTTTTTGGGAGGTCAAAAATGATATAAATTAATACATATTTACAGTGGCTTTAAAGAAGATGTGATCTTCACATTTCTCAGTGTGATTTAAGTTACCTAAGAAAAGCACAACTTGTCTCTTTCATTTATTATTGTTGCAGTCCACAGTCCGGTTACTCTGAAGCACTACATGTGAATCTACTCTGTAGCAAGTGGTTTATAGTTTTTATCTCTCTTGCCCCTCCTTGCAGTTTTTAAAGCACTAGATAATTGTCCTGCCAGGCTCACAAAGGGTTAATTTTCTCTTCCCCCCCCCCAGTCAAAAAGTATGTATTTAATATGTGAGCATATTTGGTGTTCATTGACAGAGCAACAATAGGAATGATCTTGCTTTATGTACCAGTTACAAGGTTTAATATCATTATACTGCATGCAATATTAGTTTTTATTAGTCGCCATTAACAAGATGCTTTCGACTCAAATTCTCATTTACTTGTTCAATGCAAAAAATTATCTTTGCCAAAGACAAAAAACACATCTTCAAGTGTCAGCTATATTAAATTAAAGAACTGTTTACCCTTCCTAAGGAAAGCACATGTATCTAAATAGGCATCTTTCACCGTTTGCATAGTAGATTGGAAATTAGCATTTTTGTTCATTTTCCCATGTATGCACAGCGCCTGGAAGAGTAATACTCCATGCATATCAGATCAGCCAGCCTACAGTTTTTGTGCAATATATTATTTGGCAATCTAAAATTTGTAATTTGCATGAAATTGCTTAATTAAAATACAGTCACTCAGGGTATTAATTTCTCTGTCTGGCAGCTCAATGTACTAAAGGCGGGCTACAGAAAATGTGAAATCCTGTCAGACAGAACAATAAAATATTAACACGAGCACACGCACACGCACACATACAAAAAATCCACTTCTGGCAACAAAATGACAGAGCGATAACGCTTTTGCCCTGATTCCGGGTTCAAATGAGAGCTCGGGTTGACATTGAAACCGACAAGGAAATTTACAATAGCAGCTCTGGCTTTTTGCCAATAAATCTGCATCGCGGGCGAAAGAAGCCCTTCCCTCCCTCCCTCCCATTTCTTCTCTCCTAGCAAAGGAGTAGGTGGGGTGGGGGTGAAATCACCCCTTTCTCTAAGCAGTGTCTTTCCTCTTTTTCGGCAGATTGATCTCTCTCTCTCTCTCTTTTTCAAGATTTGAAAATCAGCAACCCTACTGATAAAATGATCCAATCAGCCCTTCCCAGTTGTCAAGACAACAGTTCCTAATTGTGCCCCCGCTCTTTTTCAAAAATAGCTCGACATTTTCATAAATAGATAATTCTCTAATTGATCCCAGCCAATCCTACTTTGCATACCGTTTCCAAAGAGGGGAGGGCTCCGCTTTTGCCTGCTTAAGTGCAGAGGCAACTTTCCGTAAATACATGCAAATGAGCCTTACTTTACTGGGGAAGGGAGAGAAGGGGAGAAAAGGCGTGTGTGTGTTTTTTTTAAGAAGAAGGAGGGGTGGGGAGGGAAACAGGGTTCGAAAATAAAGGAGAGGTGAGGATAAAATTTGGCGCGGGGGCTGGGTGGGGGGACGTTTCAAAAATAACCAAGGGAGAGGGAGGAGGAGGAGGCGGCGACGGCGGGACAGCTTGCAAAAAAACAAAAACCGATGTTTGTCGATTTCATTCATCCAAGGCAGCGAGAGTACTCGTGCGAAAGAAAGCGGAAAGAAACGGGAGCGGGGAAAAGTAAAAGTCGATGCAGTGGCACCAAAGAGCCGGCCTGGCATAAACAGGGAAATGGGGCTGCTTTAGGCAAAACAGGCAGGAGAGAAGGAATCGCCCTTTCGGGGCTTCCCCCCTGCCAAATCGAGGGCTGGCGTTTCTCTGAAGCAGGCATTTGGGGAATGCCCTTTTTGCAAGGGTTCCCCTGTGCCCAGGCATCCGATCGGATGAAGTGGGCACCTTTGCCCAGAAAACTAAAGCGCAATAAGCGCAACGATGCCCTCTGCGGGTCTGCTCAGAAGCCCCCTGGAGTTCAGTGGGGTTTGCTCCCATGCCGGTCTGCCTGGGCTTTGCCGCTTTTAGGGACATTTCTTCCGAGCAAAGAAACTATAAGGTTGCAATGCTTTAATTGTAGGGATCGAGCCCCCTTGCACGCACAGTGGCAAAGTAAGGTTTTAAACAACAAACTTTGCACGCGCCACGCCGCTGCGAATCCAGCGGAAGTTTGGCACCCAACTTCACCCCCCTCCCCTTTTCCTCAGGGACGGCAGCTTGCAACACTCCCAAAGGACAAAGCGCGCATGCAACTTCTCCCGCTCGCCCCACCCCACTGGGGGGGGGGAACCCAAACGCAACACAAAACCCCAAGCCTGTTAAGTCCCGGCTAAACACGATCCCTTTCTAAGTCTTATTGATTTCCGCGGAGCC